>NC_142761.1:7500-607500 GCF_054948205.1 Urtica dioica subsp. dioica
CTAAACCCTAAACCCTAAACCCTAAACCCTAAACCCTAAACCCTAAACCCTAAACCCTAAACCCTAAACCCTAAACCCTAAACCCTAAACCCTAAACCCTAAACCCTAAACCCTAAACCCTAAACCCTAAACCCTAACACCCTAACACCCTAAACCCTAACACCCTAACACCCTAACACCCTAACACCCTAAACCCTAAACCCTAAACCCTAAACCCTAAACCCTAAACCCTAACACCCTAAACCCTAACACCCTAACACCCTAAACCCTAACACCCTAAACCCTAACACCCTAAACCCTAACACCCTAACACCCTAAACCCTAAACCCTAACACCCTAAACCCTAACACCCTAAACCCTAACACCCTAAACCCTAAACCCTAAACCCTAAACCCTAACACCCTAAACCCTAAACCCTAAACCCTAACACCCTAACACCCTAACACCCTAACACCCTAACACCCTAACACCCTAAACCCTAAAACCCTAAAACCCTAAACCCTAACACCCTAAAACCCTAAACCCTAAACCCTAAAACCCTAAACCCTAAACCCTAAACCCTAGTACACGAAAAACATTCAAAATTTGAAAGTACCATAACTCTTTCAAATGGTGCCCGATTTTTAAGATTCTTGGCTTGTTAGGATGATGGTTACCATAGTTTCGAGAATATGTAAGCGTATAATTAGTTTTCGATCCCTACAAAATTTCACAAACCCCCTTCAAAGCCAAAGGGGGTAGTACACGAAAAACTTGCAAAATTTGAAAGTACCATAACTCTTTCAAATGGTGCCCGATTTTTAAGATTCTTAGTTTGTTAAGATGATGGTTACCATATTTTCGAGAATATGTTGGCGTATAAGTAGTTTTCGATCGCTAAAAAAATTTCATAAACCCCCTTCAAATCCAAAGGGGTTAGTACACGAAAAATTTGCAAAATTTGAAAGTACCATAACTCTTTCAAATGGTGCCCGATTTTTAAGATTCTTGGCTTGTTAGGATGATGGTTACCATAGTTTCGATAATATGTAAGCGTATAATTAGTTTTCGATCCCTACAAAAATTTCACAAACCCCCTTCAAAGCCAAAGGGGGTAGTACACGAAAAACATGCAAAATTTGAAAGTACCATAACTCTTTCAAATGGTGCCCGATTTTTAAGATTCTTGGCTTGTTAGGATGATGGTTACCATAGTTTCGAGAATATGTAAGCGTATAATTAGTTTTCGATCCCTACAAAATTTCACAAACCCCCTTCAAAGCCAAAGGGGGTAGTACACGAAAAACTTGCAAAATTTGAAAGTACCATAACTCTTTCAAATGGTGCCCGATTTTTAAGATTCTTAGTTTGTTAAGATGATGGTTACCATATTTTCGAGAATATGTTGGCGTATAAGTAGTTTTCGATCGCTAAAAAAATTTCATAAACCCCCTTCAAATCCAAAGGGGTTAGTACACGAAAAATTTGCAAAATTTGAAAGTACCATAACTCTTTCAAATGGTGCCCGATTTTTAAGATTCTTGGCTTGTTAGGATGATGGTTACCATAGTTTCGATAATATGTAAGCGTATAATTAGTTTTCGATCCCTACAAAAATTTCACAAACCCCCTTCAAAGCCAAAGGGGGTAGTACACGAAAAACATGCAAAATTTGAAAGTACCATAACTCTTTCAAATGGTGCCCGATTTTTAAGATTCTTGGCTTGTTAGGATGATGGTTACCATAGTTTCGAGAATATGTAAGCGTATAATTAGTTTTCGATCCCTACAAAATTTCACAAACCCCCTTCAAAGCCAAAGGGGGTAGTACACGAAAAACTTGCAAAATTTGAAAGTACCATAACTCTTTCAAATGGTGCCCGATTTTTAAGATTCTTAGCTTGTTAAGATGATGGTTACCATATTTTCGAGAATATGTTGGCGTATAAGTAGTTTTTGATCGCTAAAAAAATTTCATAAATCCCCTTCAAATCCAAAGGGGTTAGTACACGAAAAATTTGCAAAATTTGAATGTACCATAACTCTTTCAAATGGTGCCCGATTTTTCAGATTCTTGGCTTGTTAGGATGATGGTTTCCATAGTTTCGATAATATGTAAGCGTATAATTAGTTTTCGATCCCTACCAAAAATTCACAAACCCCCTTCAAAGCCAAAGGGGGTAGTACACGAAAAACTTGCAAAATTTGAAAGTACCATAACTCTTTCGAATGGTGCCCGATTTTTAAGATTCTTGGCTTGTTAGGATGATGGTTACCATAGTTTTGAGAATATGTAAGCGTATAATTAGTTTTCGATCCCTACAAAAATTTCACAAACCCCCTTCAAATCCAAAGGGGGTAGTACACGAAAAACTTGCAAAATTTGAAAGTACCATAACTCTTTCAAATGGTGCCCGATTTTTAAGATTCTTTGCTTGTTAGGATGATGGTTACCATAGTTTTGAGAATATGTAAGCGTATAATTTGTTTTCGATCCCTACAAAAATTTCACAAACCCCCTTCAAAGCCAAAGGGAGTAATACACGAAAAATTTGCAAAATTTGAAAGTACCATAACTCTTTCAAATGGTGCCCGATTTTTAAGATTCTTTGCTTGTTAGGATGATGGTTACCATATTTTTTAGAATATGTAAGCGTATAATTAGTTTTCGATCCCTACAAAAATTTCACAAACCCCCTTCAAAGCTAAAGGGGGTAGTACACGAAAAACTTGCAAAATTTGAAAGTACCATAACTCTTTCAAATGCTGCCCGATTTTTAAGATTCTTGGCTTGTTAGGATGATGGTTACCATAGTTTCGATAATATGTAAGCGTATAATTAGTTTTCGATCCCTACAAAAAATTCACAAACCCCCTTCAAAGCCAAAGGGGGTAGTACACGAAAAACTTGCAAAATTTGAAAGTACCATAACTCTTTCGAATGGTGCCCGATTTTTAAGATTCTTGGCTTGTTAGGATGATGGTTACCATAGTTTTGAGAATATGTAAGCGTATAATTAGTTTTCGATCCCTACAAAAATTTCACAAACCCCCTTCAAATCCAAAGGGGGTAGTACACGAAAAACTTGCAAAATTTGAAAGTACCATAACTCTTTCAAATGGTGCCCGATTTTTAAGATTCTTTGCTTGTTAGGATGATGGTTACCATAGTTTTGAGAATATGTAAGCGTATAATTTGTTTTCGATCCCTACAAAAATTTCACAAACCCCCTTCAAAGCCAAAGGGAGTAATACACGAAAAATTTGCAAAATTTGAAAGTACCATAACTCTTTCAAATGGTGCCCGATTTTTAAGATTCTTTGCTTGTTAGGATGATGGTTACCATATTTTTTAGAATATGTAAGCGTATAATTAGTTTTCGATCCCTACAAAAATTTCACAAACCCCCTTCAAAGCTAAAGGGGGTAGTACACGAAAAACTTGCAAAATTTGAAAGTACCATAACTCTTTCAAATGCTGCCCGATTTTTAAGATTCTTGGCTTGTTAGGATGATGGTTACCATAGTTTCGATAATATGTAAGCGTATAATTAGTTTTCGATCCCTACAAAAATTTCACAAACCCCCTTCAAAGCCAAAGGGGGTAGTACACGAAAAACTTGCAGAATTTAAAAGTACCATAACTCTTTCAAATGGTGCCCGATTTTTAAGATTCCTTGCTAGTTAGGATGATGGTTACCATATTTTTTAGAATATGTTGGCGTATAAGTAGTTTTCGATCGCTAAAAAAATTTCACAAACCCCCTTCAAATCCAAAGGGGTTAGTACACGAAAAATTTGCAAAATTTGAAAGTACCATAACTCTTTCAAATGGTGCCCGATTTTTAAGATTCTTGGCTTGTTAGGATGATGGTTACCATAGTTTCGATAATATTTAAGCGTATAATTAGTTTTCGATCCCTACAAAAATTTCACAAACCCCCTTCAAAGCCAATGGGGGTAGTACACGAAAAACTTGCAAAATTTGAAAGTACCATAACTCTTTCAAATGGTGCCCGATTTTTAAGATTCTTTGCTTGTGAGGATGATGGTTACCATATTTTTTAGAATATGTAAGCGTATAATTAGTTTTCGATCCCTACAAAAATTTCACAAACCCCCTTCAAAGCTAAAGGGGATAGTACACGAAAAACTTGCAAAATTTGAAAGTACCATAACTCTTTCAAATGGTGCCCGATTTTTAAGATTCTTGGCTTGTTAGGATGATGGTTACCATAGTTTCGATAATATGTAAGCGTATAATTAGTTTTCGATCCCTACAAAAATTTCACAAACCCCCTTCAAAGCCAAAGGGGGTAGTACACGAAAAACTTGCAAAATTTGAAAGTACCATAACTCTTTCAAATGGTGCCCGATTTTTAAGATTCTTTGCTAGTTAGGATGATGGTTACCATATTTTCGAGAATATGTTGGCGTATACGTAGTTTTCGATCGCTAAAAAAATTTCACAAACCCCCTTCAAATCCAAAGGGGTTAGTACACGAAAAATTTGCAAAATTTGAAAGTACCATAACTCTTTCAAATGGTGCCCGATTTTTAAGATTCTTGGCTTGTTAGGATGATGGTTACCATAGTTTCGATAAAATTTAAGCGTATAATTAGTTTTCGATCCCTACAAAAATTTCACAAACCCCCTTCAAAGCCAATGGGGGTAGTACACGAAAAACATGCAAAATTTGAAAGTACCATAACTCTTTCAAATGGTGCCCGATTTTTAAGATTCTTTGCTTGTTAGGATGATGGTTACCATATTTTTTAGAATATGTAGGAAAATAATTAGTTTTTAATCCCTACAAAAATTTCACAAACCCCCTTCAAAGCCAAAGGTGGTAGTACACGAAAAACTTGCAAAATTTAAAAGTACCATAACTCTTTCAAATGGTGCCCGATTTTTAAGATTCTTGGCTTGTTAGGATGATGGTTACCATAGTTTCAATAATATGTAAGCGTATAATTAGTTTTCGATCTATACAAAAATTTCACAAACCCCCTTCAAAGCCAAAGGGGGTATTACACGAAAAACTTGCAAAATTTGAAAGTACCATAACACTTTCAAATGGTGCCTGATTTTTAAGATTCTTTGCTTGTGAGGATGATGGTTACCATATTTTTTAGAATATGTAAGCGTATAATTAGTTTTCGATCCCTACAAAAATTTCACAAACCCCCTTCAAATCCAAAGGGGTTAGTACACGAAAAATTTGCAAAATTTGAAAGTACCATAACTCTTTCAAATGGTACCCGATTTTTAAGATTCTTAGCTTGTTAGGATGATGGTTACCATACTTTTTAGAATATGTAGGCAAATAATTAGTTTTCGATTCCTACAAAAATTTCACAAACCCCCTTCAAAGCCAAAGGGGGTAGTACACGAAAAACTTGCAACATTTGAAATTATCATAACTCTTTCAAATGGTGCCCGATTTTTAAGATTCTTGGCTTGTTAGGATGATGGTTACCATAGTTTCGAGAATATGTAAGCGTATAATTAGTTTTCGATCCCTACAAAAATTTCACAAACCCCCTTCAAAGCCAAAGGGGGTAATACACGAAAAACTTGCAAAATTTGAAAGTACCATAACTCTTTCGAATGGTGCCCGATTTTTAAGATTCTTGGCTTGTTAGGATGATGGTTACCATAGTTTTGAGAATATGTAAGCGTATAATTAGTTTTCCAACCCTACAAAAATTTCACAAACCCCCTTCAAATCCAAAGGGGGTAGTACACGAAAAACTTGCAAAATTTGAAAGTAACATAACTCTTTCAAATGGTGCCCGATTTTTAAGATTCTTTGCTTGTTAGGATGATGGTTACCATAGTTTCGATAATATGTACGCGTATAATTAGTTTTCGATCCATACAAAAATTTCACAAACCCCCTTCAAAGCCAAAGGGGGTAGTACACGAAAAACTTGCAAAATTTGAAAGTACCATAACTCTTTCAAATGGTGCCCGATTTTTAAGATTCTTTGCTTGTTAGGATGATGGTTACCATATTTTTTAGAATATGTAAGCGTATAATTAGTTTTCGATCCCTACAAAAATTTCACATACCCCCTTCAAAGCTAAAGGGGGTAGTACACGAAAAACTTGCAAAATTTGAAAGTAACATAACTCTTTCAAATGGTGCCCGATTTTTAAGATTCTTTGCTTGTTAGGATGATGGTTACCATAGTTTCGATAATATGTACGCGTATAATTAGTTTTCGATCCATACAAAAATTTCACAAACCCCCTTCAAAGGCAAAGGGGGTAGTACACGAAAAACTTGCAAAATTTGAAAGTACCATAACTCTTTCAAATGGTGCCCGATTTTTAAGATTCTTGGCTTGTTAGGATGATGGTTACCATAGTTTTGAGAATATGTAAGCGTATAATTAGTTTTCCAACCCTACAAAAATTTCACAAACCCCCTTCAAATCCAAAGGGGGTAGTACACGAAAAACTTGCAAAATTTGAAAGTAACATAACTCTTTCAAATGGTGCCCGATTTTTAAGATTCTTTGCTTGTTAGGATGATGGTTACCATAGTTTCGATAATATGTAAGCGTATAATTAGTTTTCGATCCCTACAAAAATTTCACAAACCCCCTTCAAAGCCAAAGGGGGTAGTACACGAAAAACTTGCAAAATTTGAAAGTACCATAACTCTTTCAAATGGTGCCCGATTTTTAAGATTCTTGGCTAGTTAGGATGTTGGTTACCATACTTTTTTTTATATGTAGGCAAATAATTAGTTTTCGATTCCTACAAAAATTTCACAAACCCCCTTCAAAGCCAAAGGGGGTAGTACACGAAAAACATGCAAAATTTGAAAGTACCATAACTCTTTCAAATGGTGCCCGATTTTTAAGATTCTTTGCTTGTTAGGATGATGGTTACCATATTTTTTAGAATATGTAGGAAAATAATTAGTTTTTAATCCCTACAAAAATTTCACAAACCCCCTTCAAAGCCAAAGGTGGTAGTACACGAAAAACTTGCAAAATTTAAAAGTACCATAACTCTTTCAAATGGTGCCCGATTTTTAAGATTCTTGGCTTGTTAGGATGATGGTTACCATAGTTTCGATAATATGTAAGCGTATAATTAGTTTTCGATCCCTACAAAAATTTCACAAACCCCCTTCAAAGCCAAAGGGGGTAGTACACGAAACACTTGCAAAATTTGAAAGTACCATAACTCTTTCAAATGGTGCCCGATTTTTAAGATTCTTGGCTTGTTAGGATGATGGTTACCATAGTTTCGATAATATGTAAGCGTATAATTAGTTTTCGATCCCTACAAAAATTTCACAAACCCCCTTCAAAGCCAAAGGGGGTAGTACACGAAAAACTTGCAAAATTTGAAAGTACCATAACTCTTTCAAATGGTGCCCAATTTTTAAGATTCTTTGCTAGTTAGGATGATGGTTACCATATTTTCGAGAATATGTTGGCGTATAAGTAGTTTTCGATCGCTAAAAAAATTTCACAAACCCCCTTCAAATCCAAAGGGGTTAGTACACGAAAAATTTGCAAAATATGAAAGTACCATAACTCTTTCAAATGGTACCCGATTTTTAAGATTCTTGGCTTGTTAGGATGATGGTTACCATACTTTTTAGAATATGTAGGCAAATAATTAGTTTTCGATTCCTACAAAAATTTCACAAACCCCCTTCAAAGCCAAATGGGGTAGTACACGAAAAACTTGCAACATTTGAAATTATCATTACTCTTTCAAATGGTGCCTGATTTTTAAGATTCTTGGCTTGTTAGGATGATGGTTACCATAGTTTCGAGAATATGTAAGCGTATAATTAGTTTTCGATCCCTACAAAAATTTCACAAACCCCCTTCAAAGCCAAAGGGGGTAGTACACGAAAAACATGCAAAATTTGAAAGTACCATAACTCTTTCGAATGGTGCCCGATTTTTAAGATTCTTGGCTTGTTAGGATGATGGTTACCATAGTTTTGAGAATATGTAAGCGTATAATTAGTTTTCGATCCCTACAAAAATTTCACAAACCCCTTTCAAATCCAAAGGGGGGTAGTACACGAAAAACTTGCAAAATTTGAAAGTACCATAACTCTTTCAAATGGTGCCCGATTTTTAAGATTCTTTGCTTGTTAGGATGATGGTTACCATATTTTTTAGAATATGTAAGCGTATAATTAGTTTTCGATCCCTACAAATATTTCACAAACCCCCTACAAAGCTAAAGGGGGTAGTACACGAAAAACTTGAAAAATTTGAAAGTACCATAACTCTTTCAAATGGTGCCCGATTTTTAAGATTCTTGGCTTATTAGGATGATGGTTACCATAGTTTCGATAATATGTAAGCGTATAATTAGTTTTCGATCGCTACAAGTACACGAAAAACTTGCAAAATTTGAAAGTACCATAACTCTTTCAAATGGTGCCCGATTTTTAAGATTCTTTGCTAGTTAGGATGATGGTTACCATATTTTCGAGAATATGTTGGCGTATAAGTAGTTTTCGATCGCTAAAAAAATTTCACAAACCCCCTTCAAATCCAAAGGGGTTAGTACACGAAAAATTTGCAAAATTTGAAAGTACCATAACTCTTTCAAATGGTACCCGATTTTTAAGTTTCTTGGCTTGTTAGGATGATGGTTACCATAGTTTTGAGAATATGTAAGCGTATAATTAGTTTTCCAACCCTACAAAAATTTCACAAACCCCCTTCAAATCCAAAGGGGGTAGTACACGAAAAACTTGCAAAATTTGAAAGTACCATAACTCTTTCAAATGGTGCCCGATTTTTAAGATTCTTGGCTAGTTAGGATGTTGGTTACCATACTTTTTTTTATATGTAGGCAAATAATTAGTTTTCGATTCCTACAAAAATTTCACAAACCCCCTTCAAAGCCAAAGGGGGTAGTACACGAAAAACTTGCAACATTTGAAATTATCATAACTCTTTCAAATGGTGCCCGATTTTTAAGATTCTTGGCTTGTTAGGATGATGGTTACCATAGTTTCTAGAATATGTAAGCGTATAATTAGTTTTCGATCCCTACAAAAATTTCACAAACCCCCTTCAAAGCCAAAGGGGGTAGTACACGAAAAACTTGCAAAATTTGAAAGTACCATAACTCTTTCAAATGGTGCCCGATTTTTAAGATTCTTGGCTTGTTAGGATGATGGTTACCATAGTTTCGATAATATGTAAGCGTATAATTAGTTTTCGATCCCTACAAAAATTTCACAAACCCCCTTCAAAGCCAAAGGGGGTAGTACACGAAAAACTTGCAAAATTTGAAAGTACCATAACTCTTTCAAATGGTGCCCGATTTTTAAGATTCTTTGCTAGTTAGGATGATGGTTACCATATTTTCGAGAATATGTTGGCGTATAAGTAGTTTTCGATCGCTAAAAAAATTTCAAAAACCCCCTTCAAATCCAAAGGGGTTAGTACACGAAAAATTTGCAAAATTTTAAAGTACCATAACTCTTTCAAATGGTACCCGATTTTTAAGATTCTTGGCTTGTTAGGATGATGGTTACCATACTTTTTAGAATATGTAGGCAAATAATTAGTTTTCGATTCCTACAAAAATTTCACAAACCCCCTTCAAAGCCAAATGGGGTAGTACACGAAAAACTTACAACATTTGAAATTATCATAACTCTTTCAAATGGTGCCCGATTTTTAAGATTCTTGGCTTGTTAGGATGATGGTTACCATAGTTTCGATAATATGTAAGCGTATAATTAGTTTTCGATCTATACAAAAATTTCACAAACCCCCTTCAAAGCCAAAGGGGGTAGTACACGAAAAACTTGCAAAATTTGAAAGTACCATAACTCTTTCGAATGGTGCCCGATTTTTAAGATTCTTGGCTTGTTAGGATGATGGTTACCATAGTTTTGAGAATATGTAAGCGTATAATTAGTTTTCGATCCCTACAAAAATTTCACAAACCCCCTTCAAAGCTAAAGGGGGTAGTACACGAAAAACTTGCAAAATTTGAAAGTACCATAACTCTTTCAAATGGTGCCCGATTTTTAAGATTCTTGGCTTGTTAGGATGATGGTTACCATAGTTTCGATAATATGTAAGCGTATAATTAGTTTTCGATCCCTACAAAAATTTCACAAACCCCCTTCAAAGCCAAAGGGGGTAGTACACGAAAAACTTGCAAAATTTGAAAGTACCATAACTCTTTCAAATGGTGCCCGATTTTTAAGATTCTTTGCTAGTTAGGATGATGGTTACCATATTTTCGAGAATATGTTGGCGTATACGTAGTTTTCGATCGCTAAAAAAATTTCACAAACCCCCTTCAAATCCAAAGGGGTTAGTACACGAAAAATTTGCAAAATTTGAAAGTACCATAACTCTTTCAAATGGTGCCCGATTTTTAAGATTCTTGGCTTGTTAGGATGATGGTTACCATCTTTTTTAGAATATGTAGGAAAATAATTAGTTTTCTATCCCTACAAAAATTTCACAAACCCCCTTCAAAGCCAAAGGGGGTAGTACACGAAAAACTTGCAAAATTTGAAAGTACCATAACTCTTTCAAATGGTGCCCGATTTTTAAGATTCTTTGCTAGTTAGGATGATGGTTACCATATTTTCGAGAATATGTTGGCGTATAAGTAGTTTTCGATCGCTAAAAAAATTTCACAAACCCCCTTCAAATCCAAAGGGGTTAGTACACGAAAAATTTGCAAAATTTTAAAGTACCATAACTCTTTCAAATGGTACCCGATTTTTAAGATTCTTGGCTTGTTAGGATGATGGTTACCATACTTTTTAGAATATGTAGGCAAATAATTAGTTTTCGATTCCTACAAAAATTTCACAAACCCCCTTCAAAGCCAAATGGGGTAGTACACGAAAAACTTACAACATTTGAAATTATCATAACTCTTTCAAATGGTGCCCGATTTTTAAGATTCTTGGCTTGTTAGGATGATGGTTACCATAGTTTCGAGAATATGTAAGCGTATAATTAGTTTTCGATCCCTACAAAAATTTCACAAACCCCCTTCAAAGCCAAAGGGGGTAGTACACGAAAAACTTGCAAAATTTGAAAGTACCATAATTCTTTCGAATGGTGCCCGATTTTTAAGATTCTTGGCTTGTTAGGATGATGGTTACCATAGTTTTGAGAATATGTAAGCGTATAATTATTTTTCGATCCCTACAAAAATTTCACAAACCCCCTTCAAATCCAAATGGGGTAGTACACGAAAAACTTGCAAAATTTGAAAGTACCATAACTCTTTCAAATGGTGCCCGATTTTTAAGATTCTTTGCTTGTTAGGATGATGGTTACCATAGTTTCGATAATATGTAAGCGTATAATTAGTTTTCGATCCATACAAAAATTTCACAAACCCCCTTCAAAGCCAAAGGGGGTATAGTACACGAAAAACTTGCAAAATTTGAAAGTACCATAACTCTTTCAAATGGTGCCCGAGTTTTAAGATTCTTTGCTTGTTAGGATGATGGTTACCATGTTTTTTAGAATATGTAAGCGTATAATTAGTTTTCGATCCCTACAAAAATTTCACATACCCCCTTCAAAGCTAAAGGGGGTAGTACACGAAAAACTTGCAAAATTTGAAAGTACCATAACTCTTTCAAATGGTGCCCGATTTTTAAGATTCTTGGCTTGTTAGGATGATGGTTACCATATTTTTTAGAATATGTAGGAAAATAATTAGTTTTCTATCCCTACAAAAATTTCACAAACCCCCTTCAAAGCCAAAGGGGGTAGTACACGAAAAACTTGCAAAATTTGAAAGTACCATAACTCTTTCAAATGGTGCCCGATTTTTAAGATTCTTTGCTAGTTAGGATGTTAGTTACCATATTTTCGAGAATATTTTGGCGTATAAGTAGTTTTCGATCGCTAAAAAAATTTCACAAACCCCCTTCAAATCCAAAGGGGTTAGTACACGAAAAATTTGCAAAACTTGAAAGTACCATAACTCTTTCAAATGGTACCCGATTTTTAAGATTCTTGGCTTGTTAGGATGATGGTTACCATACTTTTTAGAATATGTAGGCAAATAATTAGTTTTCGATTCCTACAAAAATTTCACAAACCCCCTTCAAAGCCAAAGGGGGTAGTACACGAAAAACTTGTAACATTTGAAATTATCATAACTCTTTCAAATGGTGCCCGATTTTTAAGATTCTTGGCTTGTTAGGATGATGGTTACCATAGTTTCGAGAATATGTAAGCGTATAATTAGTTTTCGATCCCTACAAAAATTTCACAAACCCCCTTCAAAGCCAAAGGGGGTAGTACACGAAAAACTTGCAAAATTTGAAAGTACCATAACTCTTTCGAATGGTGCCCGATTTTTAAGATTCTTGGCTTGTTAGGATGATGGTTACCATAGTTTTGAGAATATGTAAGCGTATAATTAGTTTTCGATCCCTACAAAAATTTCACAAACCCCCTTCAAATCCAAAGGGGGGTAGTACACGAAAAACTTGCAAAATTTGAAAGTACCATAAATCTTTCAAATGGTGCCCGATTTTTAAGATTCTTTGCTTGTTAGGATGATGGTTACCATAGTTTCGATAATATGTAAGCGTATAATTAGTTTTCGATCCATACAAAAATTTCACAAACCCCCTTCAAAGCCAAAGGGGGTAGTACACGAAAAACTTGCAAAATTTGAAAGTACCATAACTCTTTCAAATGGTGCCCGATTTTTAAGATTCTTTGCTTGTTAGGATGATGGTTACCATAGTTTCGATAATATGTAAGCGTATAATTAGTTTTCGATCCATACAAAAATTTCACAAACCCCCTTCAAAGCCAAAGGGGGTAGTACACGAAAAACTTGCAAAATTTGAAAGTACCATAACTCTTTCAAATGGTGCCCTATTTTTAAGATTCTTTGCTTTTTAGGATGATGGTTACCATATTTTTTAGAATATGTAAGCGTATAATTAGTTTTCGATCCCTACAAAAATTTCACATACCCCCTTCAAAGCTAAAGGGGGTAGTACACGAAAAACTTGCAAAATTTGAAAGTACCATAACTCTTTCAAATGGTGCCCGATTTTTAAGATTCTTGGCTTGTTAGGATGATGGTTACCATAGTTTCGATAATATGTAAGCGTATAATTAGTTTTCGATCCCTACAAAAATTTCACAAACCCCCTTCAAAGCCAAAGGGGGTAGTACACGAAAAACTTGCAAAATTTGAAAGTACCATAACTCTTTCAAATGGTGCCCGATTTTTAAGATTCTTTGCTAGTTAGGATGTTGGTTACCATATTTTCGAGAATATGTTGGCGTATAAGTAGTTTTCGATCGCTAAAAAAATTTCACAAACCCCCTTCAAATCCAAAGGGGTTAGTACACGAAAAATTTGCAAAATTTGAAAGTACCATAACTCTTTCAAATGGTACCCGATTTTTAAGATTCTTCGCTTGTTAGGATGATGGTTACCATACTTTTTAGAATATGTAGGCAAATAATTAGTTTTCGATTCCTACAAAAATTTCACAAACCCCCTTCAAAGCCAAAGGGGGTAGTACACGAAAAACTTGCAACATTTGAAATTATCATAACTCTTTCAAATGGTGCCCGATTTTTAAGATTCTTGGCTTGTTAGGATGATGGTTACCATAGTTTCGATAATATGTAAGCGTATAATTAGTTTTCGATCCATACAAAAATTTCACAAACCCCCTTCAAAGCCAAAGGGGGTAGTACACGAAAAACTTGCAAAATTTGAAAGTACCATAACTCTTTCAAATGGTGCCCGATTTTTAAGATTCTTTGCTTGTTAGGATGATGGTTACCATAGTTTCGATAATATGTAAGGGTATAATTAGTTTTCGATGCATACAAAAATTTCACAAACCCCCTTCAAAGCCAAAGGGGGTAGTACACGAAAAACTTGCAAAATTTGAAAGTACCATAACTCTTTCAAATGGTGCCCTATTTTTAAGATTTTTTGCTTTTTAGGATGATGGTTACCATATTTTTTAGAATATGTAAGCGTATAATTAGTTTTCGATCCCTACAAAAATTTCACATACCCCCTTCAAAGCTAAAGGGGGTAGTACACGAAAAACTTGAAAAATTTGAAAGTACCATAACTCTTTCAAATGGTGCCCGATTTTTAAGATTCTTGGCTTGTTAGGATGATGGTTACCATAGTTTCGATAATATGTAAGCGTATAATTAGTTTTCGATCCCTACAAAAATTTCACAAACCCCCTTCAAAGCCAAAGGGGGTAGTACACGAAAAACTTGCAAAATTTGAAAGTACCATAACTCTTTCAAATGGTGCCCGATTTTTAAGATTCTTTGCTAGTTAGGATGTTGGTTACCATATTTTCGAGAATATGTTGGCGTATAAGTAGTTTTCGATCGCTAAAAAAATTTCACAAACCCCCTTCAAATCCAAAGGGGTTAGTACACGAAAAATTTGCAAAATTTGAAAGTACCATAACTCTTTCAAATGGTACCCGATTTTTAAGATTCTTCGCTTGTTAGGATGATGGTTACCATACTTTTTAGAATATGTAGGCAAATAATTAGTTTTCGATTCCTACAAAAATTTCACAAACCCCCTTCAAAGACAAAGGGGGTAGTACACGAAAAACTTGCAACATTTGAAATTATCATAACTCTTTCAAATGGTGCCCGATTTTTAAGATTCTTGGCTTGTTAGGATGATGGTTACCATAGTTTCTAGAATATGTAAGCGTATAATTAGTTTTCGATCCCTACAAAAATTTCACAAACCCCCTTCAAATCCAAAGGGGGTAGTACACGAAAAACTTGCAAAATTTGAAAGTACCATAACTCTTTCAAATGGTGCCCGATTTTTAAGATTCTTGGCTTGTTAGGATGATGGTTACCATAGTTTCGATAATATGTAAGCGTATAATTAGTTTTCGATCCCTACAAAAATTTCACAAACCCCCTTCAAAGCCAAAGGGGGTAGTACACGAAAAACTTGCAAAATTTGAAAGTACCATAACTCTTTCAAATGGTGCCCGATTTTTAAGATTCTTTGCTAGTTAGGATGATGGTTACCATATTTTCGAGAATATGTTGGCGTATAAGTAGTTTTCGATCGCTAAAAAAATTTCACAAACCCCCTTCAAATCCAAAGGGGTTAGTACACGAAAAATTTGCAAAATTTTAAAGTACCATAACTCTTTCAAATGGTACCCGATTTTTAAGATTCTTGGCTTGTTAGGATGATGGTTACCATACTTTTTAGAATATGTAGGCAAATAATTAGTTTTCGATTCCTACAAAAATTTCACAAACCCCCTTCAAAGCCAAATGGGGTAGTACACGAAAAACTTACAACATTTGAAATTATCATAACTCTTTCAAATGGTGCCCGATTTTTAAGATTCTTGGCTTGTTAGGATGATGGTTACCATAGTTTCGAGAATATGTAAGCGTATAATTAGTTTTCGATCCCTACAAAAATTTCACAAACCCCCTTCAAAGCCAAAGGGGGTAGTACACGAAAAACTTGCAAAATTTGAAAGTACCATAACTCTTTCGAATGGTGCCCGATTTTTAAGATTCTTGGCTTGTTAGGATGATGGTTACCATAGTTTTGAGAATATGTAAGCGTATAATTATTTTTCGATCCCTACAAAAATTTCACAAACCCCCTTCAAATCCAAAGGGGGTAGTACACGAAAAACTTGCAAAATTTGAAAGTACCATAACTCTTTCAAATGGTGCCCGATTTTTAAGATTCTTTGCTTGTTAGGATGATGGTTACCATAGTTTCGATAATATGTAAGCGTATAATTAGTTTTCGATCCATACAAAAATTTCACAAACCCCCTTCAAAGCCAAAGGGGGTATAGTACACGAAAAACTTGCAAAATATGAAAGTACCATAACTCTTTCAAATGGTGCCCGAGTTTTAAGATTCTTTGCTTGTTAGGATGATGGTTACCATGTTTTTTAGAATATGTAAGCGTATAATTAGTTTTCGATCCCTACAAAAATTTCACATACCCCCTTCAAAGCTAAAGGGGGTAGTACACGAAAAACTTGCAAAATTTGAAAGTACCATAACTCTTTCAAATGGTGCCCGATTTTTAAGATTCTTGGCTTGTTAGGATGATGGTTACCATATTTTTTAGAATATGTAGGAAAATAATTAGTTTTCTATCCCTACAAAAATTTCACAAACCCCCTTCAAATCCAAAGGGGGTAGTACACGAAAAACTTGCAAAATTTGAAAGTACCATAACTCTTTCAAATGGTGCCCGATTTTTAAGATTCTTTGCTAGTTAGGATGTTAGTTACCATATTTTCGAGAATATTTTGGCGTATAAGTAGTTTTCGATCGCTAAAAAAATTTCACAAACCCCCTTCAAATCCAAAGGGGTTAGTACACGAAAAATTTGCAAAATTTGAAAGTACCATAACTCTTTCAAATGGTACCCGATTTTTAAGATTCTTGGCTTGTTAGGATGATGGTTACCATAGTTTTGAGAATATGTAAGCGTATAATTAGTTTTCGATCCCTACAAAAATTTCACAAACCCCCTTCAAAGCCAAAGGGGGTAGTACACGAAAAATTTGCAAAATTTGAAAGTACCATAACTCTTTCGAATGGTGCCTGATTTTTAAGATTCTTTGCTTGTTAGGATGATGGTTACCATATTTTTTAGAATATGTAAGCGTATAATTAGTTTTCGATCCCTACAAATATTTCACAAACCCCCTTCAAAGCTAAAGGGGGTAGTACACGAAAAACTTGCAAAATTTGAAAGTACCATAACTCTTTCAAATGGTGCCCGATTTTTAAGATTCTTGGCTTGTTAGGATGATGATTACCATAGTTTCGATAATATGTAAGCGTATAATTAGTTTTCGATCCCTACAAAAATTTAACAAACCCCCTTCAAAGCCAAATGGGGTAGTACACGAAAAACTTGTAAAATTTGAAAGTACCATAACTCTTTCAAATGGTGCCCGATTTTTAAGATTCTTTGCTAGTTAGGATGATGGTTACCATATTTTCGAGAATATGTTGGCGTATAAGTAGTTTTCGATCGCTAAAAAAATTTCACAAACCCCCTTCAAATCCAAAGGGGTTAGTACACGAAAAATTTGCAAAATTTGAAAGTACCATAACTCTTTCAAATGGTACCCGATTTTTAAGATTCTTGGCTTGTTAGGATGATGGTTACCATAATTTTTAGAATATGTAGGCAAATAATTAGTTTTCGATTCCTACAAAAATTTCACAAACCCCCTTCAAAGCCAAAGGGGGTAGTACACGAAAAACTTGCAACATTTGAAATTATCATAACTCTTTCAAATGGTGCCCGATTTTTAAGATTCTTGGCTTGTTAGGATGATGGTTACCATAGTTTCGAGAATATGTAAGCGTATAATTAGTTTTCGATCCCTACAAAAATTTCACAAACCCCCTTCAAAGCCAAAGGGGGTAGTACACGAAAAACTTGCAAAATTTGAAAGTACCATAACTCTTTCGAATGGTGCCCGATTTTTAAGATTCTTGGCTTGTTAGGATGATGGTTACCATAGTTTTGAGAATATGTAAGCGTATAATTAGTTTTCGATCCCTACAAAAATTTCACAAACCCCCTTCAAATCCAAAGGGGGGTAGTACACGAAAAACTTGCAAAATTTGAAAGTACCATAACTCTTTCAAATGGTGCCCGATTTTTAAGATTCTTTGCTTGTTAGGATGATGGTTACCATATTTTTTAGAATATGTAAGCGTATAATTAGTTTTCGATCCCTACAAATATTTCACAAACCCCCTACAAAGCTAAAGGGGGTAGTACACGAAAAACTTGCAAAATTTGAAAGTACCATAACTCTTTCCAATGGTGCCCGATTTTTAAGATTCTTGGCTTATTAGGATGTTGGTTACCATAGTTTCAATAATATGTAAGCGTATAATTAGTTTTCGATCCCTACAAGTACACGAAAAACTTGCAAAATTTGAAAGTACCATAACTCTTTCAAATGGTGCCCGATTTTTAAGATTCTTTGCTAGTTAGGATGATGGTTACCATATTTTCGAGAATATGTTGGCGTATAAGTAGTTTTCGATCGCTAAAAAAATTTCACAAACCCCCTTCAAATCCAAAGGGGTTAGTACACGAAAAATTTGCAAAATTTGAAAGTACCATAACTCTTTCAAATGGTACCCGATTTTTAAGATTCTTGGCTTGTTAGGATGATGGTTACCATACTTTTTAGAATATGTAGGCAAATAATTAGTTTTCGATTCCTACAAAAATTTCACAAACCCCCTTCAAAGCCAAAGGGTGTACACGAAAATCTTGCAACATTTGAAATTATCATAACTCTTTCAAATGGTGCCCGATTTTTAAGATTCTTGGCTGGTTAGGATGATGGTTACCATAGTTTCGAGAATATGTAAGCGTATAATTAGTTTTCGATCCCTACAAAAATTTCACAAACCCCCTTCAAAGCCAAAGGGGGTAGTACACGAAAAACTTGCAAAATTTAAAATGACTATAACTCTTTCAAATGGTGCCCGATTTTTAAGATTCTTTGCTAGTTAGGATGATGGTTACCATATTTTCGAGAATATGTTGGCGTATAAGTAGTTTTCGATCGATAAAAAAATTTCACAAACCCCCTTCAAATCCAAAGGGGTTAGTACACGAAAAATTTGCAAAATTTGAAAGTACCATAACTCTTTCAAATGGTACCCGATTTTTAAGATTCTTCGCTTGTTAGGATGATGGTTACCATACTTTTTAGAATATGTAGGCAAATAATTAGTTTTCGATTCCTACAAAAATTTCACAAACCCCCTTCAAAGCCAAAGGGGGTAGTACACGAAAAACTTGCAACATTTGAAAGTACCATAACTCTTTCGAGTGGTGCCCCATTTTTAAGATTCTTGGCTTGTTAGGATGATGGTTACCATAGTTTTGAGAATAGGTAAGCGTATAATTAGTTTTCGATCCCTACAAAAATTTCACAAACCCCCTTCAAAGCCAAAGGGGGTAGTACACGAAAAACTTGCAAAATTTGAAAGTACCATAACTCTTTCAAATGGTGCCCGATTTTTAAGATTCTTGGCTTGTTAGGATGATGGTTACCATAGTTTCGAGAATATGTAAGCGTATAATTAGTTTTCGATCCCTACAAAAATTTCACAAACCCCCTTCAAAGCCAAAGGGGGTAGTACACGAAAAACTTGCAAAATTTGAAAGTACCATAACTCTTTCGAATGGTGCCCGATTTTTAAGATTCTTGGCTTGTTAGGATGATGGTTACCATAGTTTTGAGAATATGTAAGCGTATAATGAGTTTTCGATCCCTACAAAAATTTCACAAACCCCCTTCAAAGCCAAAGGGGGTAGTACACGAAAAATTTGCAAAATTTGAAAGTACCATAACTCTTTCGAATGGTGCCCGATTTTTAAGATTCTTTGCTTGTTAGGATGATGGTTACCATATTTTTTAGAATATGTAAGCGTATAATTAGTTTTCGATCCCTACAAAAATTTCACAAACCCCCTTCAAAGCTAAAGGGGGTAGTACACGAAAAACTTGCAAAATTTGAAAGTACCATAACTCTTTCAAATGGTGCCCGATTTTTAAGATTCTTGGCTTGTTAGGATGATGGTTACCATAGTTTCGATAATATGTAAGCGTATAATTAGTTTTCGATCCCTACAAAAATTTCACAAACCCCCTTCAAAGCCAAAGGGGGTAGTACACGAAAAACTTGCAAAATTTGAAAGTACCATAACTCTTTCGAATGGTGCCCGATTTTTAAGATTCTTGGCTTGTTAGGATGATGGTTACCATAGTTTCGAGAATATGTAAGCGTATAATTAGTTTTCGATCCCTAAAAAAATTTCACAAACCCCCTTCAAAGCCAAATGAGGTAGTACACGAAAAACTTGTAAAATTAGAAAGTACCATAACTCTTTCAAATGGTGCCCGATTTTTAAGATTCTTTGCTTGTTACGATGATGGTTACCATACTTTTTAGAATATGTAGGCAAATAATTAGTTTTCGATCCCTACAAAAATTTCACAAACCCCCTTCAAAGCCAAAGGGGGTAGTACACGAAATACTTGCAACATTTGAAATTATCATAACTCTTTCAAATGGTGCCTGATTTTTAAGATTCTTGGCTTGTTAGGATGATGGTTACCATAGTTTTGAGAATATGTAAGCGTATAATTAGTTTTCGATCCCTACAAAAATTTCACAAACCCCCTTCAAAGTCAAAGGGGGTAGTACACGAATAACTTGCAAAATTTGAAAGTACCATAACTCTTTCGAGTGGTGCCCCATTTTTAAGATTCTTGGCTTGTTAGGATGATGGTTACCATAGTTTTGAGAATAGGTAAGCGTATAATTAGTTTTCGATCCCTACAAAAATTTCACAAACCCCCTTCAAAGCCAAAGGGGGTAGTACACGAAAAACTTGCAAAATTTGAAAGTACCATAACTCTTTCAAATGGTGCCCGATTTTTAAGATTCTTGGCTTGTTAGGATGATGGTTACCATAGTTTCGAGAATATGTAAGCGTATAATTAGTTTTCGATCCCTACAAAAATTTCACAAACCCCCTTCAAAGCCAAAGGGGGTAGTACACGAAAAACTTGCAAAATTTGAAAGTACCATAACTATTTCGAATGGTGCCCGATTTTTAAGATTCTTGGCTTGTTAGGATGATGGTTACCATAGTTTTGAGAATAGGTAAGCGTATAATTAGTTTTCGATCCCTACAAAAATTTCACAAACCCCCTTCAAAGCCAAAGGGGGTAGTACACGAAAAACTTGCAAAATTTGAAAGTACCATAAGTCTTTCAAATGGTGCCCGATTTTTAAGATTCTTTGCTTGTTAGGATGATGGTTACCATATTTTTTAGAATATGTAGGAAAATAATTAGTTTTCGATCCCTACAAAAATTTCACAAACCCCCTTCAAAGTCAAAGGGGGTAGTACACGAAAAACTTGCAAAATTTGAAAGTGCCATAACTCTTTCAAATGGTGCCCGATTTTTAAGATTCTTTGCTAGTTAGGATGATGGTTACCATATTTTCGAGAATATGTTGTCGTAAAAGTAGTTTTCGATCGCTAAAAAAATTTCATAAACACCCTTCAAATCCAAAGGGGTTAGTACACGAAAAATTTGCAAAATTTGAAAGTACCATAACTCTTTCAAATGGTGCCCGATTTTTAAGATTCTTGGCTTGTTAAGATGATGGTTACCATATTTTCGATAATATGTAAGCGTATAATTAGTTTTCGATCCCTACAAAAATTTCACAAACCCCCTTCAAAGCCAAAGGGGGTAGTACACGAAAAACTTGCAAAATTTGAAAGTACCATAAGTCTTTCAAATGGTGCCCGATTTTTAAGATTCTTTGCTTGTTAGGATGATGGTTACCATATTTTTTAGAATATGTAGGAAAATAATTAGTTTTCGATCCCTACAAAAATTTCACAAACCCCCTTCAAAGCCAAAGGGGGTAGTACACGAAAAACTTGCAACATTTGAAATTATCATAACTCTTTCAAATGGTGCCCGATTTTTAAGATTCTTTGCTAGTTAGGATGATGGTTACCATATTTTCGAGAATATGTTGGCGTATAAGTAGTTTTCGATCCCTACAAAAATTTCACAAACCCCCTTCAAAGCCAAAGGGGGTAGTACACGAAAAACTTGCAAAATTTGAAAGTACCATAAGTCTTTCAAATGGTGCCCGATTTTTAAGATTCTTTGCTTGTTAGGATGATGGTTACCATATTTTTTAGAATATGTAGGAAAATAATTAGTTTTCGATCCCTACAAAAATTTCACAAACCCCCTTCAAAGCCAAAGGGGGTAGTACACGAAAAACTTGCAACATTTGAAATTATCATAACTCTTTCAAATGGTGCCCGATTTTTAAGATTCTTTGCTAGTTAGGATGATGGTTACCATATTTTCGAGAATATGTTGGCGTATAAGTAGTTTTCGATCGCTAAAAAAATTTCACAAACCCCCTTCAAATCCAAAGGGGTTAGTACACGAAAAATTTGCAAAATTTGAAAGTACCATAACTCTTTCAAATGGTACCCGATTTTTAAGATTCTTCGCTTGTTAGGATGATGGTTACCATACTTTTTAGAATATGTAGGCAAATAATTAGTTTTCGATTCCTACAAAAATTTCACAAACCCCCTTCAAAGCCAGAGGGGGTAGTACACGAAAAACTTGCAACATTTGAAATTATCATAACTCTTTCAAATGGTGCCCGATTTTTAAGATTCTTGGCTTGTTAGGATGATGGTTACCATAGTTTCGAGAATATGTAAGCGTATAATTAGTTTTCGATCCCTACAAAAATTTCACAAACCCCCTTCAAAGCCAAACGGGGGTAGTACACGAAAAACATGCAAAATTTGAAAGTACCATAACTCTTTCGAATGGTGCCCGATTTTTAAGATTCTTGGCTTGTTAGGATGATGGTTACCATAGTTTTGAGAATATGTAAGCGTATAATGAGTTTTCGATCCCTACAAAAATTTCACAAACCCCCTTCAAAGCCAAAGGGGGTAGTACACGAAAAATTTGCAAAATTTGAAAGTACCATTAATCTTTCGAATGGTGCCCGATTTTTAAGATTCTTTGCTTGTTAGGATGATGGTTACCATATTTTTTAGAATATGTAAGCGTATAATTAGTTTTCGATCCCTACAAAAATTTCACAAACCCCCTTCAAAGCTAAAGGGGGTAGTACACGAAAAACTTGCAAAATTTGAAAGTACCATAACTCTTTCAAATGGTGCCCGATTTTTAAGATTCTTGGCTTGTTAGGATGATGGTTACCATAGTTTCGATAATATGTAAGCGTATAATTAGTTTTCGATCCCTACAAAAATTTCACAAACCCCCTTCAAAGCCAAAGGGGGTAGTACACGAAAAACTTGCAAAATTTGAAAGTACCATAACTCTTTCAAATGGTGCCCGATTTTTAAGATTCTTGGCTTGTTAGGATGATGGTTACCATAGTTTCGAGAATATGTAAGCGTATAATTAGTTTTCGATCCCTAAAAAAATTTCACAAACCCCCTTCAAAGCCAAATGAGGTAGTACACGAAAAACTTGTAAAATTAGAAAGTACCATAACTCTTTCAAATGGTGCCCGATTTTTAAGATTCTTTGCTTGTTACGATGATGGTTACCATACTTTTTAGAATATGTAGGCAAATAATTAGTTTTCGATCCCTACAAAAATTTCACAAACCCCCTTCAAAGCCAAAGGGGGTAGTACACGAAATACTTGCAACATTTGAAATTATCATAACTCTTTCAAATGGTGCCTGATTTTTAAGATTCTTGGCTTGTTAGGATGATGGTTACCATAGTTTTGAGAATATGTAAGCATATAATTAGTTTTCGATCCCTACAAAAATTTCACAAACCCCCTTCAAAGTCAAAGGGGGTAGTACACGAATAACTTGCAAAATTTGAAAGTACCATAACTCTTTCGAGTGGTGCCCCATTTTTAAGATTCTTGGCTTGTTAGGATGATGGTTACCATAGTTTTGAGAATAGGTAAGCGTATAATTAGTTTTCGATCCCTACAAAAATTTCACAAACCCCCTTCAAAGCCAAAGGGGGTAGTACACGAAAAACTTGCAAAATTTGAAAGTACCATAACTCTTTCAAATGGTGCCCGATTTTTAAGATTCTTGGCTTGTTAGGATGATGGTTACCATAGTTTCGAGAATATGTAAGCGTATAATTAGTTTTCGATCCCTACAAAAATTTCACAAACCCCCTTCAAAGCCAAAGGGGGTAGTACACGAAAAACTTGCAAAATTTGAAAGTACCATAACTCTTTCAAATGGTGCCCGATTTTTAAGATTCTTTGCCTGTTAGGATGATGGTTACCATATTTTTTAGAATATGTAGGAAAATAATTAGTTTTCGATCCCTACAAAAATTTCACAAACCCCCTTCAAAGTCAAAGGGGGTAGTACACGAAAAACTTGCAAAATTTGAAAGTGCCATAACTCTTTCAAATGGTGCCCGATTTTTAAGATTCTTTGCTAGTTAGGATGATGGTTACCATATTTTCGAGAATATTTTGTCGTAAAAGTAGTTTTCGATAGCAAAAAAAATTTCATAGACACCCTTCAAATCCAAAGGGGTTAAGTACACGAAAAATTTGCAAAATTTGAAAGTACCATAACTCTTTCAAATGGTGCCCGATTTTTAAGATTCTTTGCTTGTTAGGATGATGGTTACCATAGTTTCGATAATATGTAAGCGTATAATTAGTTTTCGATCCTTACAAAAATTTCACAAACCCCCTTCAAAGCCAAAGGGGGTAGTACACGAAAAACTTGCAAAATTTGAAAGTACCGTAAGTCTTTCAAATGGTGCCCGATTTTTAAGATTCTTTGCTTGTTAGGATGATGGTTACCATATTTTTTAGAATATGTAGGAAAATAATTAGTTTTCGATCCCTACAAAAATTTCACAAACCCCCTTCAAAGCCAAAGGGGGTAATACACGAAAAATTTGCAAAATTTGAAAGTACCATAACTCTTTCAAATGGTGCCCGATTTTTAAGATTCTTTGCTTGTTAGGATGATGGTTACCATATTTTTTAGAATATGTAAGCGTATAATTAGTTTTCGATCCCTACAAAAATTTCACAAACCCCCTTCAAAGCTAAAGGGGGTAGTACACGAAAAACTTGCAAAATTTGAAAGTACCATAACTCTTTCAAATGGTGCCCGATTTTTAAGATTCTTGGCTTGTTAGGATGATGGTTACCATAGTTTCGATAATATGTAAGCGTATAATTAGTTTTCGATCCCTACAAAAATTTCACAAACCCCCTTCAAAGCCAAAGGGGGTAGTACACGAAAAACTTGCAAAATTTGAAAGTACTATAACTCTTTCAAATGGTGCCCGATTTTTAAGATTCTTTGCTAGTTAGGATGATGGTTACCATATTTTCAAGAATATGTTGGCGTATAAGTAGTTTTCGATCGCTAAAAAAAATTCACAAACCCCCTTCAAATCCAAAGGGGGTTAGTACACGAAAAATTTGCAAAATTTGAAAGTACCATAACTCTTTCAAATGGTGCCCGATTTTTAAGATTCTTGGCTTGTTAGGATGATGGTTACCATAGTTTCGATAATATGTAAGCGTATAATTAGTTTTCGATCCCTACAAAAATTTCACAAACCCCCTTCATAGCCAAAGGGGGGTAGTACACGAAAAACTTGCAAATTTGAAAGTACCATAACTCTTTCGAATGGTGCCCGATTTTAAGATTCTTGGCTTGTTAGGATGCTGGTTACCATATTTTTTAGAATATGTAGGAAAATAATTAGTTTTCAATCCCTACAAAAATTTCACAAACCCCCTTCAAAGTCAAAGTGGGTAGTACACGAAAAACTTTCAAAATTTGAAAGTACCATAACTCTTTCAAATGGTGCCCGATTTTTAAGATTCTTTGCTTGTTAGGATGATGGTTACCATATTTTTAAGAATATGTAGGAAAATAATTAGTTTTCAATCCCTACAAAAATTTCACAAACCCCCTTCAAAGTCAAAGTGGGTAGTACACGATAAACTTTCAAAATTTGAAAGTACCATAACTCTTTCAAATGGTGCCCGATTTTTAAGATTCTTTGCTAGTTAGGATGATGGTTACCATATTTTCGAGAATATGTTGTCGTATAAGTAGTTTTCGATCGCTAAAAAAATTTCATAAACCCCCTTCAAATCCAAAGGGGTTAGTACACGAAAAATTTGCAAAATTTGAAAGTACCATAACTCTTTCAAATGGTGCCCGATTTTTAAGATTCTTGGCTTGTTAGGATGATGGTTACCATAGTTTCGATAATATGTAAGCGTATAATTAGTTTTCGATCCCTACAAAAATTTCACAAACCCCCTTCAAAGCCAAAGGGACCGTACACGAAAAACTTGCAAAATTTGAAAGTACCATAACTCTTTCAAATGGTGCCCGATTTTTAAGATTCTTGGCTTGTTAGGATGATGGTTACCATACTTTCGATAATATGTAAGCGTATAATTAGTTTTCGATCCCTACAAAAATTTCACAAACCCCCTTCAAAGCCAAAGGGGGTAGTACACGAAAAACTTGCAAAATTTGAAAGTACCATAACTCTTTCAAATGGTGCCCGATTTTTAAGATTCTTTGCTTGTTAGGATGATGGTTACCATATTTTTTAGAATATGTAGGAAAATAATTAGTTTTCGATCCCTACAAAAATTTAACAAACCCCCTTCAAAGTCAAAGGGGGTAGTACACGAAAAACTTGCAAAATTTGAAAGTACCATAACTCTTTCAAATGGTGCCCGATTTTTAAGATTCTTTGCTAGGTAGGATGATGGTTACCATATTTTCCAGAATATGTTGTCGTATAATTAGTTTTCGATCCCTACAAAAATTTCACAAACCCCCTTCAAAGCTAAAGGTACCGTACACGAAAAACTTGCAAAATTTGAAAGTACCATAACTCTTTCAAATGGTGCCCGATTTTTAAGATTATTGGCTTGTTAGGATGATGGTTACCATAGTTTCGATAATATGTAAGCGTATAATTAGTTTTCGATCCCTACAAAAATTTCACTAAACCCCTTCATAGCCAAAGGGGGGTAGTACACGAAAAACTTGCAAATTTGAAAGTACCATAACTCTTTCAAATGGTGCCCGATTTTTAAGATTCTTTGCTAGGTAGGATGATGGTTACCATATTTTCCAGAATATGTTGTCGTATAATTAGTTTTCGATCCCTACAAAAATTTCACAAACCCCCTTCAAAGCTAAAGGTACCGTACACGAAAAACTTGCAAAATTTGAAAGTACCATAACTCTTTCAAATGGTGCCCGATTTTTAAGATTCTTGGCTTGTTAGGATGATGGTTACCATAGTTTCGATAATATGTAAGCGTATAATTAGTTTTCGATCCCTACAAAAATTTCACAAACCCCCTTCAAAGCCAAAGGGGGTAGTACACGAAAAATTTGCAAAATTTGAAAGTACCATAACTCTTTCAAATGGTGCCCGATTTTTAAGATTCTTGGCTTGTTAGGATGATGGTTACCATAGTTTCGATAATATGTAAGCGTATAATTAGTTTTCGATCCCTACAAAAATTTCACAAACCCCCTTGATAGCCAAAGGGGGTAGTACACGAAAAACTTGCAAATTTGAAAGTACCATAACTCTTTCGAATGGTGCCCGATTTTTAAGATTCTTGGCTTGTTAGGATGCTGGTTACCATATTTTTTAGAATATGTAGGAAAATAATTAGTTTTCGATCCCTACAAAAATTTCACAAACCCCCTTCAAAGCCAAAGGGGGTAGTACACGAAAAACTTGCAAAATTTGAAAGTACCATAACTCTTTCAAATGGTGCCCGATTTTTAAGATTCTTTGCTTGTTAGGATGATGGTTACCATATTTTTAAGAATATGTAGGAAAATAATTAGTTTTCGATCCGTACAAAAATTTCACAAACCCCCTTCAAAGTCAAAGGGGGTAGTACACGAAAAACTTTCAAAATTTGAAAGTACCATACCTCTTTCAAATGGTGCCCGATTTTTAAGATTCTTTGCTAGTTAGGATGATGGTTACCATATTTTCGAGAATATGTTGTCGTATAAGTACTTTTCGATCGCTAAAAAAATTTCATAAACCCACTTCAAATCCAAAGGGGTTAGTGCACGAAAAATTTGCAAAATTTGAAAGTACCATAAGTCTTTCAAATGGTGCCCGATTTTTAAGATTCTTTGCTTGTTAGGATGATGGTTACCATAGTTTCGATAATATGTAAGCGTATAATTAGTTTTCGATCCCTACAAAAATTTCACTAAACCCCTTCAAAGCCAAAGGGGGTAGTACACGAAAAACTTGCAAAATTTGAAAGTACCATAACTCTTTCAAATGGTGCCCGATTTTTAAGATTCTTTGCTTGTTAGGATGATGGTTACCATATTTTTTAGAATATGTAGGAAAATAATTAGTTTTCGATCCCTACAAAAATTTCACAAACCCCCTTCAAAGCCAAAGGGGGTAATACACGAAAAATTTGCAAAATTTGAAAGTACCATAACTCTTTCAAATGGTGCCCGATTTTTAAGATTCTTTGCTTGTTAGGATGATGGTTACCATATTTTTTAGAATATGTAAGCGTATAATTAGTTTTCGATCCCTACAAAAATTTCACAAACCCCCTTCAAAGCTAAAGGGGGTAGTACACGAAAAACATGCAAAATTTGAAAGTACCATAACTCTTTCAAATGGTGCCCGATTTTTAAGATTCTTGGCTTGTTAGGATGATGGTTACCATAGTTTCGATAATATGTAAGCGTATAATTAGTTTTCGATCCCTACAAAAATTTCACAAACCCCCTTCAAAGCCAAAGGGGGTAGTACACGAAAAACTTGCAAAATTTGAAAGTACTATAACTCTTTCAAATGGTGCCCGATTTTTAAGATTCTTTGCTTGTTAGGATGATGGTTACCATATTTTTTAGAATATGTAAGCGTATATTTAGTTTTCGATCCCTACAAAAATTTCACAAACCCACTTCAAAGCTAAAGGGGGTAGTACACGAAAAACTTGCAAAATTTGAAAGTACCATAACTCTTTCAAATGGTGCCCGATTTTTAAGATTCTTGGCTTGTTAGGATGATGGTTACCATAGTTTCGATAATATGTAAGCATATAATTAGTTTTCGATCCCTACAAAAATTTCACAAACCCCCCTTCAAAGCCAAAGGGGGTAGTACACGAAAAACTTGCAAAATTTGAAAGTACCATAACTCTTTCAAATGGTGCCCGATTTTTAAGATTCTTTGCTAGTTAGGATGATGGTTACCATATTTTCGAGAATATGTTGGCGTATAAGTAGTTTTCGATCGCTAAAAAAATTTCACAAACCCCCTTCAAATCCAAAGGGGTTAGTACACGAAAAATTTGCAAAATTTGGAAGTACCATAACTCTTTCAAATGGTGCCCGATTTTTAAGATTCTTGGCTTGTTAGGATGATGGTTACCATAGTTTCGATAATATGTAAGCGTATAATTAGTTTTCGATCCCTACAAAAATTTCACAAACCCCCTTCATAGCCAAAGGGGGTAGTACACGAAAAACATGCAAAATTTGAAAGTACCATAACTCTTTCGAATGGTGCCCGATTTTTAAGATTCTTGGCTTGTTAGGATGCTGGTTACCATATTTTTTAGAATATGTAGGAAAATAATTAGTTTTCGATCCCTACAAAAATTTCACAAACCCCCTTCAACGCCAAAGGGGGTAGTACACGAAAAACTTGCAAAATTTGAAAGTACCATAACTCTTTCAAATGGTGCCCGATTTTTAAGATTCTTTGCTTGTTAGGATGATGGTTACCAAATTTTTTAGAATATGTAGGAAAATAATTAGTTTTCGATCTCTACAAAAATTTCACAAACCCCCTTCAAAGTCAAAGGGGGTAGTACACGAAAAACTTGCAAAATTTGAAAGTACCATAACTCTTTCAAATGGTGCCCGATTTTTAAGATTCTTTGCTAGTTAGGATGATGGTTACCATATTTTCGAGAATATGTTGTCGTATAAGTAGTTTTCGATCGCTAAAAAAATTTCATAAACCCCTTCAAATCCAAAGGGGTTAGTACACGAAAAATTTGCAAAATTTGAAAGTACCATAACTCTTTCAAATGGTGCCCGATTTTTAAGATTCTTGGCTTGTTAGGATGATGGTTACCATAGTTTCGATAATATGTAAGCGTATAGTTAGTTTTCGATCCCTACAAAAATTTCACAAACCCCCTTCAAAGCCAAAGGGGGTTAGTACACGAAAAATTTGCTAAATTTGGAAGTACCATAACTCTTTCAAATGGTGCCCGATTTTTAAGATTCTTGGCTTGTTAGGATGATGGTTACCATAGTTTCGATAATATCTAAGCGTATAATTAGTTTTCGATCCCTACAAAAATTTCACAAACCCCCTTCATAGCCAAAGGGGATAGTACACGAAAAACTTGCAAAATTTGAAAGTACCATAACTCTTTCGTATGGTGCCCGATTTTTAAGATTCATGGCTTGTTAGGATGCTGGTTACCATATTTTTTAGAATATGTAGGAAAATAATTAGTTTTCGATCCCTATAAAAATTTCACAAACCCCCTTCAACGCCAAAGGGGGTAGTACACGAAAAACTTGCAAAATTTGAAAGTACCATAACTCTTTCAAATGGTGCCCGATTTTTAAGATTCTTTGCTTGTTAGGATGATGGTTACCAAATTTTTTAGAATATGTAGGAAAATAATTAGTTTTCGATCTCTACAAAAATTTCACAAACCCCCTTCAAAGTCAAAGGGGGTAGTACACGAAAAACTTGCAAAATTTGAAAGTACCATAACTCTTTCAAATGGTTCCCGATTTTTAAGATTCTTTGCTTGTTAGGATGATGGTTACCAAATTTTTTAGAATATGTAGGAAAATAATTAGTTTTCGATCCCTACAAAAATTTCACAAACCCCCTTCAACGCCAAAGGGGGTAGTACACGAAAAACTTGCAAAATTTGAAAGTACCATAACTCTTTCAAATGGTGCCCGATTTTTAAGATTCTTTGCTTGTTAGGATGATGGTTACCAAATTTTTTAGAATATGTAGGAAAATAATTAGTTTTCGATCTCTACAAAAATTTCACAAACCCCCTTCAAAGTCAAAGGGGGTAGTACACGAAAAACTTGCAAAATTTGAAAGTACCATAACTCTTTCAAATGGTGCCCGATTTTTAAGATTCTTTGCTAGTTAGGATGATGGTTACCATATTTTCGAGAATATGTTGTCGTATAAGTAGTTTTCGATCGCTAAAAAAATTTCATAAACCCCTTCAAATCCAAAGGGGGTTAGTACACGAAAAATTTGCAAAATTTGAAAGTACCATAACTCTTTCAAATGGTGCCCGATTTTTAAGATTCTTAGCTTGTTAGGATGATGGTTACCATAGTTTCGATAATATGTAAGCGTATAGTTAGTTTTCGATCCCTACAAAAATTTCACAAACCCCCTTCAAAGCCAAAGGGGGTAGTACACGAAAAATTTGCAAAATTTGAAAGTACCATAACTCTTTCAAATGGTGCCCGATTTTTAAGATTCTTGGCTTGTTAGGATGATGGTAACCATAGTTTCGATAATATGTAAGCGTATAATTAGTTTTCGATCACTACAAAAATTTCACAAACCCCCTTCATAGCCAAAGGGGGTAGTACACGAAAAACTTGCAAAATTTGAAAGTACCATAACTCTTTCGAATGGTGCCCGATTTTAAAGATTCTTGGCTTGTTAGGATGCTGGTTACCATATTTTTTAGAATATGTAGGAAAATAATTAGTTTTCGATCCCTACAAAAATTTCAAAAACCCCCTTCAAAGCCAAAGGGGGTAGTACACGAAAAACTTGCAAAATTTGAAAGTACCATAACTCTTTCAAATGGTGCCCGATTTTTAAGATTCTTTGCTTGTTAGGATGATGGTTACCAAATTTTTTAGAATATGTAGGAAAATAATTAGTTTTCGATCTCTACAAAAATTTCACAAACCCCCTTCAAAGTCAAAGGGGGTAGTACACGAAAAACTTGCAAAATTTGAAAGTACCATAACTCTTTCAAATGGTGCCCGATTTTTAAGATTCTTTGCTTGTTAGGATGATGGTTACCAAATTTTTTAGAATATGTAGGAAAATAATTAGTTTTCGATCCCTACAAAAATTTCACAAACCCCCTTCAACGCCAAAGGGGGTAGTACACGAAAAACTTGCAAAATTTGAAAGTACCATAACTCTTTCAAATGGTGCCCGATTTTTAAGATTCTTTGCTTGTTAGGATGATTGTTACCAAATTTTTTAGAATATGTAGGAAAATAATTAGTTTTCGATCTCTACAAAAATTTCACAAACCCCCTTCAAAGTCAAAGGGGGTAGTACACGAAAAACTTGCAAAATTTGAAAGTACCATAACTCTTTCAAATGGTGCCCGATTTTTAAGATTCTTTGCTAGTTAGGATGATGGTTACCATATTTTCGAGAATATGTTGTCGTATAAGTAGTTTTCGATCGCTAAAAAAATTTCATAAACCCCTTCAAATCCAAAGGGGTTAGTACACGAAAAATTTGCAAAATTTGAAAGTACCATAACTCTTTCAAATGGTGCCCGATTTTTAAGATTCTTGGCTTGTTAGGATGATGGTTACCATAGTTTCGATAATATGTAAGCATATAGTTAGTTTTCGATCCCTACAAAAATTTCACAAACCCCCTTCAAAGCCAAAGGGGGTAGTACACGAATAATTTGCAAAATTTGAAAGTACCATAACTCTTTCAAATGGTGCCCGATTTTTAAGATTCTTGGCTTGTTAGGATGATGGTAACCATAGTTTCGATAATATGTAAGCGTATAATTAGTTTTCGATCACTACAAAAATTTCACAAACCCCCTTCATAGCCAAAGGGGGTAGTACACGAAAAACTTGCAAAATTTGAAAGTACCATAACTCTTTCGAATGGTGCCCGATTTTAAAGATTCTTGGCTTGTTAGGATGCTGGTTACCATATTTTTTAGAATATGTAGGAAAATAATTAGTTTTCGATCCCTACAAAAATTTCACAAACCCCCTTCAAAGCCAAAGGGTACCGTACACGAAAAACTTGCAAAATTTGAAAGTACCATAACTCTTTCAAATGGTCCCCGATTTTTAAGATTCTTTGCTTGTTAGGATGATGGTTACCAAATTTTTTAGAATATGTAGGAAAATAATTAGTTTTCGATCCCTACAAAAATTTCACAAACCCCCTTCAAAGTCAAAGGGGGTAGTACACGAAAAACTTGCAAAATTTGAAAGTACCATAACTCTTTCAAATGGTGCCCGATTTTTAAGATTGTTTGCTAGTTAGGATGATGGTTACCATATTTTCGAGAATATGTTGTCGTATAAGTAGTTTTCGATCGCTAAAAAAATTTCATAAACCCCTTCAAATCCAAAGGGGTTAGTACACGAAAAATTTGCAAAATTTGAAAGTACCATAACTCTTTCAAATGGTGCCCGATTTTTAAGATTCTTGGCTTGTTAGGATGATGGTTACCATAGTTTCGCTAATATGTAAGCGTATAATTAGTTTTCGATCCCTACAAAAATTTCACAAACCCCCTTCATAGCCAAAGGGTGTAGTACACGAAAAACTTGCAAAATTTGAAAGTACCATAACTCTTTCGAATGGTGCCCGATTTTTAAGATTCTTGGCTTGTTAGGATGCTGGTTACCATATTTTTTAGAATATGTAGGAAAATAATTAGTTTTCGATCCCTACAAAAATTTCACAAACCCCCTTCAAAGCCAAAGGGGGTAGTACACGAAAAACTTGCAAAATTTGAAAGTACCATAACTCTTTCAAATGGTCCCCGATTTTTAAGATTCTTTGCTTGTTAGGATGATGGTTACCAAATTTTTTAGAATATGTAGGAAAATAATTAGTTTTCGATCTCTACAAAAATTTCACAAACCCCCTTCAAAGTCAAAGGGGGTAGTACACGAAAAACTTGCAAAATTTGAAAGTACCATAACTCTTTCAAATGGTGCCCGATTTTTAAGATTCTTTGCTTGTTAGGATGATGGTTACCAAATTTTTTAGAATATGTAGGAAAATAATTAGTTTTCGATCCCTACAAAAATTTCACAAACCCCCTTCAACGCCAAAGGGGGTAGTACACGAAAAACTTGCAAAATTTGAAAGTACCATAACTCTTTCAAATGGTGCCCGATTTTTAAGATTCTTTGCTTGTTAGGATGATGGTTACCAAATTTTTTAGAATATGTATGAAAATAATTAGTTTTCGATCTCTACAAAAATTTCACAAACCCCCTTCAAAGTCAAAGGGGGTAGTACACGAAAAACTTGCAAAATTTGAAAGTACCATAACTCTTTCAAATGGTGCCCGATTTTTAAGATTCTTTGCTAGTTAGGATGATGGTTACCATATTTTCGAGAATATGTTGTCGTATAAGTAGTTTTCGATCGCTAAAAAAATTTCATAAACCCCTTCAAATCCAAAGGGGTTAGTACACGAAAAATTTGCAAAATTTGAAAGTACCATAACTCTTTCAAATGGTGCCCGATTTTTAAGATTCTTGGCTTGTTAGGATGATGGTTACCATAGTTTCGATAATATGTAAGCGTATAGTTAGTTTTCGATCCCTACAAAAATTTCACAAACCCCCTTCAAAGCCAAAGGGGGTAGTACACGAATAATTTGCAAAATTTGAAAGTACCATAACTCTTTCAAATGGTGCCCGATTTTTAAGATTCTTGGCTTGTTAGGATGATGGTAACCATAGTTTCGATAATATGTAAGCGTATAATTAGTTTTCGATCACTACAAAAATTTCACAAACCCCCTTCATAGCCAAAGGGGGTAGTACACGAAAAACTTGCAAAATTTGAAAGTACCATAACTCTTTCGAATGGTGCCCGATTTTTAAGATTCTTGGCTTGTTAGGATGATGGTTACCATATTTTCGAGAATATGTTGTCGTATAAGTAGTTTTCGATCGCTAAAAAAATTTCATAAACCCCTTCAAATCCAAAGGGGTTAGTACACGAAAAATTTGCAAAATTTGAAAGTACCATAACTCTTTCAAATGGTGCCCGATTTTTAAGATTCTTGGCTTGTTAGGATGATGGTTACCATAGTTTAGCTAATATGTAAGCGTATAATTAGTTTTCGATCCCTACAAAAATTTCACAAACCCCCTTCATAGCCAAAGGGTGTAGTACACGAAAAACTTGCAAAATTTGAAAGTACCATAACTCTTTCGAATGGTGCCCGATTTTTAAGATTCTTGGCTTGTTAGGATGCTGGTTACCATATTTTTTAGAATATGTAGGAAAATAATTAGTTTTCGATCCCTACAAAAATTTCACAAACCCCCTTCAAAGCCAAAGGGGGTAGTACACGAAAAACTTGCAAAATTTGAAAGTACCATAACTCTTTCAAATGGTCCCCGATTTTTAAGATTCTTTGCTTGTTAGGATGATGGTTACCAAATTTTTTAGAATATGTAGGAAAATAATTAGTTTTCGATCCCTACAAAAATTTCACAAACCCCCTTCAAAGTCAAAGGGGGTAGTACACGAAAAACTTGCAAAATTTGAAAGTACCATAACTCTTTCAAATGGTGCCCGATTTTTAAGATTCTTTGCTAGTTAGGATGATGGTTACCATATTTTCGAGAATATGTTGTCGTATAAGTAGTTTTCGATCGCTAAAAAAATTTCATAAACCCCTTCAAATCCAAAGGGGTTAGTACACGAAAAATTTGCAAAATTTGAAAGTACCATAACTCTTTCAAATGGTGCCCGATTTTTAAGATTCTTGGCTTGTTAGGATGATGGTTACCATAGTTTCGCTAATATGTAAGCGTATAATTAGTTTTCGATCCCTACAAAAATTTCACAAACCCCCTTCATAGCCAAAGGGGGTAGTACACGAAAAACTTGCAAAATTTGAAAGTACCATAACTCTTTCGAATGGTGCCCGATTTTTAAGATTCTTGGCTTGTTAGGATGATGGTTACCATATTTTCGAGAATATGTTGTCGTATAAGTAGTTTTCGATCGCTAAAAAAATTTCATAAACCCCTTCAAATCCAAAGGGGTTAGTACACGAAAAATTTGCAAAATTTGAAAGTACCATAACTCTTTCAAATGGTGCCCGATTTTTAAGATTCTTGGCTTGTTAGGATGATGGTTACCATAGTTTAGCTAATATGTAAGCGTATAATTAGTTTTCGATCCCTACAAAAATTTCACAAACCCCCTTCATAGCCAAAGGGTGTAGTACACGAAAAACTTGCAAAATTTGAAAGTACCATAACTCTTTCGAATGGTGCCCGATTTTTAAGATTCTTGGCTTGTTAGGATGCTGGTTACCATATTTTTTAGAATATGTAGGAAAATAATTAGTTTTCGATCCCTACAAAAATTTCACAAACCCCCTTCAAAGCCAAAGGGGGTAGTACACGAAAAACTTGCAAAATTTGAAAGTACCATAACTCTTTCAAATGGTCCCCGATTTTTAAGATTCTTTGCTTGTTAGGATGATGGTTACCAAATTTTTTAGAATATGTAGGAAAATAATTAGTTTTCGATCCCTACAAAAATTTCACAAACCCCCTTCAAAGTCAAAGGGGGTAGTACACGAAAAACTTGCAAAATTTGAAAGTACCATAACTCTTTCAAATGGTGCCCGATTTTTAAGATTCTTTGCTAGTTAGGATGATGGTTACCATATTTTCGAGAATATGTTGTCGTATAAGTAGTTTTCGATCGCTAAAAAAATTTCATAAACCCCTTTAAATCCAAAGGGGTTAGTACACGAAAAATTTGCAAAATTTGAAAGTACCATAACTCTTTCAAATGGTGCCCGATTTTTAAGATTCTTGGCTTGTTAGGATGATGGTTACCATAGTTTCGATAATATGTAAGCGTATAGTTAGTTTTCGATCCCTACAAAAATTTCACAAACCCCCTTCAAAGCCAAAGGGGGTAGTACACGAATAATTTGCAAAATTTGAAAGTACCATAACTCTTTCAAATGGTGCCCGATTTTTAAGATTCTTGGCTTGTTAGGATGATGGTAACCATAGTTTCGATAATATGTAAGCGTATAATTAGTTTTCGATCACTACAAAAATTTCACAAACCCCCTTCATAGCCAAAGGGGGTAGTACACGAAAAACTTGCAAAATTTGAAAGTACCATAACTCTTTCGAATGGTGCCCGATTTTTAAGATTCTTGGCTTGTTAGGATGATGGTTACCATATTTTCGAGAATATGTTGTCGTATAAGTAGTTTTCGATCGCTAAAAAAATTTCATAAACCCCTTCAAATCCAAAGGGGTTAGTACACGAAAAATTTGCAAAATTTGAAAGTACCATAACTCTTTCAAATGGTGCCCGATTTTTAAGATTCTTGGCTTGTTAGGATGATGGTTACCATAGTTTAGCTAATATGTAAGCGTATAATTAGTTTTCGATCCCTACAAAAATTTCACAAACCCCCTTCATAGCCAAAGGGTGTAGTACACGAAAAACTTGCAAAATTTGAAAGTACCATAACTCTTTCGAATGGTGCCCGATTTTTAAGATTCTTGGCTTGTTAGGATGCTGGTTACCATATTTTTTAGAATATGTAGGAAAATAATTAGTTTTCGATCCCTACAAAAATTTCACAAACCCCCTTCAAAGCCAAAGGGGGTAGTACACGAAAAACTTGCAAAATTTGAAAGTACCATAACTCTTTCAAATGGTCCCCGATTTTTAAGATTCTTTGCTTGTTAGGATGATGGTTACCAAATTTTTTAGAATATGTAGGAAAATAATTAGTTTTCGATCCCTACAAAAATTTCACAAACCCCCTTCAAAGTCAAAGGGGGTAGTACACGAAAAACTTGCAAAATTTGAAAGTACCATAACTCTTTCAAATGGTGCCCGATTTTTAAGATTCTTTGCTAGTTAGGATGATGGTTACCATATTTTCGAGAATATGTTGTCGTATAAGTAGTTTTCGATCGCTAAAAAAATTTCATAAACCCCTTCAAATCCAAAGGGGTTAGTACACGAAAAATTTGCAAAATTTGAAAGTACCATAACTCTTTCAAATGGTGCCCGATTTTTAAGATTCTTGGCTTGTTAGGATGATGGTTACCATAGTTTCGCTAATATGTAAGCGTATAATTAGTTTTCGATCCCTACAAAAATTTCACAAACCCCCTTCATAGCCAAAGGGGGTAGTACACGAAAAACTTGCAAAATTTGAAAGTACCATAACTCTTTCGAATGGTGCCCGATTTTTAAGATTCTTGGCTTGTTAGGATGATGGTTACCATATTTTCGAGAATATGTTGTCGTATAAGTAGTTTTCGATCGCTAAAAAAATTTCATAAACCCCTTCAAATCCAAAGGGGTTAGTACACGAAAAATTTGCAAAATTTGAAAGTACCATAACTCTTTCAAATGGTGCCCGATTTTTAAGATTCTTGGCTTGTTAGGATGATGGTTACCATAGTTTAGCTAATATGTAAGCGTATAATTAGTTTTCGATCCCTACAAAAATTTCACAAACCCCCTTCATAGCCAAAGGGTGTAGTACACGAAAAACTTGCAAAATTTGAAAGTACCATAACTCTTTCGAATGGTGCCCGATTTTTAAGATTCTTGGCTTGTTAGGATGCTGGTTACCATATTTTTTAGAATATGTAGGAAAATAATTAGTTTTCGATCCCTACAAAAATTTCACAAACCCCCTTCAAAGCCAAAGGGGGTAGTACACGAAAAACTTGCAAAATTTGAAAGTACCATAACTCTTTCAAATGGTCCCCGATTTTTAAGATTCTTTGCTTGTTAGGATGATGGTTACCAAATTTTTTAGAATATGTAGGAAAATAATTAGTTTTCGATCCCTACAAAAATTTCACAAACCCCCTTCAAAGTCAAAGGGGGTAGTACACGAAAAACTTGCAAAATTTGAAAGTACCATAACTCTTTCAAATGGTGCCCGATTTTTAAGATTCTTTGCTAGTTAGGATGATGGTTACCATATTTTCGAGAATATGTTGTCGTATAAGTAGTTTTCGATCGCTAAAAAAATTTCATAAACCCCTTTAAATCCAAAGGGGTTAGTACACGAAAAATTTGCAAAATTTGAAAGTACCATAACTCTTTCAAATGGTGCCCGATTTTTAAGATTCTTGGCTTGTTAGGATGATGGTTACCATAGTTTCGATAATATGTAAGCGTATAGTTAGTTTTCGATCCCTACAAAAATTTCACAAACCCCCTTCAAAGCCAAAGGGGGTAGTACACGAATAATTTGCAAAATTTGAAAGTACCATAACTCTTTCAAATGGTGCCCGATTTTTAAGATTCTTGGCTTGTTAGGATGATGGTAACCATAGTTTCGATAATATGTAAGCGTATAATTAGTTTTCGATCACTACAAAAATTTCACAAACCCCCTTCATAGCCAAAGGGGGTAGTACACGAAAAACTTGCAAAATTTGAAAGTACCATAACTCTTTCGAATGGTGCCCGATTTTTAAGATTCTTGGCTTGTTAGGATGATGGTTACCATATTTTCGAGAATATGTTGTCGTATAAGTAGTTTTCGATCGCTAAAAAAATTTCATAAACCCCTTCAAATCCAAAGGGGTTAGTACACGAAAAATTTGCAAAATTTGAAAGTACCATAACTCTTTCAAATGGTGCCCGATTTTTAAGATTCTTGGCTTGTTAGGATGATGGTTACCATAGTTTAGCTAATATGTAAGCGTATAATTAGTTTTCGATCCCTACAAAAATTTCACAAACCCCCTTCATAGCCAAAGGGTGTAGTACACGAAAAACTTGCAAAATTTGAAAGTACCATAACTCTTTCGAATGGTGCCCGATTTTTAAGATTCTTGGCTTGTTAGGATGCTGGTTACCATATTTTTTAGAATATGTAGGAAAATAATTAGTTTTCGATCCCTACAAAAATTTCACAAACCCCCTTCAAAGCCAAAGGGGGTAGTACACGAAAAACTTGCAAAATTTGAAAGTACCATAACTCTTTCAAATGGTCCCCGATTTTTAAGATTCTTTGCTTGTTAGGATGATGGTTACCAAATTTTTTAGAATATGTAGGAAAATAATTAGTTTTCGATCCCTACAAAAATTTCACAAACCCCCTTCAAAGTCAAAGGGGGTAGTACACGAAAAACTTGCAAAATTTGAAAGTACCATAACTCTTTCAAATGGTGCCCGATTTTTAAGATTCTTTGCTAGTTAGGATGATGGTTACCATATTTTCGAGAATATGTTGTCGTATAAGTAGTTTTCGATCGCTAAAAAAATTTCATAAACCCCTTCAAATCCAAAGGGGTTAGTACACGAAAAATTTGCAAAATTTGAAAGTACAATAACTCTTTCAAATGGTGCCCGATTTTTAAGATTCTTGGCTTGTTAGGATGATGGTTACCATAGTTTCGCTAATATGTAAGCGTATAATTAGTTTTCGATCCCTACAAAAATTTCACAAACCCCCTTCATAGCCAAATGGGGTAGTACACGAAAAACTTGCAAAATTTGAAAGTACCATAACTCTTTCGAATGGTGCCCGATTTTTAAGATTCTTGGCTTGTTAGGATGCTGGTTACCATATTTTTTAGAATATGTAGGAAAATAATTAGTTTTCGATCTCTACAAAAATTTCACAAACCCCCTTCAAAGTCAAAGGGGGTAGTACACGAAAAACTTGCAAAATTTGAAAGTACCATAACTCTTTCAAATGGTGCCCGATTTTTAAGATTCTTTGCTTGTTAGGATGATGGTTACCAAATTTTTTAGAATATGTAGGAAAATAATTAGTTTTCGATCCCTACAAAAATTTCACAAACCCCCTTCAACGCCAAAGGGGGTAGTACACGAAAAACTTGCAAAATTTGAAAGTACCATAACTCTTTCAAATGGTGCCCGATTTTTAAGATTCTTTGCTTGTTAGGATGATGGTTACCAAATTTTTTAGAATATGTAGGAAAATAATTAGTTTTCGATCTCTACAAAAATTTCACAAACCCCCTTCAAAGTCAAAGGGGGTAGTACACGAAAAACTTGCAAAATTTGAAAGTACCATAACTCTTTCAAATGGTGCCCGATTTTTAAGATTCTTTGCTAGTTAGGATGATGGTTACCATATTTTCGAGAATATGTTGTCGTATAAGTAGTTTTCGATCGCTAAAAAAATTTCATAAACCCCTTCAAATCCAAAGGGGTTAGTACACGAAAAATTTGAAAAATTTGAAAGTACCATAACTCTTTCAAATGGTGCCCGATTTTTAAGATTCATGGCTTGTTAGGATGATGGTTACCAGAGTTTCGATAATATTAAAGCGTATAATTAGTTTTCGATCCCTACAAAAATTTCACAAACCCCCTTCAAAGCCAAAGGGGGTAGTACACGAAAAATTTGCAAAATTTGAAAGTACCATAACTCTTTCAAATGGTGCCCGATTTTTAAGATTCATGGCTTGTTAGGATGATGGTTACCATAGTTTCGATAATATTTAAGCGTATAATTAGTTTTCGATCCCTACAAAAATTTCACAAACCCCCTTCAAAGCCAAAGGGGGTAGTACACGAAAAACTTGCAAAATTTGAAAGTACCATAACTCTTTCAAATGGTGCCCGATTTTTAAGATTCTTTGCTAGTTAGGATGATGGTTACCATATTTTCGAGAATATGTTGTCGTATAAGTAGTTTTCGATCGCTAAAAAAATTTCATAAACCCCTTCAAATCCAAAGGGGTTAGTACACGAAAAATTTGCAAAATTTGAAAGTACAATAACTCTTTCAATTGGTGCCCGATTTTTAAGATTCTTGGCTTGTTAGGATGATGGTTACCATAGTTTCGCTAATATGTAAGCGTATAATTAGTTTTCGATCCCTACAAAAATTTCACAAACCCCCTTCATAGCCAAATGGGGTAGTACACGAAAAACTTGCAAAATTTGAAAGTACCATAACTCTTTCGAATGGTGCCCGATTTTTAAGATTCTTGGCTTGTTAGGATGCTGGTTACCATATTTTTTAGAATATGTAGGAAAATAATTAGTTTTCGATCTCTACAAAAATTTCACAAACCCCCTTCAAAGTCAAAGGGGGTAGTACACGAAAAACTTGCAAAATTTGAAAGTACCATAACTCTTTCAAATGGTGCCCGATTTTTAAGATTCTTTGCTTGTTAGGATGATGGTTACCAAATTTTTTAGAATATGTAGGAAAATAATTAGTTTTCGATCCCTACAAAAATTTCACAAACCCCCTTCAACGCCAAAGGGGGTAGTACACGAAAAACTTGCAAAATTTGAAAGTACCATAACTCTTTCAAATGGTGCCCGATTTTTAAGATTCTTTGCTTGTTAGGATGATGGTTACCAAATTTTTTAGAATATGTAGGAAAATAATTAGTTTTCGATCTCTACAAAAATTTCACAAACCCCCTTCAAAGTCAAAGGGGGTAGTACACGAAAAACTTGCAAAATTTGAAAGTACCATAACTCTTTCAAATGGTGCCCGATTTTTAAGATTCTTTGCTAGTTAGGATGATGGTTACCATATTTTCGAGAATATGTTGTCGTATAAGTAGTTTTCGATCGCTAAAAAAATTTCATAAACCCCTTCAAATCCAAAGGGGTTAGTACACGAAAAATTTGAAAAATTTGAAAGTACCATAACTCTTTCAAATGGTGCCCGATTTTTAAGATTCATGGCTTGTTAGGATGATGGTTACCAGAGTTTCGATAATATTAAAGCGTATAATTAGTTTTCGATCCCTACAAAAATTTCACAAACCCCCTTCAAAGCCAAAGGGGGTAGTACACGAAAAATTTGCAAAATTTGAAAGTACCATAACTCTTTCAAATGGTGCCCGATTTTTAAGATTCATGGCTTGTTAGGATGATGGTTACCATAGTTTCGATAATATTTAAGCGTATAATTAGTTTTCGATCCCTACAAAAATTTCACAAACCCCCTTCAAAGCCAAAGGGGGTAGTACACGAAAAACTTGCAAAATTTGAAAGTACCATAACTCTTTCAAATGGTGCCCGATTTTTAAGATTCTTTGCTAGTTAGGATGATGGTTACCATATTTTCGAGAATATGTTGTCGTATAAGTAGTTTTCGATCGCTAAAAAAATTTCATAAACCCCTTCAAATCCAAAGGGGTTAGTACACGAAAAATTTGCAAAATTTGAAAGTACAATAACTCTTTCAAATGGTGCCCGATTTTTAAGATTCTTGGCTTGTTAGGATGATGGTTACCATAGTTTCGCTAATATGTAAGCGTATAATTAGTTTTCGATCCCTACAAAAATTTCACAAACCCCCTTCATAGCCAAATGGGGTAGTACACGAAAAACTTGCAAAATTTGAAAGTACCATAACTCTTTCGAATGGTGCCCGATTTTTAAGATTCTTGGCTTGTTAGGATGCTGGTTACCATATTTTTTAGAATATGTAGGAAAATAATTAGTTTTCGATCTCTACAAAAATTTCACAAACCCCCTTCAAAGTCAAAGGGGGTAGTACACGAAAAACTTGCAAAATTTGAAAGTACCATAACTCTTTCAAATGGTGCCCGATTTTTAAGATTCTTTGCTTGTTAGGATGATGGTTACCAAATTTTTTAGAATATGTAGGAAAATAATTAGTTTTCGATCCCTACAAAAATTTCACAAACCCCCTTCAACGCCAAAGGGGGTAGTACACGAAAAACTTGCAAAATTTGAAAGTACCATAACTCTTTCAAATGGTGCCCGATTTTTAAGATTCTTTGCTTGTTAGGATGATGGTTACCAAATTTTTTAGAATATGTAGGAAAATAATTAGTTTTCGATCTCTACAAAAATTTCACAAACCCCCTTCAAAGTCAAAGGGGGTAGTACACGAAAAACTTGCAAAATTTGAAAGTACCATAACTCTTTCAAATGGTGCCCGATTTTTAAGATTCTTTGCTAGTTAGGATGATGGTTACCATATTTTCGAGAATATGTTGTCGTATAAGTAGTTTTCGATCGCTAAAAAAATTTCATAAACCCCTTCAAATCCAAAGGGGTTAGTACACGAAAAATTTGAAAAATTTGAAAGTACCATAACTCTTTCAAATGGTGCCCGATTTTTAAGATTCATGGCTTGTTAGGATGATGGTTACCAGAGTTTCGATAATATTAAAGCGTATAATTAGTTTTCGATCCCTACAAAAATTTCACAAACCCCCTTCAAAGCCAAAGGGGGTAGTACACGAAAAATTTGCAAAATTTGAAAGTACCATAACTCTTTCAAATGGTGCCCGATTTTTAAGATTCATGGCTTGTTAGGATGATGGTTACCATAGTTTCGATAATATTTAAGCGTATAATTAGTTTTCGATCCCTACAAAAATTTCACAAACCCCCTTCAAAGTCAAAGGGGGTAGTACACGAAAAACTTGCAAAATTTGAAAGTACCATAACTCTTTCAAATGGTGCCCGATTTTTAAGATTCTTTGCTAGTTAGGATGATGGTTACCATATTTTCGAGAATATGTTGTCGTATAAGTAGTTTTCGATCGCTAAAAAAATGTCATAAACCCCTTCAAATCCAAAGGGGTTAGTACACGAAAAATTTTCAAAATTTGAAAGTACCATAACTCTTTCAAATGGTGCCCGATTTTTAAGATTCTTGGCTTGTTAGGATGATGGTTACCATAGTTTGATAATATGTAAGCGTATAATTAGTTTTCGATCCCTACAAAAATTTCACAAACATCCTTCAAAGCCAAAAGGGGGTAGTACACGAAAAATTTGCAAAATTTGAAAGTACCATAACTCTTTCAAATGGTGCCCGATTTTTAAGATTCTTTGCTTCTTAGGATGATGGTTACCATACTTTTTAGAATATGTAGGCAAATATTTACTTTTCGATCCCTACAAAAATTTCACAAACCCCCTTCAAAGCCAAAGGGGGTAGTACACGAAAAAATTGCAAAATTTGAAATTATCATAACTCTTTCAAATGGTGCCTGATATTTAATATTCTTGGCTTGTTAGGATGATGGTTACCATAGTTTTGAGAATATGTAAGCGTATAATTAGTTTTCGATCCCTACAAAAATTTCACAAACCCCCTTCAAAGCCAAAGGGGGTAGTACACGAAAAACTTGCAAAATTTGAAATTATCATAACTCTTTCAAATGGTGCCTGATTTTTAAGATTCTTGGCTTGTTAGGATGATGGTTACCATAGTTTCAAGAATATGTAAGCGTATAATTAGTTTTCTATCCCTACAAAAATTTCACAAACCCCCTTCAAAGCCAAATGGGGTAGTACACGAAAAACTTGCAAAATTTGAAAGTACCATAACTCTTTCAAATGGTGCCCGATTTTTAAGATTCTTTGCTTGTTAAGATGATGGTTACCATATTTTCGAGAATATGTTGGCGTATCAGTAGTTTTCGATCGCTAAAAAAATTTCACAAACCCCCTTCAAATCCAAAGGGGGTAGTACACGAAAAACTTGCAAAATTTGAAAGTACCATAACTCTTTCAAATGGTGCCCGATTTTTAAGATTATTGGCTTGTTAGGATGATGGTTACCATAGTTTCGATAATATGTAAGCGTATAATTAGTTTTCGATCCCTACAAAAATTTCACAAACCCCCTTCATAGCCAAAGGGGGTAGTACACGAAAAACTTGCAAAATTTGAAAGTACCATAACTCTTTCAAATGGTGCCCGATTTTTAAGATTCTTTGCTAGTTAGGATGATGGTTACCATATTTTCGAGAATATGTTGTCGTATAAGTAGTTTTCGATCGCTAAAAAAATGTCATAAACCCCTTCAAATCCAAAGGGGTTAGTACACGAAAAATTTTCAAAATTTGAAAGTACCATAACTCTTTCAAATGGTGCCCGATTTTTAAGATTCTTGGCTTGTTAGGATGATGGTTACCATAGTTTGATAATATGTAAGCGTATAATTAGTTTTCGATCCCTACAAAAATTTCACAAACACCCTTCAAAGCCAAAAGGGGGTAGTACACGAAAAATTTGCAAAATTTGAAAGTACCATAACTCTTTCAAATGGTGCCCGATTTTTAAGATTCTTTGCTTCTTAGGATGATGGTTACCATACTTTTTAGAATATGTAGGCAAATATTTACTTTTCGATCCCTACAAAAATTTCACAAACCCCCTTCAAAGCCAAAGGGGGTAGTACACGAAAAAATTGCAAAATTTGAAATTATCATAACTCTTTCAAATGGTGCCTGATTTTTAATATTCTTGGCTTGTTAGGATGATGGTTACCATAGTTTTGAGAATATGTAAGCGTATAATTAGTTTTCGATCCCTACAAAAATTTCACAAACCCCCTTCAAAGCCAAAGGGGGTAGTACACGAAAAACTTGCAAAATTTGAAATTATCATAACTCTTTCAAATGGTGCCTGATTTTTAAGATTCTTGGCTTGTTAGGATGATGGTTACCATAGTTTCAAGAATATGTAAGCGTATAATTAGTTTTCTATCCCTACAAAAATTTCACAAACCCCCTTCAAAGCCAAATGGGGTAGTACACGAAAAACTTGCAAAATTTGAAAGTACCATAACTCTTTCAAATGGTGCCCGATTTTTAAGATTCTTTGCTTGTTAAGATGATGGTTACCATATTTTCGAGAATATGTTGGCGTATCAGTAGTTTTCGATCGCTAAAAAAATTTCACAAACCCCCTTCAAATCCAAAGGGGGTAGTACACGAAAAACTTGCAAAATTTGAAAGTACCATAACTCTTTCAAATGGTGCCCGATTTTTAAGATTATTGGCTTGTTAGGATGATGGTTACCATAGTTTCGATAATATGTAAGCGTATAATTAGTTTTCGATCCCTACAAAAATTTCACAAACCCCCTTCATAGCCAAAGGGGGTAGTACACGAAAAACTTGCAAAATTTGAAAGTACCATAACTCTTTCGAATGGTGCCCGATTTTTAAGATTCTTGGCTTGTTAGGATGTTGGTTACCATATTTTTTAGAATATGTAGGAAAATAATTAGTTTTCGATCCCTACAAAAATTTCACAAACCCCCTTCAAAGCCAAATGGGGTAGTACACGAAAAACTTGCAAAATTTGAAAGTACCATAACTCTTTCAAATGGTGCCCGATTTTTAAGATTCTTTGCTTGTTAGGATGATGGTTACCATATTTTTAAGAATATGTAGGAAAATAATTAGTTTTCGATCCCTACAAAAATTTCACAAACCCCCTTCAAAGTCAAAGGGGGTAGTACACAAAAAACTTGCAAAATTTGAAAGTACCATAACTCTTTCAAATGGTGCCCGATTTTTAAGATTCTTTGCTAGTTAGGATGATGGTTACCATATTTTCGAGAATATGTTGTCATATAAGTTGTTTTCGATCGCTAAAAAAATTTCATAAACCCCCTTCAAATCTAAAGGGGTTAGTACACGAAAAACTTGAAAAATTTGAAAGTACCATAACTCTTTCAAATGGTGCCCGATTTTTAAGATTCTTTGCTTGTTAAGATGATGGTTACCATATTTTCGAGAATATGTTGGCGTATCAGTAATTTTCGATCGCTAAAAAAATTTCACAAACCCCCTTCAAATCCAAAGGGGTTAGTACACGAAAAATTTGTAAAATTTGAAAGTACCATAACTCTTTCAAATGGTGCCCGATTTTTAAGATTATTGGCTTGTTAGGATGATGGTTACCATAGTTTCGATAATATGTAAGCGTATAATTAGTTTTCGATCCCTACAAAAATTTCACAAACCCCCTTCATAGCCAAAGGGGGTAGTAAACGAAAAACTTGCAAAATTTGAAAGTACCATAACTCTTTCGAATGGTGCCCGATTTTTAAGATTCTTGGCTTGTTAGGATGCTGGTTACCATATTTTTTAGAATATGTAGGAAAATAATTAGTTTTCGATCCCTACAAAAATTTCACAAACCCCCTTCAAAGCCAAAGGGGGTAGTACACGAAAAACTTGCAAAATTTGAAAGTACCATAACTCTTTCAAATGGTGCCCGATTTTTAAGATTCTTTGCTTGTTAGGATGATGGTTACCAAATTTTTTAGAATATGTAGGAAAATAATTAGTTTTCGATCCCTACAAAAATTTCACAAACCCCCTTCAAAGTCAAAGGGGGTAGTACACGAAAAACTTGCAAAATTTGAAAGTACCATAACTCTTTCAAATGGTGCCCGATTTTTAAGATTCTTTGCTAGTTAGGATGATGGTTACCATATTTTCGAGAATATGTTGTCGTATAAGTAGTTTTCGATCGCTAAAAAAATTTCATAAACGCCTTCAAATCCAAAGGGTCGTACACGAAAAATTTGCAAAATTTGAAAGTACCATAACTCTTTCAAATGGTGCCCGATTTTTAAGATTCTTGGCTTGTTAGGATGATGGTTACCATAGTTTCGATAATATGTAAGCGTATAATTAGTTTTCGATCCCTACAAAAATTTCACAAACCCCCTTCAAAGCCAAAGGGTACCGTACACGAAAAATTTGCAAAATTTGAAAGTACCATAACTCTTTCAAATGGTGCCCGATTTTTAAGATTCTTTGCTTGTTAGGATGATGGTTACCATACTTTTTAGAATATGTAGGCAAATATTTAGTTTTCGATCCCTACAAAAATTTCACAAACCCCCTTCAAAGCCAAAGGGGGTAGTACACGAAAAACTTGCAAAATTTGAAATTATCATAACTCTTTCAAATGGTGCCTGATTTTTAAGATTCTTGGCTTGTTAGGATGATGGTTACCATAGTTTTGAGAATCTGTAAGCGTATAATTAGTTTTCGATCCCTTCAAAAATTTCACAAACCCCCTTCAAAGTTAAAGGGGGTAGTACACGAAAAACTTACAAAATTTGAAAGTACCATAACTCTTTCAAATGGTGCGCGATTTTTAAGATTCTTGCCTTGTTAGGATGATGGTTACCATAGTTTTGAGAATATGTAACCGTATAATTAGTTTTCAATCCCTACAAAAATTTCACAAACCCCCTTCAAAGCCAAAGGGGGTAGTACACGAAAAACATGCAAAATTCGTACACGAAAAACTTGAAAAATTTGAAAGTACCATAACTCTTTCAAATGGTGCCCGATTTTTAAGATTCTTTGCTTGTTAAGATGATGGTTACCATATTTTCGAGAATATGTTGGCGTATAAGTAGTTTTCGATCGCTAAAAAAATTTCACAAACCCCCTTCAAATCCAAAGGGGTTAGTACACGAAAAATTTGCAAAATTTGAAAGTACCATAACTCTTTCAAATGGTGCCCGATTTTTAAGATTCTTGGCTTGTTAGGATGATGGTTACCATAGTTTCGATAATATGTAAGCGTATAATTAGTTTTCGATCCCTACAAAAATTTCACAAACCCCCTTCATAGCCAAAGAGGGTAGTACACGAAAAACTTGCAAAATTTGAAAGTACCATAACTCTTTCGAATGGTGCCCGATTTTTAAGATTCTTGGCTTGTTAGGATGCTGGTTACCATATTTTTTAGAATATGTAGGAAAATAATTAGTTTTCGATACCTACAAAAATTTCACAAACCCCCTTCAAAGCCAAAGGGGTAGTACACGAAAAACTTGCAAAATTTGAAAGTACCATAACTCTTTCAAATGGTGCCCGATTTTTAAGATTCTTTGCTTGTTAGGATGATGGTTACCAAATTTTTTAGAATATGTAGGAAAATAATTAGTTTTCGATCCCTACAAAAATTTCACAAACCCCCTTCAAAGTCAAAGGGAGTAGTACACGAAAAACTTGCAAAATTTGAAAGTACCATAACTCTTTCAAATGGTGCCCGATTTTTAAGATTCTTTGCTAGTTAGGATGATGGTTACCATATTTTCGAGAATATGTTGTCGTATAAGTAGTTTTCGATCGCTAAAAAAATTTCATAAACGCCTTCAAATCCAAAGGGGTTAGTACACGAAAAATTTGCAAAATTTGAAAGTACCATAACTCTTTCAAATGGTGCCCGATTTTTAAGATTCTTGGCTTGTTAGGATGATGGTTTCCATAGTTTCGATAATATGTAAGCGTATAATTAGTTTTCGATCCCTACAAAAATTTCACAAACCCCCTTCAAAGCCAAAGGGGGTAGTACACGAAAAATTTGCAAAATTTGAAAGTACCATAACTCTTTCAAATGGTGCCCGATTTTTAAGATTCTTTGCTTGTTAGGATGATGGTTACCATACTTTTTAGAATATGTAGGCAAATATTTAGTTTTCGATCCCTACAAAAATTTCACAAACCCCCTTCAAAGCCAAAGGGGGTAGTACACGAAAAACTTGCAAAATTTGAAATTATCATAACTCTTTCAAATGGTGCCTGATTTTTAAGATTCTTGGCTTGTTAGGATGATGGTTACCATAGTTTTGAGAATCTGTAAGCGTATAATTAGTTTTCGATCCCTACAAAAATTTCACAAACCCCCTTCAAAGTTAAAGGGGGTAGTACACGAAAAACTTACAAAATTTGAAAGTACCATAACTCTTTCAAATGGTGCGCGATTTTTAAGATTCTTGGCTTGTTAGGATGATGGTTACCATAGTTTTGAGAATATGTAACCGTATAATTAGTTTTCGAACCCTACAAAAATTTCACAAACCCCCTTCAAAGCCAAAGGGGGTAGTACACGAAAAACTTGCAAAATTCGTACACGAAAAACTTGAAAAATTTGAAAGTACCATAACTCTTTCAAATGGTGCCCGATTTTTAAGATTCTTTGCTTGTTAAGATGATGGTTACCATATTTTCGAGAATATGTTGGCGTATAAGTAGTTTTCGATCGCTAAAAAAATTTCACAAACCCCCTTCAAATCCAAAGGGGTTAGTACACGAAAAATTTGCAAAATTTGAAAGTACCATAACTCTTTCAAATGGTGCCCGATTTTTAAGATTCTTGGCTTGTTAGGATGATGGTTACCATAGTTTCGATAATATGTAAGCGTATAATTAGTTTTCGATCCCTACAAAAATTTCACAAACCCCCTTCATAGCCAAAGGGGGTAGTACACGAAAAACTTGCAAAATTTGAAAGTACCATAACTCTTTCGAATGGTGCCCGATTTTTAAGATTCTTGGCTTGTTAGGATGCTGGTTACCATATTTTTTAGAATATGTAGGAAAATAATTAGTTTTCGATCCCTACAAAAATTTCACAAACCCCCTTCAAAGCCAAAGGGGGTAGTACACGAAAAACTTGCAAAATTTGAAAGTACCATAACTCTTTCAAATGGTGCCCGATTTTTAAGATTCTTTGCTTGTTAGGATGATGGTTACCAAATTTTTTAGAATATGTAGGAAAATAATTAGTTTTCGATCCCTACAAAAATTTCACAAACCCCCTTCAAAGTCAAAGGGGGTAGTACACGAAAAACTTGCAAAATTTGAAAGTACCATAACTCTTTCAAATGGTGCCCGATTTTTAAGATTCTTTGCTAGTTAGGATGATGGTTACCATATTTTCGAGAATATGTTGTCGTATAAGTAGTTTTCGATCGCTAAAAAAATTTCATAAACGCCTTCAAATCCAAAGGGTCGTACACGAAAAATTTGCAAAATTTGAAAGTACCATAACTCTTTCAAATGGTGCCCGATTTTTAAGATTCTTGGCTTGTTAGGATGATGGTTACCATAGTTTCGATAATATGTAAGCGTATAATTAGTTTTCGATCCCTACAAAAATTTCACAAACCCCCTTCAAAGCCAAAGGGTACCGTACACGAAAAATTTGCAAAATTTGAAAGTACCATAACTCTTTCAAATGGTGCCCGATTTTTAAGATTCTTTGCTTGTTAGGATGATGGTTACCATACTTTTTAGAATATGTAGGCAAATATTTAGTTTTCGATCCCTACAAAAATTTCACAAACCCCCTTCAAAGCCAAAGGGGGTAGTACACGAAAAACTTGCAAAATTTGAAATTATCATAACTCTTTCAAATGGTGCCTGATTTTTAAGATTCTTGGCTTGTTAGGATGATGGTTACCATAGTTTTGAGAATCTGTAAGCGTATAATTAGTTTTCGATCCCTTCAAAAATTTCACAAACCCCCTTCAAAGTTAAAGGGGGTAGTACACGAAAAACTTACAAAATTTGAAAGTACCATAACTCTTTCAAATGGTGCGCGATTTTTAAGATTCTTGGCTTGTTAGGATGATGGTTACCATAGTTTTGAGAATATGTAACCGTATAATTAGTTTTCAATCCCTACAAAAATTTCACAAACCCCCTTCAAAGCCAAAGGGGGTAGTACACGAAAAACTTGCAAAATTCGTACACGAAAAACTTGAAAAATTTGAAAGTACCATAACTCTTTCAAATGGTGCCCGATTTTTAAGATTCTTTGCTTGTTAAGATGATGGTTACCATATTTTCGAGAATATGTTGGCGTATAAGTAGTTTTCGATCGCTAAAAAAATTTCACAAACCCCCTTCAAATCCAAAGGGGTTAGTACACGAAAAATTTGCAAAATTTGAAAGTACCATAACTCTTTCAAATGGTGCCCGATTTTTAAGATTCTTGGCTTGTTAGGATGATGGTTACCATAGTTTCGATAATATGTAAGCGTATAATTAGTTTTCGATCCCTACAAAAATTTCACAAACCCCCTTCATAGCCAAAGAGGGTAGTACACGAAAAACTTGCAAAATTTGAAAGTACCATAACTCTTTCGAATGGTGCCCGATTTTTAAGATTCTTGGCTTGTTAGGATGCTGGTTACCATATTTTTTAGAATATGTAGGAAAATAATTAGTTTTCGATACCTACAAAAATTTCACAAACCCCCTTCAAAGCCAAAGGGGTAGTACACGAAAAACTTGCAAAATTTGAAAGTACCATAACTCTTTCAAATGGTGCCCGATTTTTAAGATTCTTTGCTTGTTAGGATGATGGTTACCAAATTTTTTAGAATATGTAGGAAAATAATTAGTTTTCGATCCCTACAAAAATTTCACAAACCCCCTTCAAAGTCAAAGGGAGTAGTACACGAAAAACTTGCAAAATTTGAAAGTACCATAACTCTTTCAAATGGTGCCCGATTTTTAAGATTCTTTGCTAGTTAGGATGATGGTTACCATATTTTCGAGAATATGTTGTCGTATAAGTAGTTTTCGATCGCTAAAAAAATTTCATAAACGCCTTCAAATCCAAAGGGGTTAGTACACGAAAAATTTGCAAAATTTGAAAGTACCATAACTCTTTCAAATGGTGCCCGATTTTTAAGATTCTTGGCTTGTTAGGATGATGGTTACCATAGTTTCGATAATATGTAAGCGTATAATTAGTTTTCGATCCCTACAAAAATTTCACAAACCCCCTTCAAAGCCAAAGGGGGTAGTACACGAAAAATTTGCAAAATTTGAAAGTACCATAACTCTTTCAAATGGTGCCCGATTTTTAAGATTCTTTGCTTGTTAGGATGATGGTTACCATACTTTTTAGAATATGTAGGCAAATATTTAGTTTTCGATCCCTACAAAAATTTCACAAACCCCCTTCAAAGCCAAAGGGGGTAGTACACGAAAAACTTGCAAAATTTGAAATTATCATAACTCTTTCAAATGGTGCCTGATTTTTAAGATTCTTGGCTTGTTAGGATGATGGTTACCATAGTTTTGAGAATCTGTAAGCGTATAATTAGTTTTCGATCCCTACAAAAATTTCACAAACCCCCTTCAAAGCCAAAGGGGGTAGTACACGAAAAACTTGCAAAATTCGTACACGAAAAACTTGAAAAATTTGAAAGTACCATAACTCTTTCAAATGGTGCCCGATTTTTAAGATTCTTTGCTTGTTAAGATGATGGTTACCATATTTTCGAGAATATGTTGGCGTATAAGTAGTTTTCGATCGCTAAAAAAATTTCACAAACCCCCTTCAGATCCAAAGGGGTTAGTACACGAAAAATTTGCAAAATTTGAAAGTACCATAACTCTTTCAAATGGTGCCCGATTTTTAAGATTCTTGGCTTGTTAGGATGATGGTTACCATAGTTTCGATAATATGTAAGCGTATAATTAGTTTTCGATCCCTACAAAAATTTCACAAACCCCCTTCGTAGCCAAAGGGGGTAGTACACGAAAAACTTGCAAAATTTGAAAGTACCATAACTCTTTCGAATGGTGCCCGATTTTTAAGATTCTTGGCTTGTTAGGATGCTGGTTACCATATTTTTTAGAATATGTAGGAAAATAATTAGTTTTCGATACCTACAAAAATTTCACAAACCCCCTTCAAAGCCAAAGGGGGTAGTACACGAAAAACTTGCAAAATTTGAAAGTACCATAACTCTTTCAAATGGTGCCCGATTTTTAAGATTCTTTGCTTGTTAGGATGATGGTTACCAAATTTTTTAGAATATGTAGGAAAATAATTAGTTTTCGATCCCTACAAAAATTTCACAAACCCCCTTCAAAGTCAAAGGGGGTAGTACACGAAAAACTTGCAAAATTTGAAAGTACCATAACTCTTTCAAATGGTGCCCGATTTTTAAGATTCTTTGCTAGTTAGGATGATGGTTACAATATTTTCGAGAATATGTTGTCGTATAAGTAGTTTTCGATCGCTAAAAAAATTTCATAAACGCCTTCAAATCCAAAGGGTCGTACACGAAAAATTTGCAAAATTTGAAAGTACCATAACTCTTTCAAATGGTGCCCGATTTTTAAGATTCTTGGCTTGTTAGGATGATGGTTACCATAGTTTCGATAATATGTAAGCGTATAATTAGTTTTCGATCCCTACAAAAATTTCACAAACCCCCTTCAAAGCCAAAGGGGGTAGTACACGAAAAATTTGCAAAATTTGAAAGTACCATAACTCTTTCAAATGGTGCCCGATTTTTAAGATTCTTTGCTTGTTAGGATGATGGTTACCATACTTTTTAGAATATGTAGGCAAATATTTAGTTTTCGATCCCTACAAAAATTTCACAAACCCCCTTCAAAGCCAAAGGGGCCGTACACGAAAAACTTGCAAAATTTGAAATTATCATAACTCTTTCAAATGGTGCCTGATTTTTAAGATTCTTGGCTTGTTAGGATGATGGTTACCATAGTTTTGAGAATCTGTAAGCGTATAATTAGTTTTCGATCCCTACAAAAATTTCACAAACCCCCTTCAAAGTTAAAGGGGGTAGTACACGAAAAACTTACAAAATTTGAAAGTACCATAACTCTTTCAAATGGTGCGCGATTTTTAAGATTCTTGGCTTGTTAGGATGATGGTTACCATAGTTTTGAGAATATGTAACCGTATAATTAGTTTTCGATCCCTACAAAAATTTCACAAACCTCCTTCAAAGCCAAAGGGGGTAGTACACGAAAAACTTGAAAAATTTGAAAGTACCATAACTCTTTCAAATGGTGCCCGATTTTTAAGATTCTTTGCTTGTTAAGATGATGGTTACCATATTTTCGAGAATATGTTGGCGTATAAGTAGGTTTCGATCGCTAAAAAAATTTCACAAACCCCCTTCAAATCCAAAGGGGTTAGTACACGAAAAATTTGCAAAATTTGAAAGTACCATAACTCTTTCAAATGGTGCCCGATTTTTAAGATTCTTGGCTTGTTAGGATGATGGTTACCATAGTTTCAAAAATTTCACAAACCCCCTTCAAAGCCAAAGGGGGTAGTACACGAAAAACTTGCAAAATTTGAAAGTACCATAACTCTTTCAAATGGTGCCCGATTTTTAAGATTCTTTGCTTGTTAGGATGATGGTTACAATATTTTTTAGAATATGTAGGAAAATAATTAGTTTTCGATCCCTACAAAAATTTCACAAACCCCATTCAAAGCCAAAGGGGGTAATACACGAAAAATTTGCAAAATTTGAAAGTACCATAACTCTTTCAAATGGTGCCCGATTTTTAAGATTCTTTGCTTGTTAGGATGATGGTTACCATATTTTTTAGAATATGTAAGCGTATAATTAGTTTTCGATCCCTACAAAAATTTCACAAACCCCCTTCAAAGCTAAAGGGGGTAGTACACGAAAAACTTGCAAAATTTGAAAGTACCATAACTCTTTCAAATGGTGCCCGATTTTTAAGATTCTTGGCTTGTTAGGATGATGGTTACCATAGTTTCGATAATATGTAAGCGTATAATTAGTTTTCGATCCCTACAAAAATTTCACAAACCCCCTTCAAAGCCAAAGGGGGTAGTACACGAAAAACTTGCAAAATTTGAAAGTACCATAACTCTTTCAAATGGTGCCCGATTTTTAAGATTCTTTGCTAGTTAGGATGATGGTTACCATATTTTCGAGAATATGTTGGCGTATAAGTAGTTTTCGATCGCTAAAAAAATTTCACAAACCCCCTTCAAATTCAAAGGGGTTAGTACACGAAAAATTGGAAAAATTTGAAAGTACCATAACTCTTTCAAATGGTGCCCGATTTTTAAGATTCTTGGCTTGTTAGGATGATGGTTACCATAGTTTCGATAATATGTAAGCCTTTAATCAGTTTTCGATCCCTACAAAAATTTCACAAACCCCCTTCATAGCCAAAGGGGGTAGTACACGAAAAACTTGCAAAATTTGAAAATACCATAACTCTTTCAAATGGTGCCCGATTTTTAAGATTATTTGCTTGTTAGGATGATGGTTACCATATTTTTTAGAATATGTAGGAAAATAATTAGTATTCGATCCCTACAAAAATTTCACAAACCCCCTTCAAAGCCAAAGGGGGTAGTACACGAAAAACTTGCGAAATTTGAAAGTACCATAACTCTTTCAAATGGTGCCCGATTTTTAAGATTCTTGGCTTGTTAGGATGATGGTTACCATAGTTTCGATAATATGTAAGCGTATAATTAGTTTTCGATCCCTACAAAAATTTCACAAACCCCCTTCAAAGCCAAAGGGGGTAGTACACGAAAAATTTGCAAAATTTGAAAGTACCATAACTCTTTCAAATGGTGCCCGATTTTTAAGATTCTTTGCTTGTTAGGATGATGGTTACCATACTTTTTAGAATATGTAGGCAAATATTTAGTTTTCGATCCCTACAAAAATTTCACAAACCCCCTTCAAAGCCAAAGGGGGTAGTACACGAAAAACTTGCAAAATTTGAAATTATCATAACTCTTTCAAATGGTGCCTGATTTTTAAGATTCTTGGCTTGTTAGGATGATGGTTACCATAGTTTTGAGAATATGTAAGCGTATAATTAGTTTTCGATCCCTACAAAAATTTCACAAACCCCCTTCAAAGCCAAAGGGGTAGTACACGAAAAACTTACAAAATTTGAAAGTACCATAACTCTTTCAAATGGTGCGCGATTTTTAAGATTCTTGGCTTGTTAGGATGATGGTTACCATAGTTTTGAGAATATGTAAGCGTATAATTAGTTTTCGATCCCTACAAAAATTTCACAAACCCCCTTCAAAGCCAAAGGGGGTAATACACGAAAAACTTGCAAAATTCGTACACGAAAAACTTGCAAAATTTGAAAGTACCATAACTCTTTCAAATGGTTTCCGATTTTTAAGATTCTTTGCTTGTTAAGATGATGGTTACCATATTTTCGAGAATATGTTGGCGTATAAGTAGTTTTCGATCGCTAAAAAAATTTCACAAACCCCCTTCAAATCCAAAGGGGTTAGTACACGAAAAATTTGCAAAATTTGAAAGTACCAAAACTCTTTCAAATGGTGCCCGATTTTTAAGATTCTTGGCTTGTTAGGATGATGGTTACCATAGTTTCAAAAATTTCACAAACCCCCTTCAAAGCCAAAGGGGGTAGTACACGAAAAATTTGCAAAATTTGAAAGTACCATAAGTCTTTCAAATGGTGCCCGATTTTTAAGATTCTTTGCTTGTTAGGATGATAGTTACCATATTTTTGAGAATATTTTGACGTATAAGTAGTTTTCGATCGCTAAAAAAATTTCACAAACCCCCTTCAAATCCAAAGGGGTTAGTACACGAAAAATTTGTAAAATTTGAAAGTACCATAACTCTTTCAAATAGTTCCCGATTTTTAAGATTCTTGGCTTGTTAGGATGATGGTTACCATAGTTTCGAGAATATGTAAGCGTATAATTAGTTTTCGATCCCTACAAAAATTTCATAAACCCCCTTCAAAGGCAAAGGGGGTAGTACACGAAAAACTTGCAAAATTTGAAAATACCATAACTCTTTCAAATGGTGTCCGATTTTTAAGATTCTTTGCTTGTTAAGATGATGGTTACCATATTTTAGAGAATATGTTGGCGTATAAGTAGTTTTCGATCGCTAAAAAAATTTCACAAACCCCCTTCAAATCCAAAGGGGTTAGTACACGAAATATTTGCAAAATTTGAAAATACCATAACTCTTTCAAATGGTGCCCGATTTTTAAAATTCTTGGCTTATTAGGATGATGGGTACCATAGTTTCGATAATATGTAAGCGTATAATTAGTTTTCGATCCCTACAAAAATTTCACAAACCCCCTTCAAATCCAAATGGGGTAGTACACGAAAAACTTGCAAAATTTGAAAGTACCATAACTCTTTCAAATGGTGCCCGATTTTTAAGATTCTTTGCTTGTTAAGATGATGGTTACCATATTTTCGAGAATATGTTGGCGTATAAATAGTTTTCGATCGCTAAAAAAATTTCACAAACCCCCTTCAAATCCAAAGGGGTTAGTACACGAAAAATTTGCAAAATTTGAAAGTACCATAACTTTTTCAAATAGTTCCCGATTTTTAAGATTCTTGGCTTGTTAGGATGATGGTTACCATATATTCGAGAATATGTAAGCGTATAATTAGTTTTCGATCCCTACAAAAATTTCATAAACCCCCTTCAAAGGCAAAGGGGGTAGTACACGAAAAACTTGCAAAATTTGAAAATACCATAACTCTTTCAAATGGTGGCCGATTTTTAAGATTCTTTGCTTGTTAAGATGATGGTTACCATATTTTCGAGAATATGTTGGCGTATAAGTAGTTTTCGATCGCTAAAAAAATTTCACAAACCCCCTTCAAATCCAAAGGGGTTAGTACACGAAAAATTTGCAAAATTTGAAAATACCATAACTCTTTCAAATGGTGCCCGATTTTTAAGATTCTTGGCGTGTTAGGATGATGGTTACCATAGTTTCGATAATATGTAAGCGTATAATTAGTTTTCTATCCCTACAAAAATTTCACAAACCCCCTTCAAAGCCAAAGGGGGTAGTACACGAAAAACTTACAAAATTTGAAACTACCATAACTCTTTCAAATGGTGCCCGACTTTTAAGATTCTTTGCTTGTTAGGATGATGGTTACCATATTTTCGATAATATGTAGGCGTATACTTAGTTTTCGATCCCTAAAAAAATTTCACAAACCCACTTCAAAGCCAAAGGGGTTAGTACACGAAAAATTTGCAAAATTTGAAATTATCATATTTCTTTCAAATGGTGCCCGATTTTTTAGATTCTTGGCTTGTTAGGATGATGGTTACCATAGTTTCGAGAATATGTAAGCGTATAATTAGTTTTCGATCCCTACAAAAATTTCACAAACCCCCTTCAAAGCCAAAGGGGGTAGTACACGAAAAACTTGCAAAATTTGAAAGTACCATAACTCTTTCAAATGGTGCCCGATTTTTAAGATTCTTTTCTTGTTAAGATGATGGTTACCATATTTTCGAGAATATGTTGGCGTATAAATAGTTTTCGATCGCTAAAAAAATTTCACAAACCCCCTTCAAATCCAAAGGGGTTAGTACACGAAAAATTTGCAAAATTTGAAAGTACCATAACTCTTTGAAATGGTTCCCGATTTTTAAGATTCTTGGCTTGTTAGGATGATGGTTACCATAGTTTCGAGAATATGTAAGCGTATAATTAGTTTTCGATCCCTACAAAAATTTCATAAACCCCCTTCAAAGGCAAAGTAGGTAGTCCACGAAAAACATGCAAAATTTGAAAATACCATAACTCTTTCAAATGATGGCCGATTTTTAATATTCTTTGCTTGTTAAGATGATGGTTACCATATTTTCGAGAATATGTTGGCGTATAAGTAGTTTTTGATCGCTAAAAAAATTTCACAAACCTCCTTCAAATCCAAAGGGGTTAGTACACGAAAAATTTGCAAAATTTGAAAAATACCATAACTATTTCAAATGGTGCCCGATTTTTAAGATTCTTGGCTTGTTAGGATGATGGTTACCATAGTTTCGATAATATGTAAGCGTATAATTAGTTTTCGATCCCTACAAAAATTTCACAAACCCCCTTCAAAGCCAAAGGGGGTAGTACACGAAAAACTTACAAAATTTGAAACTACCATAACTCTTTCAAATGGTGCCCGACTTTTAAGATTCTTTGCTTGTTAGGATGATGGGTACCATATTTTCGATAATATGTAGGCGTATACTTAGTTTTCGATCCCTAAAAAAATTTCACAAACCCACTTCAAAGCCAAAGGGGTTAGTACACGAAAAATTTGCAAAATTTGAAATTATCATATTTCTTTCAAATGGTGCCCGATTTTTTAGATTCTTGGCTTGTTAGGATGATGGTTACCAAAGTTTCGAGAATATGTAAGCGTATAATTAGTTTTCTATCCCTACAAATATTTCACAAACCCCCTTCAAAGCCAAAGGGGGTAGTACACGAAAAACTTGCAAAATCTGAAAGTACCATAACTCTTTCAAATGGTGCCCGATTCTTAAGATTTTTGGCTTGATAGGATGATGGTTACCATAGTTTCGAGAATATGTAAGCATATAATTAGTTTTCGATCCCTACAAAAATTTCACAAACCCCCTTCAAAGCCAAAGGGGGTAGTACACGAAAAACTTACAAAATTTGAAAGTACCATAACTCTTTCAAATGGTGCCCGATTTTTAAGATTCTTTGCTTGTTAAGATGATGGTTACCATATTTTCGAGAATATGTTGGCGTATAAATAGTTTTCGATCGCTAAAAAAATTTCACAAACCCCCTTCAAATCCAAAGGGGTTAGTATACGAAAAATTTTCAAAATTTGAAAGTCCCATAACTCTTTGAAATGGTTCCCGATTTTTAAGATTCTTGGCTTGTTAGGATGATGGTTACCATAGTTTCGAGAGTATGTAAGCGTATAATTAGTTTTCGATCCCTACAAAAATTTCACAAACCTCCTTCAAAGCCAAAGGGGGTAGTACACGAAAAACTTGCAAAATTTGAAAGTACCATAACTCTTTCAAATGGTGCCCGATTTTTAAGATTCTTTGCTTGTTAAGATGATGGTTACCATATTTTCGAGAATATGTTGGCGTATAAGTAGTTTTCGATCGCTAAAAAAATTTCACAAACCCCCTTCAAATCCAAAGGGATTAGTACACGAAAAATTTGCAAAATTTGAAAATACCATAACTCTTTCTAATGGTGGCCGATTTTTAAGATTCTTTGCTTGTTAAGATGATGGTTACCATATTTTCGAGAATATGTTGGCGTATAAGTAGTTTTCGATCGCTAAAAAAATTTCACAAACCCCCTTCAAATCCAAAGGGGTTAGTACACGAAAAATTTGCAAAATTTGAAAATACCATAACTCTTTCAAATGGTGCCCGATTTTTAAGATTCTTGGCGTGTTAGGATGATGGTTACCATAGTTTCGATAATATGTAAGCGTATAATTAGTTTTCGATCCCTACAAAAATTTCACAAACCCCCTTCAAAGCCAAAGGGGGTAGTACACGAAAAACTTGCAAAATCTGAAAGTACCATAACTCTTTCAAATGGTGCCCGATTCTTAAGATTTTTGGCTTGATAGGATGATGGTTACCATAGTTTCGAGAATATGTAAGCGTATAATTAGTTTTCGATCCCTACAAAAATTTCACAAACCCCCTTCAAAGCCAAAGGGGGTAGTACACGAAAAACTTGCAAAATTTGAAAGTACCATAACTCTTTCAAATGGTGCCCGATTTTTAAGATTCTTTGCTTGTTAAGATGATGGTTACCATATTTTCGAGAATATGTTGGCGTATAAGTAGTTTTCGATCGCTAAAAAAATTTCACAAACCCCCTTCAAATCCAAAGGGGTTAGTACACGAAAAATTTGCAAAATTTGAAAATACCATAACTCTTTCAAATGGTGCCCGATTTTTAAGATTCTTGGCGTGTTAGGATGATGGTTACCATAGTTTCGATAATATGTAAGCGTATAATTAGTTTTCGATCCCTACAAAAATTTCACAAACCCCCTTCAAAGCCAAAGGGGGTAGTACACGAAAAACTTGCAAAATCTGAAAGTACCATAACTCTTTCAAATGGTGCCCGATTCTTAAGATTTTTGGCTTGATAGGATGATGGTTACCATAGTTTCGAGAATATGTAAGCGTATAATTAGTTTTCGATCCCTACAAAAATTTCACAAACCCCCTTCAAAGCCAAAGGGGGTAGTACACGAAAAACTTGCAAAATTTGAAAGTACGATAACTCTTTCAAATGGTGCCCGATTTTTAAGATTCTTTGCTTGTTAAGATGATGGTTACCATATTTTCGAGAATATGTTGGCGTATAAGTAGTTTTCGATCGCTAAAAAAATTTCACAAACCCCCTTTAAATCCAAAGGGGTTAGTACACGAAAAATTAGCAAAATTTGAAAGTACCATAACTCTTTCAAATGGTGCCCGATTTTTAAGATTCTTTGCTTGTTAGGATGATGGTTACCAAATTTTTTAGAATATGTAGGAAAATAATTAGTTTTCGATCCCTACAAAAATTTCACAAACCCCCTTCAAAGTCAAAGGGGGTAGTACACGAAAAATTTGCAAAATTTGAAAATACCATAACTCTTTCAAATGGTGCCCGATTTTTAAGATTCTTGGCTTGTTAGGATGATGGTTACCATAGTTTCGATAATATGTAAGCGTATAATTAGTTTTCAATCCCTACAAAAATTTCACAAACCCCCTTCAAAGCAAAAGGGCCGTACACGAAAAACTTGCAAAATTTGAAAGTACCATAACTCTTTCAAATGTTGCCCGATTTTTAAGATTCTTTGCTTGTTAAGATGATGGTTACCATATTTTCGAGAATATGTTGGCGTATAAGTAGTATTCGATCGCTAAAAAAATTTCACAAACCCCCTTCAAATCCAAAGGGAACGTACACGAAAAATTTGCAAAATTTGAAAATACCATAACTCTTTCAAATGGTGCCCGATTTTTAAGATTCTTGGCTTGTTAGGATGATGGTTACCATAGTTTCGATAATATGTAAGCGTATAATTAGTTTTCGATCCCTACAAAAATTTCACAAACCCCCTTCAAAGCCAAATGGGGTAGTACACGAAAAACTTGCAAAATTTGAAACTACCATAACTCTTTCAAATGGTGCCCGAATTTTAAGATTCTTTGCTTGTAAGGATGATGGTTACCATATTTTCTAGAATATGTAGGCGTATACTAAGTTTTCGATGACTAAAAAAATTTCACAAACCCCCTTCAAAGCCAAAGGGGTTAGTACACGAAAAATTTGCAAAATTTGAAATTATCATATTTCTTTCAAATGATGCCCAATTTTTTAGATTCTTGGCTAGTTTGGATGATGGTTACCATAGTTTCGAGAATATGTAAGCGTATAATTAGTTTTCGATCCCTACAAAAATTTCACAAACCCCCTTCAAAGCCAAAGGGGGTAGTACACGAAAAACTTGCAAAATTTGAAAGTACCATAACTCTTTCAAATGGTGCCCGATTCTTAAGATTCTTGGCTTGTTAAGATGATGGTTACCATAGTTTCGTGAATATGTAAGCGTATAATTAGTTTTCGATCCCTACAAAAATTTCACAAACCCCCTTCAAAGCCAAAGGGGGTAGTACACGAAAAACTTGCAAAATTTGAAAGTACCATAACTCTTTCAAATGGTGCCCGATTTTTAAGATTCTTGGCTTGTTAGGATGATGGTTACCATAGTTTCGAGAATATGTAAGCGTATAATTAGTTTTCGATCCCTACAAAAATTTCACAAACCCCCTTCAAAGCCAAATGGGGTATAGTAAACGAAAAACTTGCAAAATTTGAAAGTACCATAACTCTTTCAAATGGTGCCCGATTTTTAAGATTCTTTGCTTGTTAAGATGATGGTGACCATATTTTCGAGAATATGTTGGATTATAAGTAGTTTTCGATCGCTAAAAAGATTTCACAAACCCCCTTCTAATCCAAAGGGGTTAGTACACGAAAAATTTGCAAAATTTGAAAATACCATAACTCTTTCAAATGGTGCCCGATTTTTAAGATTCTTTGCTTGTTAGGATGATGGTTACCATATTTTCTGGAATATGTAGGCGTATACTAAGTTTTCGATGACTAAAAAAATTTCACAAACCCCCTTCAAAGCCAAAGGGGTTAGTACACGAAAAATTTGCAAAATTTGAAATTATGATATTTCTTTCAAATGATGCCCAATTTTTTAGATTCTTGGCTAGTTTGGATGATGGTTACCATAGTTTCGAGAATATGTAAGCGTATAATTAGTTTTCGATCCCTACAAAAATTTCACAAACCCCCTTCAAAGCCAAAGGGGGTAGTACACGAAAAACTTGCAAAATTTGAAAGTACCATAACTCTTTCAAATGGTGCCCGATTCTTAAGATTCTTGGCTTGTTAAGATGATGGTTACCATAGTTTCGTGAATATGTAAGCGTATAATTAGTTTTCGATCCCTACAAAAATTTCACAAACCCCCTTCAAAGCCAAAGGGGGTAGTACACGAAAAACTTGCAAAATTTGAAAGTACCATAACTCTTTCAAATGGTGCCCGATTTTTAAGATTCTTGGCTTGTTAGGATGATGGTTACCATAGTTTCGAGAATATGTAAGCGTATAATTAGTTTTCGATCCCTACAAAAATTTCACAAACCCCCTTCAAAGCCAAATGGGGTATAGTAAACGAAAAACTTGCAAAATTTGAAAGTACCATAACTCTTTCAAATGGTGCCCGATTTTTAAGATTCTTTGCTTGTTAAGATGATGGTGACCATATTTTCGAGAATATGTTGGATTATAAGTAGTTTTCGATCGCTAAAAAGATTTCACAAACCCCCTTCTAATCCAAAGGGGTTAGTACACGAAAAATTTGCAAAATTTGAAAATACCATAACTCTTTCAAATGGTGCCCGATTTTTAAGATTCTTGGCTTGTTAGGATGATGGTTACCATATTTTCTGGAATATGTAGGCGTATACTAAGTTTTCGATGACTAAAAAAATTTCACAAACCCCCTTCAAAGCCAAAGGGGTTAGTACACGAAAAATTTGCAAAATTTGAAATTATGATATTTCTTTCAAATGATGCCCAATTTTTTAGATTCTTGGCTAGTTTGGATGATGGTTACCATAGTTTCGAGAATATGTAAGCGTATAATTAGTTTTCGATCCCTACAAAAATTTCACAAACCCCCTTCAAAGCCAAAGGGGGTAGTACACGAAAAACTTGCAAAATTTGAAAGTACCATAACTCTTTCAAATGGTGCCCGATTCTTAAGATTCTTGGCTTGTTAAGATGATGGTTACCATAGTTTCGTGAATATGTAAGCGTATAATTAGTTTTCGATCCCTACAAAAATTTCACAAACCCCCTTCAAAGCCAAAGGGGGTAGTACACGAAAAACTTGCAAAATTTGAAAGTACCATAACTCTTTCAAATGGTGCCCGATTTTTAAGATTCTTTGCTTGTAAGGATGATGGTTACCATATTTTCTAGAATATGTAGGCGTATACTAAGTTTTCGATGACTAAAAAAATTTCACAAACCCCCTTCAAAGCCAGAGGGGTTAGTACACGAAAAATTTGCAAAACTTGAAATTATCATATTTCTTTCAAATGATGCCCAATTTTTTAGATTCTTGGCTAGTTTGGATGATGGTTACCATAGTTTCGAGAATATGTAAGCGTATAATTAGTTTTCGATCCCTACAAAAATTTCACAAACCCCCTTCAAAGCCAAAGGGGGTAGTACACGAAAAACTTGCAAAATTTGAAAGTACCATAACTCTTTCAAATGGTGCCCGATTCTTAAGATTCTTGGCTTGTTAAGATGATGGTTACCATAGTTTCGTGAATATGTAAGCGTATAATTAGTTTTCGATCCCTACAAAAATTTCACAAACCCCCTTCAAAGCCAAAGGGGGTAGTACACGAAAAACTTGCAAAATTTGAAAGTACCATAACTCTTTCAAATGGTGCCCGATTTTTAAGATTCTTGGCTTGTTAGGATGATGGTTACCATAGTTTCGAGAATATGTAAGCGTATAATTAGTTTTCGATCCCTACAAAAATTTCACAAACCCCCTTCAAAGCCAAATGGGGTATAGTAAACGAAAAACTTGAAAAATTTGAAAGTACCATAACTCTTTCAAATGGTGCCCGATTTTTAAGATTCTTTGCTTGTTAAGATGATGGTTACCATATTTTTGAGAATATTTTGGTGTATAAGTAGTTTTCGATCGCTAAAAAAATTTCACAAACCCCCTTCAAATCCAAAGGAGTTAATACACGAAAAATTTGCAAAATTTGAAAGTACCATAACTCTTTCAAATAGTTCCCGATTTTTAAGATTCTTGGCTTGTTAGGATGATGGCTACCATAGTTTCGAGAATATGTAAGCGTATAATTAGTTTTCGATCCCTACAAAAATTTCACAAATCCCCTTCAAAGCCAAAGGGGGTAGTACACGAAAAACTTGCAAAATTTGAAAATACCATAACTCTTTCAAATGGTGGCCGATTTTTAAGATTCTTTGCTTGTTAAGATGATGGTTACCATATTTTCGAGAATATGTTGGCGTATAAGTAGTTTTCGATCGCTAAAAAAATTTCACAAACCACCTTCAAATCCAAATGGGTTAGTACACGAAAAATTTGTAAAATTTGAAAGTACCATAACTCTTTCAAATGGTGCCCGATTTTTAAGATTCTTTGCTTGTTAAGATGATGGTTACCATATTTTCGAGAATATGTTGGAGTATAAGTAGTTTTCGATCGCTAAAAAATTTCACAAACCCCATTCAAATCCAAAGGGGTTAGTACACGAAAAATTTACATAATTTGAAAGTACCATAACTCTTTCAAATAGTTCCCGATTTTTAAGATTCTTGGCTTGTTAGGATGATGGTTACCATAGTTTCGATAATATGTAAGCGTATAATTAGTTTTCGATCCCTACAAAAATTTCACAAACCCCCTTCAAAGCCAAAGGGGGTAGTACACGAAAAACTTGCAAAATTTGAAAGTACCATAACTCTTTCAAATGGTGCCCGATTTTTAAGATTCTTTTCTTGTTAAGATGATGGTTACCATATTTTTTAGAATATTTTGGCGTATAAGTAGTTTTCGATCGCTAAAAAAATTTCACAAACCCCCTTCAAATCCAAAGGGGTTAGTACACGAAAAATTTGCAAAATTTGAAAGTACCATAACTCTTTCAAATAGTTCCCGATATTTAAGATTCTTGGCTTGTTAGGATGATGGTTACCATAGTTTCGAGAATATGTAAGCGTATAATTAGTTTTCGATCCCTACAAAAATTTCACAAACCCCCTTCAAAGCCAAAGGGGGTAGTACACGAAAAACTTGCAAAATTTGAAAATACCATAACTCTTTCAAATGGTGGCCGATTTTTAAGATTCTTTGCTTGTTAAGATGATGGTTACCATATTTTCGAGAATATGTTGGCGTATAAGTAGTTTTCGATCGCTAAAAAAATTTCACAAACCACCTTCAAATCCAAAGGGGTTAGTACACGAAAAATTTGCAAAATTTGAAAGTACCATAACTCTTTCAAATGGTGCCCGATTTTTAAGATTCTTTGCTTGTTAAGATGATGGTGACCATATTTTCGAGAATATGTTGGATTATAAGTAGTTTTCGATCGCTAAAAAGATTTCACAAACCCCCTTCAAATCCAAAGGGGTTAGTACACGAAAAATTTGCAAAATTTGAAAGTACCATAACTCTTTCAAATGGTGCCCGATTTTTAAGATTCTTGGCTTGTTAGGATGATGGTTACCATAGTTTCGAGAATATGTAAGCGTATAATTAGTTTTCGATCCCTACAAAAATTTCATAAACCCCCTTCAAAGCCAAAGGGGGTAGTACACGAAAAACTTGCAAAATTTGAAAGTACCATAACTCTTTCAAATGGTGGCCGATTTTTAAGATTCTTTGCTTGTTAAGATGATGGTTACCATATTTTCGAGAATATGTTGGCGTATATGTATTTTTCGATCGCTAAAAAAATTTCACAAACCCCCTTCAAATCCAAAGGGGTTAGTACACGAAAAATTTGCAAAACTTGAAAATACCATAACTCTTTCAAATGGTGCCCGATTTTTAAGATTCTTGGCTTGTTAGGATGATGGTTACCATAGTTTCGATAATATGTAAGCGTATAATTAGTTTTCGATCCCTACAAAAATTTCACAAACCCCTTCAAAGCCAAAGGGGGTTGTACACGAAAAACTTGCAAAATTTGAAACTACTATAACTCTTTCAAATGGTGCCCGATTTTTTAGATTCTTTGCTTGTAAGGATGATGGTTACCATATTTTCGATAATATGTAGGCGTATACTTAGTTTTCGATCCCTAAAAAAATTTCACAAACCCACTTCAAAGGCAAAGGGTAACAGTACACGAAAAATTTGCAAAATTTGAAATTATCATATTTCTTTCAAATGGTGCCCGATTTTTTAGATTCTTGGCTTGTTAGGATGATGGTTACCATAGTTTCGAGAATATTTAAGCGTATAATTAGTTTTCGATCCCTACAAAAATTTCACAAACCCCCTTCAAAGCCCAAGGTGGTAGTACACGAAAAACTTGCAAAATTTGAAAGTACCATAACTCTTTCAAATGGTGCCCGATTCTTAAGATTTTTGGCTTGTTAGGATGATTGTTACCATAGTTTCGAGAATATGTAAGCGTATAATTAGGTTTTGATCCCTACAAAAATTTCACAAACCCCCTTCAAAGCCAAATGGGGTAGTACACGAAAAACTTGCAAAATTTGAAAGTACCATAACTCTTTCAAATGGTGCCCGATTTTTAAGATTCTTTGCTTGTTCAGATGATGGTTACCATATTTTCGAGAATATGTTGGCGTAAAAGTAGTTTTCGATCGCCAAAAAAATTTCACAAACCCCCTTCAAATCCAAAGGGGTTAGTACACGAAAAATTTGCAAAATCTGAAAATACCATAACTCTTTCAAATGGTTCCCGATTTTTAAGATCTTGGCTTGTTAGGATGATGGTTACCATAGTTTCGAGAATATGTAAGCGTATAATTAGTTTTCGATCCCTACAAAAATTTCACAAACCCCCTTCAAAGCCAAAGGGGGTAGTACACGAAAAACTTGCAAAATTTGAAAGTACCATAACTCTTTCAAATGGTGCCCGATTTTTAAGATTCTTTGCTTGTTAAGATGATGGTTACCATATTTTTGAGAATATTTTGGCGTATAAGTAGTTTTCGATCGCTAAAAAAATTTCACAAACCCCCTTCAAATCCAAAGGGGTTAGTACACGAAAAATTTGCAAAATTTGAAAGTACCATAACTCTTTCAAATAGTTCCCGATTTTTAAGATTCTTGGCTTGTTAGGATGATGGTTACCATAGTTTCGATAATATGTAAACGTATAATTAGTTTTCGATCCCTACAAAAATTTCACAAACCCCCTTCAAAGCCAAAGGGGGTAGTACACGAAAAACTTCCAAATTTGAAAATACCATAACTCTTTCAAATGGTGGCCGATTTTTAAGATTCTTTGCTTGTTAAGATGATGGTTACCATATTTTCGAAAATATGTTGGCGTATAAGTAGTTTTCGATCGCTAAAAAAATTTCACAAACCACCTTCAAATCCAAAGGGGTTAGTACACGAAAAATTTGCAAAATTTGAAAGTACCATAACTCTTTCAAATGGTTCCCGATTTTTAAGATTCTTGGCTTGTTAGGATGATGGTTACCATAGTTTCGAGAATATGTAAGCGTATAATTAGTTTTCGATCCCTACAAAAATTTCACAAACCCCCTTCAAAGCCAAAGGGGGTAGTACACGAAAAACTTGCAAAATTTGAAAATACCCTAACTCTTTCAAATGGTGGCCGATTTTTAAGATTCTTTGCTTGTTAAGATGATGGTTACCATATTTTCGAAAATATGTTGGCGTATAAGTAGTTTTCGATCGCTAAAAAAATTTCACAAACCACCTTCAAATCCAAAGGGGTTAGTACATGAAAAATTTGCGAAATTTGAAAGTACCATAACTCTTTCAAATGGTGCCCGATTTTTAAGATTCTTTGCTTGTTAAGATGATGGTTACCATATTTTCGAGAATATGTTGGAGTATAAGTAGTTTTCGATCGCTAAAAAAATTTCACAAACCCCATTCAAATCCAAAGGGGTTAGTACACGAAACATTTGCAAAATTTGAAAGTACCATAACTCTTTCAAATAGTTCCCGATTTTTAAGATTCTTGGCTTGTTAGGATGATGGTTACCATAGTTTCGAGAATATGTAAGCGTATAATTAGTTTTCGATCCCTACAAAAATTTCACAAACCCCCTTCAAAGCCAAAGGGGGTAGTACACGAAAAACTTGCAAAATTTGAAAGTACCATAACTCTTTCAAATGGTGGCCGATTTTTAAGATTCTTTGCTTGTTAAGATGATGGTTACCATATTTTCGAGAATATGTTGGCGTATAAGTAGTTTTCGATCGCTAAAAAAATTTCACAAACCCCCTTCAAATCCAAAGGGGTTATTACACGAAAAATTTGCAAAATTTGAAAATACCATAACTCTTTCAAATGGTGCCCGATTTTTAAGATTCTTGGCTTGTTAGGATGATGGTTACCATAGTTTCGATAATATGTAAGCGTATAATTAGTTTTCGATCCCTACAAATATTTCACAAACCCCCTTCAAAACCAAAGGGGGTAGTACACGAAAAACTTGCAAAATTTGAAACTACCATAACTCTTTCAAATGGTGCCCGATTTTTTAGATTTTTTGCTTGTTAGGATGATGGTTACCATATTTTCGATAATATGTAGGCGTATACTTAGTTTTCGATCCCTAAAAAAATTTCACAAACCCACTTCAAAGCCAAAGGGTAACAATACACGAAAAATTTGCAAAATTTGAAATTATCATATTTCTTTCAAATGGTGCCCGATTTTTTAGATTATTGGCTTGTTAGGATGATGGTTACCATAGTTTCGAGAATATTTAAGCGTATAATTAGTTTTCGATCCCTACAAAAATTTCACAAACCCCCTTCATAGCCAAAGGGGGTAGTACACGAAAAACTTGCAAAATTTGAAAATACCATAACTGTTTCAAATGGTGGCCGATTTTTAAGATTCTTTGCTTGTTAAGATGATGGTTACCATATTTTCTAAAATATGTTGGCGTATAAGTAGTTTTCGATCGCTAAAAAAATTTCACAAACCACCTTCAAATCCAAAGGGGTTAGTACATGAAAAATTTGCGAAATTTGAAAGTACCATAACTCTTTCAAATGGTGGCCGATTTTTAAGATTCTTTGCTTGTTAAGATGATGGTTACCATATTTTCGAGAATATGTTGGCGTATAAGTAGTTTTCGATCGCCAAAAAAATTTCACAAACCCCCTTCAAATCCAAAGGGGTTAGTACACGAAAAATTTGCAAAATTTGAAAGTACCATAACTATTTCAAATGGTTCCCGATTTTTAAGATTCTTGGCTTGTTAGGATGATGGTTACCATAGTTTCGAGAATATGTAAGCGTATAATTAGTTTTCGATCCCTACAAAAATTTCACAAACCCCCTTCAAAGCCAAAGGGGGTAGTACACGAAAAACTTGCAAAATTTGAAAGTACCATAACTCTTTCAAATGGTGCCCGATTCTTAAGATTTTTGGCTTGTTAGGATGATGGTTACCATAGTTTCGAGAATATGTAAGCGTATAATTAGTTTTCGATCCCTACAAAAATTTCACAAACCCCCTTCAAAGCAAAAGGGGGTAGTACACGAAAAACTTGCAAAGTTTGAAAGTACCATAACTCTTTCAAATGGTGCCCGATTTTTAAGATTCTTTGCTTGTTAAGATGATGGTTACCATATTTTCGAGAATATGTTGGCGTATAAGTAGTTTTCGATCGCTATTAAAATTTCACAAACCCCCTTCAAATCCAAAGGGGTTAGTACACGAAAAATTTGCAAAATTTGAAAGTACCAGAACTCTTTCAAATGGTTCCCGATTTTTAAGATTCTTGGCTTGTTAGGATGATGGTTACCATAGTTTCGAGAATATGTAAGCGTATAATTAGTTTTCGATCCCTACAAAAATTTCACAAACCCCCTTCAAAGCCAAAGGGGGTAGTACACGAAAAACTTGCAAAATTTGAAAGTACCATAACTCTTTCAAATGGTGGCCGATTTTTAAGATTGTTTGCTTGTTAAGATGATGGTTACCATATTTTCGAGAATATGTTGGCGTATATGTAGTTTTCGATCGCTAAAAAAATTTCACAAATCCCCTTCAAATCCAAAGGGGTTAGTACACGAAAAATTTGCAAAATTTGAAAATACCATAACTCTTTCAAATGGTGCCCGATTTTTAAGATTCTTGGCTTGTTAGGATGATGGTTACCATAGTTTCGATAATATGTAAGCGTATAATTAATTTTCGATCCCTACAAATATTTCACAAACCCCCTTCAAAACCAAAGGGGGTAGTACACGAAAAACTTGCAAAATTTGAAACTACCATAACTCTTTCAAATGGTGCCCGATTTTTTAGATTTTTTGCTTGTTAGGATGATGGTTACCATATTTTCGATAATATGTAGGCGTATACTTAGTTTTCGATCCCTAAAAAAATTTCACAAACCCACTTCAAAGCCAAAGGGTAACAGTACACGAAAAATTTGCAAAATTTGAAATTATCATATTTCTTTCAAATGGTGCCCGATTTTTTAGATTATTGGCTTGTTAGGATGATGGTTACCATAGTTTCGAGAATATTTAAGCGTATAATTAGTTTTCGATCCCTACAAAAATTTCACAAACCCCCTTCATAGCCAAAGGGGGTAGTACACGAAAAACTTGCAAAATTTGAAAATACCATAACTGTTTCAAATGGTGGCCGATTTTTAAGATTCTTTGCATGTTAAGATGATGGTTACCATATTTTCGAAAATATGTTGGCGTATAAGTAGTTTTCGATCGCTAAAAAATTTTCACAAACCACCTTCAAATCCAAAGGGGTTAGTACATGAAAAATTTGCGAAATTTGAAAGTACCATAACTCTTTCAAATGGTGGCCGATTTTTAAGATTCTTTGCTTGTTAAGATGATGGTTACCATATTTTCGAGAATATGTTGGCGTATAAGTAGTTTTCGATCGCCAAAAAAATTTCACAAACCCCCTTCAAATCCAAAGGGGTTAGTACACGAAAAATTTGCAAAATTTGAAAGTACCATAACTATTTCAAATGGTTCCCGATTTTTAAGATTCTTGGCTTGTTAGGATGATGGTTACCATAGTTTCGAGAATATGTAAGCGTATAATTAGTTTTCGATCCCTACAAAAATTTCACAAACCCCCTTCAAAGCCAAAGGGGGTAGTACACGAAAAACTTGCAAAATTTGAAAGTACCATAACTCTTTCAAATGGTGCCCGATTCTTAAGATTTTTGGCTTGTTAGGATGATGGTTACCATAGTTTCGAGAATATGTAAGCGTATAATTAGTTTTCGATCCATACAAAAATTTCACAAGCCCCCTTCAAAGCCAAAGGGGGTAGTACACGAAAAACTTGCAAAGTTTGAAAGTACCATAACTCTTTCAAATGGTGCCCGATTTTTAAGATTCTTTGCTTGTTAAGATGATGGTTACCATATTTTCGAGAATATGTTGGCGTATAAGTAGTTTTCGATCGCTAAAAAAATTTCACAAACCCCCTTCAAATCCAAAGGGGTTAGTACATGAAAAATTTGCAAAACTTGAAAGTACCATAACTCTTTCAAATGGTTCCCGATTTTTAAGATTCTTGGCTTGTTAGGATGATGGTTACCATAGTTTCGAGAATATGTAAGCGTATAATTAGTTTTCGATCCCTACAAAAATTTCACAAACCCCCTTCAAAGCCAAAGGGGGTAGTACACGAAAAACATGCAAAATTTGAAAGTACCATAACTCTTTCAAATGGTGGCCGATTTTTAAGATTGTTTGCTTGTTAAGATGATGGTTACCATATTTTCGAGAATATGTTGGCGTATAAGTAGTTTTCGATCGCTAAAAAAATTTCACAAACCCCCTTCAAATCCAAAGGGGTTAGTACACAAAAAATTTGCAAAATTTGAAAATACCATAACTCTTTCAAATGGTGCCCGATTTTTAAGATTCTTGGCTTGTTAGGATGATGGTTACCATAGTTTCGATAATATGTAAGCGTATAATTAATTTTCGATCCCTACAAATATTTCACAAACCCCCTTCAAAACCAAAGGGGGTAGTACACGAAAAACTTGCAAAATTTGAAACTACCATAACTCTTTCAAACGGTGCCCGATTTTTTAGATTCTTTGCTTGTTAGGATGATGGTTACCATATTTTCGATAATATGCAGGCGTATACTTAGTTTTCGATCCCTAAAAAAAATCACAAACCCACTTCAAAGCCAAAGGGGTTAGTACACGAAAAATTTGCAAAATTTGAAATTATCATTTTTCTTTCAAATGGTGCTCGATTTTTTAGATTCTTGGCTTGTTATGATGATGGTTACCATAGTTTCGAGAATATTTAAGCGTATAATTAGTTTTCGATCCCTACAAAAATTTCACAAACCCCCTTCAAAGCCAAAGGGGGTAGTACACGAAAAACTTGCAAAATTTGAAAGTACCATAACTATTTCAAATGGTTCCCGATTTTTAAGATTCTTGGCTTGTTAGGATGATGGTTACCATAGTTTCGAGAATATGTAAGCGTATAATTAGTTTTCGATCCCTACAAAAATTTCACAAACCCCCTTCAAAGCCAAAGGGGGTAGTACACGAAAAACTTGCAAAATTTGAAAGTACCATAACTCTTTCAAATGGTGCCCGATTTTTAAGATTCTTTGCTTGTTAAGATGATGGTTACCATATTTTCGAGAATATTGTTGCGTATAAGTAGTTTTCGATCGCCAAAAAAATTTCACAAACCCCCTTCAAATCCAAAGGGGTTAGTACACGAAAAATTTGCAAAATTTGAAAGTACCATAACTGTTTCAAATGGTTCCCGATTTTTAAGATTCTTGGCTTGTTAGGATGATGGTTACCATAGTTTCGATAATATGTAAGCGTATAATTAGTTTTCTATCCCTACAAAAATTTCACAAACCCCCTTCAAAGCCAAAGGGGGTAGTACACGAAAAACTTGCAAAATTTGAAAGTACCATAACTCTTTCAAATGGTGCCCGATTCTTAAGATTTTTGGCTTGTTAGGATGATGGTTACCATAGTTTCGAGAATATGTAAGCGTATAATTAGTTTTCGATCCCTACAAAAATTTCACAAACCCCCTTCAAAGCCAAAGGGGGTAGTACACGAAAAACTTGCAAAATTTGAAACTACCATAACTCTTTCAAATGGTGCCCGATTTTTAAGATTCTTTGCTTGTTAAGATGATGGCTACCATATTTTCGAGAATATGTTGGCGTATAAGTAGTTTTCGATCGCTAAAAAAATTTCACAAACCCCCTTCAAATCCAAAGGGGTTAGTACACGGAAAATTTGCAAAATTTGAAATTATCATATTTCTTTCAAATGGTGCCCGATTTTTAAGATTCTTTGCTTGTTAAGATGATGGTTACCATATTTTCGTGAATATGTTGGCGTATAAGTAGTTTTCGATCGCTAAAAAAATTTCATAAACCCCATTCAAATCCAAAGTGTAACGTTAGTACACGAAAAATTTGCAAAATTTGAAAGTACCATAACTCTTTCAAATGGTGCCCGATTTTTAAGATTCTTTGCTTGTTAAGATGATGGTTACCATATTTTCGAGAATATTGTTGCGTATAAGTAGTTTTCGATCGCCAAAAAAATTTCACAAACCCCCTTCAAATCCAAAGGGGTTAGTACACGAAAAATTTGCAAAATTTGAAAGTACCATAACTGTTTCAAATGGTTCCCGATTTTTAAGATTCTTGGCTTGTTAGGATGATGGTTACCATAGTTTCGATAATATGTAAGCGTATAATTAGTTTTCGATCCCTACAAAAATTTCACAAACCCCCTTCAAAGCCAAAGGGGGTAGTACACGAAAAACTTGCAAAATTTGAAAGTACCATAACTCTTTCAAATGGTGCCCGATTCTTAAGATTTTTGGCTTGTTAGGATGATGGTTACCATAGTTTCGAGAATATGTAAGCGTATAATTAGTTTTCGATCCCTACAAAAATTTCACAAACCCCCTTCAAAGCCAAAGGGGGTAGTACACGAAAAACTTGCAAAATTTGAAACTACCATAACTCTTTCAAATGGTGCCCGATTTTTAAGATTCTTTGCTTGTTAAGATGATGGCTACCATATTTTCGAGAATATGTTGGCGTATAAGTAGTTTTCGATCGCTAAAAAAATTTCACAAACCCCCTTCAAATCCAAAGGGGTTAGTACACGGAAAATTTGCAAAATTTGAAATTATCATATTTCTTTCAAATGGTGCCCGATTTTTAAGATTCTTTGCTTGTTAAGATGATGGTTACCATATTTTCGTGAATATGTTGGCGTATAAGTAGTTTTCGATCGCTAAAAAAATTTCATAAACCCCATTCAAATCCAAAGTGTAACGTTAGTACACGAAAAATTTGCAAAATTTGAAAGTACCATAACTCTTTCAAATAGTTCCCGATTTTTAAGATTCTTGGCTTGTTAGGATGATGGTTACCATAGTTTCGATAATATGTAAGCGTATAATTAGTTTTCGATCCCCACAAAAATTTCACATACCCCCTTCAAAGCCAAAGGGGGTAGTACACGAAAAACTTGCAAAATTTGAAAGTACCATAACTCTTTCAAATGGTGGCCGATTTTTAAGATTCTTTGCTTGTTAAGATGATGGTTACCATATTTTCGAGAATATTTTGGCGTATAAGTAGTTTTCGATCGCTAAAAAAATTTCACAAACCCCTTCAAATCCAAACGGGTTAGTACACGAAAAATTTGCAAAATTTGAAAGTACCATAACTCTTTCAAATAGTTCCCGATTTTTAAGATTCTTGGCTTGTTAGGATGATGGTTACCATAGTTTCGAGAATATGTAAGCGTATAATTAGTTTTCGATCCCTACAAAAATTTCACAAACCCCCTTCAAAGCCAAAGGGGGTAGTACACGAAAAACTTGCAAAATTTGAAAATACCATAACTCGTTCAAATGGTGGCCGATTTTTAAGATTCTTTGCTTGTTAAGATGATGGTTACCATATTTTCGAGAATATGTTGGCGTATAAGTAGTTTTCGATCGCTTAAAAAATTTCACAAACCCCCTTCAAATCCAAAGGGGTTAGTACACGAAAAATTTGCAAAATTTGAAATTATCATATTTCTTTGAAATGGTGCCCGATTTTTAAAATTCTTTGCTTGTTAAGATGATGGTTACCATATTTTCGAGAATATTTTGGCGTATAAGTAGTTTTCGATCGCTAAAAAAATTTCATAAACCCCATTCAAATCCAAAGTGTAACGTTAGTACACGAAAAATTTTCAAAATTTGAAATTACCATAACTCTTTCAAATAGTTCCCGATTTTTAAGATTCTTGGCTTGTTAGGATGATGGTTACCATAGTTTCGAGAATATGTAAGCGTATAATTAGTTTTCGATCCCTACAAAAATTTCACAAACCCCCTTCAAAGCCAAAGGGGGTAGTACACGAAAAACTTGCAAAATTTGAAAATACCATAACTCGTTCAAATGGTGGCCGATTTTTAAGATTCTTTGCTTGTTAAGATGATGGTTACCATATTTTCGAGAATATGTTGGCGTATAAGTATTTTTCGATCGCTAAAAAAATTTCACAAACCCCCTTCAAATCCAAAGGGGTTAGTACACGAAAAATTTGCAAAATTTGAAATTATCATATTTCTTTCAAATGGTGCCCGATTTTTAAGATTCTTTGCTTGTTAAGATGATGGTTACCATATTTTCGAGAATATGTTGGCGTATAAGTAGTTTTCGATCGCTAAAAAAATTTCACAAACCCCCTTCAAATCCAAAGGGGTTAGTACACGAAAAATTTACAAAATTTGAAAATACCATAACTCTTTCAAATGGTGCCCGATTTTTAAGATTCTTGGCTTGTTAGGATTATGGTTACCATAGTTTCGATAATATGTAAGCGTATAATTAGTTTTCGATCCCTACAAAAATTTCAGAAACCCCCTTCAAAGCCAAAGGGGGTAGTACACGAAAAACTTGCAAAATTTGAAAGTACCATAACTCTTTCAAATGGTGCCCGATTTTTAAGATTCTATGCTTGTTAAGATGATGTTTACAATATTTTCGAGAATATGTTGGCGTATAAGTAGTTTTCGATCGCCAAAAAAATTTCACAAACCCCCTTCAAATCCAAAGGGGTTAGTACACGAAAAATTTGCAAAATTTGAAAGTACCATAACTCTTTCAAATGGTTCCCGATTTTTAAGATTCTTGGCTTGTTAGGATGATGGTTACCATAGTTTCGAGAATATGTAAGCGTATAATTAGTTTTCGATCCCTACAAAAATTTCACAAACCCCCTTCAAAGCCAAAGGGGGTAGTACACGAAAAACTTGCAAAATTTGAAAGTACCATAACTCTTTCAAATGGTGGCCGATTTTTAAGATTCTTTGCTTGTTAAGATGATGGTTACCATATTTTCGAGAATATGTTGGCGTATAAGTAGTTTTCGATCGCTAAAAAAATTTCACAAACCCCATTCAAATCCAAAGGGTAAAGTTAGTACACGAAAAATTTGCAAAATTTGAAAGTACCATAACTCTTTCAAATAGTTCCCGATTTTTAAGATTCTTGGCTTGTTAGGATGATGGTTACCATAGTTTCGAGAATATGTAAGCGTATAATTAGTTTTCGATCCCTACAAAAATTTCAGAAACCCCCTTCATCGCCAAAGGGGGTAGTACACGAAAAACTTGCAAAATTTGAAAGTACCATAACTCTTTCAAATGGTGCCCGATTTTTAAGATTCTTTGCTTGTTAAGATGATGTTTACCATATTTTCGAGAATATGTTGGCGTATAAGTAGTTTTCGATCGCCAAAAAAATTTCACAAACCCCCTTCAAATCCAAAGGGGTTAGTACACGAAAAATTTGCAAAATTTGAAAGTACCATAACTCTTTCAAATGGTTCCCGATTTTTAAGATTCTTGGCTTGTTAGGATGATGGTTACCATATTTTCGAGAATATGTTGGCGTATAAGTAGTTTTCGATCGCTAAAAAAATTTCACAAACCCCCTTCAAATCCAAAGGGGTTAGTACACGAAAAATTTGCAAAATTTGAAATTATCATATTTCTTTCAAATGGTGCCCGATTTTTAAGATTCTTTGCTTGTTAAGATGATGGTTACCATATTTTCGAGAATATGTTGGCATATAAGTAGTTTTCGATCGCTAAAAAAATTTCACAAACCCCATTCAAATCCAAAGGGTAACGTTAGTACACGAAAAATTTGAAAAATTTGAAAGTACCATAACTCTTTCAAATAGTTCCCGATTTTTAAGATTCTTGGCTTGTTAGGATGATGGTTACCATAGTTTCGATAATATGTAAGCGTATAATTAGTTTTCGATCCCTACAAAAATTTCAGAAACCCCCTTCAAAGCCAAAGGGGGTAGTACACGAAAAACTTGCAAAATTTGGAAGTACCATAAGTCTTTCAAATTGTGGCCGATTTTTAAGATTCTTTGCTTGTTAAGATGATGGTTACCATATTTTTGAGAATATTTTGGCGTATAAGTAGTTTTCGATCGCTAAAAAAATTTCATAAACCCCATTCAAATCCAAAGTGTAACGTTAGTACACGAAAAATTTGCAAAATTTGAAAGTACCATAACTCTTTCAAATAGTTCCCTATTTTTAAGATTCTTGGCTTGTTAGGATGATGGTTACCATAGTTTCGATAATATGTAAGCGTATAATTAGTTTTCGATCCCTACAAAAATTTCACATACCCCCTTCAAAGCCAAAGGGGGTAGTACACGAAAAACTTGCAAAATTTGAAAGTAGCATAACTCTTTCAAATGGTGGCCGATTTTTAAGATTCTTTGCTTGTTAAGATGATGGTTACCATATTTTCGAGAATATTTTGGCGTATAAGTTGTTTTCGATCGCTAAAAAAATTTCACAAACCCCCTTCAAATCCAAACGGGTTAGTACACGAAAAATTTGCAAAATTTGAAAGTACCATAACTCTTTCAAGTAGTTCCCGATTTTTAAGATTCTTGGCTTGTTAGGATGATGGTTACCATAGTTTCGAGAATATGTAAGCGTATAATTAGTTTTCGATCCCTACAAAAATTTCACAAACCCCCTTCAAAGCCAAAGGGGATAGTACACGAAAAACTTGCAAAATTTGAAAATACCATAACTTGTTCAAATGGTGGCCGATTTTTAAGATTCTTTGCTTGTTAAGATGATGGTTACCATATTTTCGAGAATATGTTGGCGTATAAGTAGTTTTCGATCGCTAAAAAAATTTCACAAACCCCCTTCAAATCCAAAGGGGTTAGTACACGAAAAATTTGCAAAATTTGAAATTATCATATTTCTTTCAAATGGTGCCCGATTTTTAAGATTCTTTGCTTGTTAAGATGATGGTTACCATATTTTCGAGAATATGTTGGCATATAAGTAGTTTTCGATCGCTAAAAAAATTTCACAAACCCCATTCAAATCCAAAGGGTAACGTTAGTACACGAAAAATTTGAAAAATTTGAAAGTACCATAACTCTTTCAAATAGTTCCCGATTTTTAAGATTCTTGGCTTGTTAGGATGATGGTTACCATAGTTTCGATAATATGTAAGCGTATAATTAGTTTTCAATCCCTACAAAAATTTCAGAAACCCCCTTCAAAGCCAAAGGGGGTAGTACACGAAAAACTTGCAAAATTTGGAAGTACCATAAGTCTTTCAAATTGTGGCCGATTTTTAAGATTCTTTGCTTGTTAAGATGATGGTTACCATATTTTTGAGAATATTTTGGCGTATAAGTAGTTTTCGATCGCTAAAAAAATTTCATAAACCCCATTCAAATCCAAAGTGTAACGTTAGTACACGAAAAATTTGCAAAATTTGAAAGTACCATAACTCTTTCAAATAGTTCCCTATTTTTAAGATTCTTGGCTTGTTAGGATGATGGTTACCATAGTTTCGATAATATGTAAGCGTATAATTAGTTTTCGATCCCTACAAAAATTTCACATACCCCCTTCAAAGCCAAAGGGTGTAGTACACGAAAAACTTGCAAAATTTGAAAGTAACATAACTCTTTCAAATGGTGGCCGATTTTTAAGATTCATTGCTTGTTAAGATGATGGTTACCATATTTTCGAGAATATTTTGGCGTATAAGTTGTTTTCGATCGCTAAAAAAATTTCACAAACCCCCTTCAAATCCAAACGGGTTAGTACACGAAAAATTTGCAAAATTTGAAAGTACCATAACTCTTTCAAATAGTTCCCGATTTTTAAGATTCTTGGCTTGTTAGGATGATGGTTACCATAGTTTCGAGAATATGTAAGCGTATAATTAGTTTTCGATCCCTACAAAAATTTCACAAACCCCCTTCAAAGCCAAAGGGGGTAGTACACGAAAAACTTGCAAAATCTGAAAATACCATAACTCGTTCAAATGGTGGCCGATTTTTAAGATTCTTTGCTTGTTAAGATGATGGTTACCATATTTTCGAGAATATGTTGGCGTATAAGTAGTTTTCGATCGCTAAAAAAATTTCACAAACCCCCTTCAAATCCAAATGGGTTAGTACACGAAAAATTTGCAAAATTTGAAATTATCATATTTCTTTCAAATGGTGCCCGATTTTTAAGATTCTTTGCTTGTTAAGATGATGGTTACCATATTTTCGAGAATATGTTGGCGTATAAGTAGTTTTCGATCGCTAAAAAAATTTCACAAACCCCATTCAAATCCAAAGGGTAACGTTAGTACACGAAAAATTTGAAAAATTTGAAAGTACCATAACTCTTTCAAATAGTTCCCGATTTTTAAGATTCTTGGCTTGTTAGGATGATGGTTACCATAGTTTCGATAATATGTAAGCGTATAATTAGTTTTCGATCCCTACAAAAATTTCAGAAACCCCCTTCAAAGCCAAAGGGGGTAGTACACGAAAAACTTGCAAAATTTGAAAGTACCATAACTCTTTCAAATGGTGGCCGATTTTTAAGATTCTTTGCTTGTTAAGATGATGGTTACCATATTTTCGAGAATATTTTGGCGTATAAGTTGTTTTCGATCGCTAAAAAAATTTCACAAACCCCCTTCAAATCCAAACGGGTTAGTACACGAAAAATTTGCAAAATTTGAAAGTACCATAACTCTTTCAAATAGTTCCCGATTTTTAAGATTCTTGGCTTGTTAGGATGATGGTTACCATAGTTTCGAGAATATGTAAGCGTATAATTAGTTTTCGATCCCTACAAAAATTTCACAAACCCCCTTCAAAGCCAAAGGGGGTAGTACACGAAAAACTTGCAAAATTTGAAAATACCATAACTCGTTCAAATGGTGGCCGATTTTTAAGATTCTTTGCTTGTTAAGATGATGGTTACCATATTTTCGAGAATATGTTGGCGTATAAGTAGTTTTCGATCGCTAAAAAAATTTCACAAACCCCCTTCAAATCCAAAGGGGTTAGTACACGAAAAATTTGCAAAATTTGAAATTATCATATTTCTTTCAAATGGTGCCCGATTTTTAAGAGTCTTTGCTTGTTAAGATGATGGTTACCATATTTTCGAGAATATGTTGGCGTATAAGTAGTTTTCGATCGCTAAAAAAATTTCACAAACCCCATTCAAATCCAAAGGGTAACGTTAGTACACGAAAAATTTGAAAAATTTGAAAGTACCATAACTCTTTCAAATAGTTCCCGATTTTTAAGATTCTTGGCTTGTTAGGATGATGGTTACCATAGTTTCGATAATATGTAAGCGTATAATTAGTTTTCGATCCCTACAAAAATTTCAGAAACCCCCTTCAAAGCCAAAGGGGGTAGTACACGAAAAACTTGCAAAATTTGAAAGTACCATAACTCTTTCAAATGGTGGCCGATTTTTAAGATTCTTTGCTTGTTAAGATGATGGTTACCATATTTTCGAGAATATTTTGGCGTATAAGTTGTTTTCGATCGCTAAAAAAATTTCACAAACCCCCTTCAAATCCAAACGGGTTAGTACACGAAAAATTTGCAAAATTTGAAAGTACCATAACTCTTTCAAATAGTTCCCGATTTTTAAGATTCTTGGCTTGTTAGGATGATGGTTACCATAGTTTCGAGAATATGTAAGCGTATAATTAGTTTTCGATCCCTACAAAAATTTCACAAACCCCCTTCAAAGCCAAAGGGGGTAGTACACGAAAAACTTGCAAAATTTGAAAATACCATAACTCGTTCAAATGGTGGCCGATTTTTAAGATTCTTTGCTTGTTAAGATGATGGTTACCATATTTTCGAGAATATGTTGGCGTATAAGTAGTTTTCGATCGCTAAAAAAATTTCACAAACCCCCTTCAAATCCAAAGGGGTTAGTACACGAAAAATTTGCAAAATTTGAAATTATCATATTTCTTTCAAATGGTGCCCGATTTTTAAGATTCTTTGCTTGTTAAGATGATGGTTACCATATTTTCGAGAATATGTTGGCGTATAAGTAGTTTTCGATCGCTAAAAAAATTTCACAAACCCCATTCAAATCCAAAGGGTAACGTTAGTACACGAAAAATTTGCAAAATTTGAAAGTACCATAACTCTTTCAAATAGTTTCCGATTTTTAAGATTCTTGGCTTGTTAGGATGATGGTTACCATAGTTTCGATAATATGTAAGCGTATAATTAGTTTTCGATCCCTACAAAAATTTAACATACCCCCTTCAAAGCCAAAAGGGGTAGTACACGAAAAACTTGCAAAATTTGAAAGTACCATAACTCTTTCAAATGGTGGCCGATTTTTAAGGTTCTTTGCTTGTTAAGATGATGGTTACCATATTTTCGAGAATATGTTGGCGTATAAGTAGTTTTCGATCGCTAAAAAAATTTCACAAACCCCCTTCAAATCCAAAGGGGTTAGTATACGAAATATTTGCAAAATTTGAAAATACCATAACTCTTTCAAATGGTGCCCGATTTTTAAGATTCTTGGCTTGTTAGGATGATGGTTACCATAGTTTCGATAATATGTAAGCGTATAATTAGTTTTCGATCCCTACAAAAATTTAAGAAACCCCCTTCAAAGCCAAAGGGGGTAGTACACGAAAAACTTGCCAAATTTGAAAGTACCATAACTCTTTCAAATGTTGCCCGATTTTTAAGATTCTATGCTTGTTAAGATGATGTTTACAATATTTTCGAGAATATGTTGGCGTATAAGTAGTTTTCGATCGCTAAAAAAATTTCACAAACCCCCTTCAAATCCAAAGGGGTTAGTACACGAAAAATTTGCAAAATTTGAAAATACCATAACTCTTTCAAATGGTGCCCGATTTTTAAGATTCTTGGCTTGTTAGGATGATGGTTACCATAGTTTCGATAATATGTAAGCGTATAATTAGTTTTCGATCCCTACAAAAATTTCAGAAACCCCCTTCAAAGCCAAAGGGGGTAGTACACGAAAAACTTGCAAAATTTGGAAGTACCATAACTCTTTCAAATTGTGGCCGATTTTTAAGATTCTTTGCTTGTTAAGATGATGGTTACCATATTTTTGAGAATATTTTGGCGTATAAGTAGTTTTCGATCGCTAAAAAAATTTCATAAACCCCATTCAAATCCAAAGTGTAACGTTAGTACACGAAAAATTTGCAAAATTTGAAAGTACCATAACTCTTTCAAATAGTTCCCTATTTTTAAGATTCTTGGCTTGTTAGGATGATGGTTACCATAGTTTCGATAATATGTAAGCGTATAATTAGTTTTCGATCCCTACAAAAATTTCACATACCACCTTCAAAGCCAAAGGGGGTAGTACACGAAAAATTTGCAAAATTTGAAAATACCATAACTCTTTCAAATGGTGCCCGATTTTTAAGATTCTTGGCTTGTTAGGATGATGGTTACCATAGTTTCGAGAATATGTAAGCGTATAATTAGTTTTCGATCCCTACAAAAATTTCACAAACCCCCTTCAAAGCCAAAGGGGGTAGTACACGAAAAACTTGCAAAATTTGAAAATACCATAACTCGTTCAAATGGTGGCCGATTTTTAAGATTCTTTGCTTGTTAAGATGATGGTTACCATATTTTCGAGAATATGTTGGCGTATAAGTAATTTTCGATCGCTAAAAAAATTTCACAAACCCCCTTCAAATCCAAAGGGGTTAGTACACGAAAAATTTGCAAAATTTGAAATTATCATATTTCTTTCAAATGGTGCCCGATTTTTAAGATTCTTTGCTTGTTAAGATGATGGTTACCATATTTTCGAGAATATGTTGGCGTATAAGTAGTTTTCGATCGCTAAAAAAATTTCACAAACCCCATTCAAATCCAAAGGGTAACGTTAGTACACGAAAAATTTGAAAAATTTGAAAGTACCATAACTCTTTCAAATAGTTCCCGATTTTTAAGATTCTTGGCTTGTTAGGATGATGGTTACCATAGTTTCGATAATATGTAAGCGTATAATTAGTTTTCGATCCCTACAAAAATTTCACAAACCCCCTTCAAAGCCAAAGGGGGTAGTACACGAAAAACTTGCAAAATTTGAAAGTACCATAACTCTTTCAAATGGTGGCCGATTTTTAAGATTCTTTGCTTGTTAAGATGATGGTTACCATATTTTCGAGAATATGTTTGTGTATAAGTAGTTTTCGATCGCTAAAAAAATTTCACAAACCCCCTTCAAATCCAAAGGGGTTAGTACACGAAAAATTTGCAAAATTTGAAAATACCATAACTCTTTCAAATGGTGCCCGATTTTTAAGATTCTTGGCTTGTTAGGATGATGGTTACCATAGTTTCGATAATATGTAAGCGTATAATTAGTTTTCGATCCCTACAAAAATTTCAGAAACCCCCTTCAAAGCCAAAGGGGGTAGTACACGAAAAACTTGCAAAATTTGGAAGTACCATAACTCTTTCAAATTGTGGCCGATTTTTAAGATTCTTTGCTTGTTAAGATGATGGTTACCATATTTTTGAGAATATTTTGGCGTATAAGTAGTTTTCGATCGCTAAAAAAATTTCATAAACCCCATTCAAATCCAAAGTGTAACGTTAGTACACGAAAAATTTGCAAAATTTGAAAGTACCATAACTCTTTCAAATAGTTCCCTATTTTTAAGATTCTTGGCTTGTTAGGATGATGGTTACCATAGTTTCGATAATATGTAAGCGTATAATTAGTTTTCGATCCCTACAAAAATTTCACATACCCCCTTCAAAGCCAAAGGGGGTAGTACACGAAAAACTTGCAAAATTTGAAAGTACCATAACTCTTTCAAATGGTGGCCGATTTTTAAGATTCTTTGCTTGTTAAGATGATGGTTACCATATTTTCGAGAATATTTTGGCATATAAGTTGTTTTCGATCGCTAAAAAAATTTCACAAACCCCCTTCAAATCCAAAGGGTAACGTTAGTACACGAAAAATTTGAAAAATTTGAAAGTACCATAACTCTTTCAAATAGTTCCCGATTTTTAAGATTCTTCGCTTGTTAGGATGATGGTTACCATAGTTTCGATAATATGTAAGCGTATAATTAGTTTTCGATCCCTACAAAAATTTCACATACCCCCTTCAAAGCCAAAGGGGGTAGTACACGAAAAACTTGCAAAATTTGAAAGTACCATAACTCTTTCAAATGGTGGCCGATTTTTAAGATTCTTTGCTTGTTAAGATGATGGTTACCATATTTTCGAGAATATGTTGGCGTATAAGTAGTTTTCGATCGCTAAAAAAATTTCACAAACCCCCTTCAAATCCAAAGGGGGTTAGTACACGAAAAATTTACAAAATTTGAAAATACCATAACTCTTTCAAATGGTGCCCGATTTTTAAGATTCTTGGCTTGTTAGGATGATGGTTACCATAGTTTCGATAATATGTAAGCGTATAATTAGTTTTCGATCCCTACAAAAATTTCAGAAACCCCCTTCAAAGCCAAAGGGGGTAGTACACGAAAAACTTGCAAAATTTGAAAGTACCATAACTCTTTCAAATGGTGCCCGATTTTTAAGATTCTATGCTTGTTAAGATGATGTTTACAATATTTTCGAGAATATGTCGGCGTATAAGTAGTTTTCGATCGCCAAAAAAATTTCACAAACCCCCTTCAAATCCAAAGGGGTTAGTACACGAAAAATTTGCAAAATTTGAAAGTACCATAACTCTTTCAAATGGTTCCCGATTTTTAATATTCTTGGCTTGTTAGGATGATGGTTACCATAGTTTCGAGAATATGTAAGCGTATAATTAGTTTTCGATCCCTACAAAAATTTCACAAACCCCCTTCATAGCCAAAGGGGGTAGTACACGAAAAACTTGCAAAATTTGAAAGTACCATAACTCTTTCAAATGGTGGCCGATTTTTAAGATTCTTTGCTTGTTAAGATGATGGTTACCATATTTTCGAGAATATTTTGGCGTATAAGTTGTTTTCGATCGCTAAAAAAATTTCACAAACCCCCTTCAAATCCAAAGGGGTTAGTACACGAAAAATTTGCAAAATTTGAAAATACCATAACTCTTTCAAATGGTGCCCGATTTTTAAGATTCTTGGCTTGTTAGGATGATGGTTACCATAGTTTCGATAATATGTAAGCGTATAATTAGTTTTCGATCCCTACAAAAATTTCAGAAACCCCCTTCAAAGCCAAAGGGGGTAGTACACGAAAAACTTGCAAAATTTGGAAGTACCATAACTCTTTCAAATTGTGGCCGATTTTTAAGATTCTTTGCTTGTTAAGATGATGGTTACCATATTTTCGAGAATATGTTGGCGTATAAGTAGTTTTCGATCGCTAAAAAAATTTCACAAACCCCCTTCAAATCCAAAGGGGTTAGTACACGAAAAATTTGCAAAATTTGAAAATACCATAACTCTTTCAAATGGTGCCCGATTTTTAAGATTCTTGGCTTGTTAGGATGATGGTTACCATAGTTTCGATAATATGTAAGCGTATAATTAGTTTTCGATCCCTACAAAAATTTAAGAAACCCGCTTCAAAGCCAAAGGGGGTAGTACACGAAAAACTTGCAAAATTTGAGAGTACCATAACTCTTTCAAATGGTGCCCGATTTTTAAGATTCTATGCTTGTTAAGATGATGTTTACAATATTTTCGAGAATATGTTGGCGTATAAGTAGTTTTCGATCGCCAAAAAAATTTCACAAACCCCCTTCAAATCCAAAGGGGTTAGTACACGAATAATTTGCAAAATTTGAAAGTACCATAACTCTTTCAAATGGTGCCCGATTTTTAAGATTCTTGGCCATTTAGGATGATGGTTACCATAGTTTCGATAATATGTAAGCGTATAATTAGTTTTCGATCCCTACAAAAATTTCACATACCCCCTTCAAAGCCAAAGGGGGTAGTACACGAAAAACTTGCAAAATTTGAAAGTACCATAACTCTTTCAAATGGTGGCCGATTTTTAAGATTCTTTGCTTGTTAAGATGATGGTTACCATATTTTCGAGAATATGTTGGCGTATAAGTAGTTTTCGATCGCTAAAAAAATTTCACAAACCCCCTTCAAATCCAAAGGGGTTAGTACACGAAAAATTTGCAAAATTTGAAAATACCATAACTCTTTCAAATGGTGCCCGATTTTTAAGATTCTTGGCTTGTTAGGATGATGGTTACCATAGTTTCGATAATATGTAAGCGTATAATTAGTTTTCGATCCCTACAAAAATTTAAGAAACCCGCTTCAAAGCCAAAGGGGGTAGTACACGAAAAACTTGCAAAATTTGAGAGTACCATAACTCTTTCAAATGGTGCCCGATTTTTAAGATTCTATGCTTGTTAAGATGATGTTTACAATATTTTCGAGAATATGTTGGCGTATAAGTAGTTTTCGATCGCCAAAAAAATTTCACAAACCCCCTTCAAATCCAAAGGGGTTAGTACACGAATAATTTGCAAAATTTGAAAGTACCATAACTCTTTCAAATGGTTCCCGATTTTTAAGATTCTTGGCTTGTTAGGATGATGGTTACCATAGTTTCGAGAATATGTAAGCGTATAATTAGTTTTCGATCCCTACAAAAATTTCACAAACCCCCTTCAAAGCCAAAGGGGGTAGTACACGAAAAACTTGCAAAATTTGAAAGTACCATAACTCTTTCAAATGGTGGCCGATTTTTAAGATTCTTTGCTTGTTAAGATGATGGTTACCATATTTTCGAGAATATGTTGGCGTATAAGTAGTTTTCGATCGCTAAAAAAATTTCACAAACCCCCTTCAAATCCAAAGGGGTTAGTACACGAAAAATTTGCAAAATTTGAAAATACCATAACTCTTTCAAATGGTGCCCGATTTTTAAGATTCTTGGCTTGTTAGGATGATGGTTACCATAGTTTCGATAATATGTAAGCGTATAATTAGTTTTCGATCACTACAAAAATTTAAGAAACCCGCTTCAAAGCCAAAGGGGGTAGTACACGAAAAACTTGCAAAATTTGAGAGTACCATAACTCTTTCAAATGGTGCCCGATTTTTAAGATTCTATGCTTGTTAAGATGATGTTTACAATATTTTCGAGAATATGTTGGCGTATAAGTAGTTTTCGATCGCCAAAAAAATTTCACAAACCCCCTTCAAATCCAAAGGGGTTAGTACACGAATAATTTGCAAAATTTGAAAGTACCATAACTCTTTCAAATGGTTCCCGATTTTTAAGATTCTTGGCTTGTTAGGATGATGGTTACCATAGTTTCGAGAATATGTAAGCGTATAATTAGTTTTCGATCCCTACAAAAATTTCACAAACCCCCTTCAAAGCCAAAGGGGGTAGTACACGAAAAACTTGCAAAATTTGAAAGTACCATAACTCTTTCAAATGGTGGCCGATTTTTAAGATTCTTTGCTTGTTAAGATGATGGTTACCATATTTTCGAGAATATGTTGGCGTATAAGTAGTTTTCGATCGCTAAAAAAATTTCACAAACCCCCTTCAAATCCAAAGGGGTTAGTACACGAAAAATTTGCAAAATTTGAAAATACCATAACTCTTTCAAATGGTGCCCGATTTTTAAGATTCTTGGCTTGTTAGGATGATGGTTACCATAGTTTCGATAATATGTAAGCGTATAATTAGTTTTCGATCCCTACAAAAATTTCACAAACCCCCTTCAAAGCCAAAGGGGGTAGTACACGAAAAACTTGCAAAATTTGAAAATACCATAACTCGTTCAAATGGTGGCCGATTTTTAAGATTCTTTGCTTGTTAAGATGATGGTTACCATATTTTCGAGAATATGTTGGCCTATAAGTAGTTTTCGATCGCTAAAAAAATTTCACAAACCTCCTTCAAATCCAAAGGGGTTAGTACACGAAAAATTTGCAAAATTTGAAATTATCATATTTCTTTCAAATGGTGCCCGATTTTTAAGATTCTTTGCTTGTTAAGATGATGGTTACCATATTTTCGAGAATATGTTGGCGTATAAGTAGTTTTCGATCGCTAAAAAAATTTCACAAACCCCATTCAAATCCAAAGGGTAAAGTTAGTACACGAAAAATTTGCAAAATTTGAAAGTACCATAACTCTTTTAAATAGTTCCCAATTTTTAAGATTCTTGGCTTGTTAGGATGATGGTTACCATAGTTTCGAGAATATGTAAGCGTATAATTAGTTTTCGATCCCTACAAAAATTTAAGAAACCCCCTTCAAAGCCAAAGGGGGTAGTACACGAAAAATTTGCAAAATTTGAAAGTACCATAACTCTTTCAAATGGTTCCCGATTTTTAAGATTCTTGGCTTGTTAGGATGATGGTTACCATATTTTCGAGAATATGTTGGCGTATAAGTAGTTTTCGATCGCTAAAAAAATTTCACAAACCCCCTTCAAATCCAAAGGGGTTAGTACACGAAAAATTTGCAATATTTGAAAATACCATAACTCTTTCAAATGGTGCCCGATTTTTAAGATTCTTGGCTTGTTAGGATGATGGTTACCATAGTTTCGATAATATGTAAGCGTATAATTAGTTTTCGATCCCTACAAAAATTTCAGAAACCCCCTTCAAAGCAAAAGGGGGTAGTACACGAAAAACTTGCAAAATTTGAAAGTACCATAACTCTTTCAAATGGTGCCCGATTTTTAAGATTCTATGCTTGTTAAGATGATGGTTACAATATTTTCGAGAATATGTTGGCGTATAAGTAGTTTTCGATCGCCAAAAAAATTTCACAAACCCCCTTCAAATCCAAAGGGGTTAGTACACGAAAAATTTGCAAAATTTGAAAGTACCATAACACTTTCAAATGGTTCCCGATTTTTAAGATTCTTGGCTTGTTTGGATGATGGTTACCATAGTTTCGAGAATATGTAAGCGTATAATTAGTTTTCGATCCCTACAAAAATTTCACAAACCCCCTTCAAAGCCAAATGGGGTAGTACACGAAAAACTTGCAAAATTTGAAAGTACCATAACTCTTTCAAATGGTGGCCGATTTTTAAGATTCTTTGCTTGTTAAGATGATGGTTACCATATTTTCGAGAATATTTTGGCGTATAAGTTGTTTTCGATCGCTAAAAAAATTTCACAAACCCCCTTCAAATCCAAACGGGTTAGTACACGAAAAATTTGCAAAATTTGAAAGTACCATAACTCTTTCAAATAGTTCCCGATTTTTAAGATTCTTGGCTTGTTAGGATGATGGTTACCATAGTTTCGAGAATATGTAAGCGTATAATTAGTTTTCGATCCCTACAAAAATTTCACAAACCCCCTTCAAAGTCAAAGGGGGTAGTACACGAAAAACTTGCAAAATTTAAAAGTACCATAACTCTTTCAAATGGTGGCCGATTTTTAAGATTCTTTGCTTGTTAAGATGATGGTTACCATATTTTCGAGAATATTTTGGCGTATAAGTTGTTTTCGATCGCTAAAAAAATTTCACAAACCCCCTTCAAATCCAAAGGGGTTAGTACACGAAAAATTTGCAAAATTTGAAAGTACCATAACTCTTTCAAATAGTTCCCGATTTTTAAGATTCTTGGCTTGTTAGGATGATGGTTACCATAGTTTCGAGAATATGTAAGCGTATAATTAGTTTTCGATCCCTACAAAAATTTCACAAACCCCCTTCAAAGCCAAAGGGGGTAGTACACGAAAAACTTGCAAAATTTGAAAATACCATAACTCGTTCAAATGGTGGCCGATTTTTAAGATTCTTTGCTTGTTAAGATGATGGTTACCATATTTTCGAGAACATGTTGGCGTATAAGTAGTTTTCGATCGCTAAAAAAATTTCACAAACCCCCTTCAAATCCAAAGGGGTTAGTACACGAAAAATTTGCAAAATTTGAAATTATCATATTTCTTTCAAATGGTGCCCGATTTTTAAGATTCTTTGCTTGTTAAGATGATGGTTACCATATTTTCGAGAATATGTTGGCGTATAAGTAGTTTTCGATCGCTAAAAAAATTTCACAAACCCCATTCAAATCCAAAGGGTAACGTTAGTACACGAAAAATTTGCAAAATTTGAAAGTACCATAACTCTTTCAAATAGTTCCCGATTTTTAAGATTCTTGGCTTGTTAGGATGATGGTTACCATAGTTTCGATAATAAGTAAGCGTATAATTAGTTTTCGATCCCTACAAAAATTTCACATACCCCCTTCAAAGCCAAAGGGGGTAGTACACGAAAAACTTGCAAAATTTGAAAGTACCATAACTCTTTCAAATGGTGGCCGATTTTTAAGATTCTTTGCTTGTTAAGATGATGGTTACCATATTTTCGAGAATATGTTGGCGTATAAGTAGTTTTCGATCGCTAAAAAAATTTCACAAACCCCCTTCAAATCCAAAGGGGTTAGTACACGAAAAATTTGCAAAATTTGAAAATACCATAACTCTTTCAAATGGTGCCCGATTTTTAAGATTCTTGGCTTGTTAGGATGATGGTTACAATAGTTTCGATAATATGTAAGCGTATAATTAGTTTTCGATCCCTACAAAAATTTAAGAAACCCCCTTCAAAGCCAAAGGGGGTAGTACACGAAAAACTTGCAAAATTTGAAAGTACCATAACTCTTTCAAATGGTGCCCGATTTTTAAGATTCTATGCTTGTTAAGATGATGTTTACAATATTTTCGAGAATATGTTGGCGTATAAGTAGTTTTCGATCGCCAAAAAAATTTCACAAACCCCCTTCAAATCCAAAGGGGTTAGTACACGAATAATTTGCAAAATTTGAAAGTACCATAACTCTTTCAAATGGTTCCCGATTTTTAAGATTCTTGGCTTGTTAGGATGATGGTTACCATAGTTTCGAGAATATGTAAGCGTATAATTAGTTTTCGATCCCTACAAAAATTTCACAAACCCCCTTCAAAGCCAAAGGGGGTAGTACACGAAAAACTTGCAAAATTTGAAAGTACCATAACTCTTTCAAATGGTGGCCGATTTTTAAGATTCTTTGCTTGTTAAGATGATGGTTACCATATTTTCGAGAATATGTTGGCGTATAAGTAGTTTTCGATCGCTAAAAAAATTTCACAAACAACCTTCAAATCCAAAGGGGTTAGTACACGAAAAATTTGCAAAATTTGAAAATACCATAACTCTTTCAAATGGTGCCCGATTTTTAAGATTCTTGGCTTGTTAGGATGATGGTTACCATAGTTTCGATAATATGTAAGCGTATAATTAGTTTTCGATCCCTACAAAAATTTCACAAACCCCCTTCAAAGCCAAAGGGGGTAGTACACGAAAAACTTGCAAAATTTGAAAATACCATAACTCGTTCAAATGGTGGCCGATTTTTAAGATTCTTTGCTTGTTAAGATGATGGTTACCATATTTTTGAGAATATGTTGGCCTATAAGTAGTTTTCGATCGCTAAAAAAATTTCACAAACCTCCTTCAAATCCAAAGGGGTTAGTACACGAAAAATTTGCAAAATTTGAAATTATCATATTTCTTTCAAATGGTGCCCGATTTTTAAGATTCTTTGCTTGTTAAGATGATGGTTACCATATTTTCGAGAATATGTTGGCGTATAAGTAGTTTTCGATCGCTAAAAAAATTTCACAAACCCCATTCAAATCCAAAGGGTAAAGTTAGTACACGAAAAATTTGCAAAATTTGAAAGTACCATAACTCTTTTAAATAGTTCCCAATTTTTAAGATTCTTGGCTTGTTAGGATGATGGTTACCATAGTTTCGAGAATATGTAAGCGTATAATTAGTTTTCGATCCCTACAAAAATTTCAGAAACCCCCTTCAAAGCCAAAGGGGGTAGTACACGAAAAATTTGCAAAATTTGAAAGTACCATAACTCTTTCAAATGGTTCCCGATTTTTAAGATTCTTGGCTTGTTAGGATGATGGTTACCATATTTTCGAGAATATGTTGGCGTATAAGTAGTTTTCGATCGCTAAAAAAATTTCACAAACCCCCTTCAAATCCAAAGGGGTTAGTACACGAAAAATTTGCAATATTTGAAAATACCATAACTCTTTCAAATGGTGCCCGATTTTTAAGATTCTTGGCTTGTTAGGATGATGGTTACCATAGTTTCGATAATATGTAAGCGTATAATTAGTTTTCGATCCCTACAAAAATTTCACAAACCCCCTTCAAAGCCAAAGGGGGTAGTACACGAAAAACTTGCAAAATTTGAAAGTACCATAACTCTTTCAAATGGTGCCCGATTTTTAAGATTCTATGCTTGTTAAGATGATGGTTACAATATTTTCGAGAATATGTTGGCGTATAAGTAGTTTTCGATCGCCAAAAAAATTTCACAAACCCCCTTCAAATCCAAAGGGGTTAGTACACGAAAAATTTGCAAAATTTGAAAGTACCATAACTCTTTCAAATGGTTCCCGATTTTTAAGATTCTTGGCTTGTTAGGATGATGGTTACCATAGTTTCGAGAATATGTAAGCGTATAATTAGTTTTCGATCCCTACAAAAATTTCACAAACCCCCTTCAATGCCAAAGGGGGTAGTACACGAAAAACTTGCAAAATTTGAAAGTACCATAACTCTTTCAAATGGTGCCCGATTTTTAAGATTCTATGCTTGTTAAGATGATGGTTACAATATTTTCGAGAATATTTTGGCGTATAAGTAGTTTTCGATCGCCAAAAAAATTTCACAAACCCCCTTCAAATCCAAAGGGGTTAGTACACGAAAAATTTGCAAAATTTGAAAGTACCATAACACTTTCAAATGGTTCCCGATTTTTAAGATTCTTGGCTTGTTAGGATGATGGTTACCATAGTTTCGAGAATATGTAAGCGTATAATTAGTTTTCGATCCCTACAAAAATTTCACAAACCCCCTTCAAAGCCAAAGGGGGTAGTACACGAAAAACTTGCAAAATTTGAAAGTACCATAACTCTTTCAAATGGTGGCCGATTTTTAAGATTCTTTGCTTGTTAAGATGATGGTTACCATATTTTCGAGAATATTTTGGCGTATAAGTTGTTTTCGATCGCTAAAAAAATTTCACAAACCCCCTTCAAATCCAAAGGGTAAAGTTAGTACACGAAAAATTTGCAAAATTTGAAAGTACCATAACTCTTTTAAATAGTTCCCAATTTTTAAGATTCTTGGCTTGTTAGGATGATGGTTACCATAGTTTCGAGAATATGTAAGCGTATAATTAGTTTTCGATCCCTACAAAAATTTCAGAAACCCCCTTCAAAGCCAAAGGGGGTAGTACACGAAAAATTTGCAAAATATGAAAGTACCATAACTCTTTCAAATGGTTCCCGATTTTTAAGATTCTTGGCTTGTTAGGATGATGGTTACCATAGTTTCGAGAATATGTAAGCGTATAATTAGTTTTCGATCCCTACAAAAATTTCACAAACCCCCTTCAAAGCCAAAGGGGGTAGTACACGAAAAACTTGCAAAATTTGAAAATACCATAACTCGTTCAAATGGTGGCCGATTTTTAAGATTCTTTGCTTGTTAAGATGATGGTTACCATATTTTCGAGAATATGTTGGCGTATAAGTAGTTTTCGATCGCTAAAAAAATTTCACAAACCCCCTTCAAATCCAAAGGGGTTAGTACACGAAAAATTTGCAAAATTTGAAATTATCATATTTCTTTCAAATGGTGCCCGATTTTTAAGATTCTTTGCTTGTTAAGATGATGGTTACCATATTTTCGAGAATATGTTGGCGTATAAGTAGTTTTCGATCGCTAAAAAAATTTCACAAACCCCATTCAAATCCAAAGGGTAACGTTAGTACACGAAAAATTTGCAAAATTTGAAAGTACCATAACTCTTTCAAATAGTTCCCGATTTTTAAGATTCTTGGCTTGTTAGGATGATGGTTACCATAGTTTCGATAATAAGTAAGCGTATAATTAGTTTTCGATCCCTACAAAAATTTCACATACCCCCTTCAAAGCCAAAGGGGGTAGTACACGAAAAACTTGCAAAATTTGAAAGTACCATAACTCTTTCAAATGGTGGCCGATTTTTAAGATTCTTTGCTTGTTAAGATGATGGTTACCATATTTTCGAGAATATGTTGGCGTATAAGTAGTTTTCGATCGCTAAAAAAATTTCACAAACCCCCTTCAAATCCAAAGGGGTTAGTACACGAAAAATTTGCAAAATTTGAAAATACCATAACTCTTTCAAATGGTGCCCGATTTTTAAGATTCTTGGCTTGTTAGGATGATGGTTACAATAGTTTCGATAATATGTAAGCGTATAATTAGTTTTCGATCCCTACAAAAATTTAAGAAACCCCCTTCAAAGCCAAAGGGGGTAGTACACGAAAAACTTGCAAAATTTGAACGTACCATAACTCTTTCAAATGGTGCCCGATTTTTAAGATTCTATGTTTGTTAAGATGATGTTTACAATATTTTCGAGAATATGTTGGCGTATAAGTAGTTTTCGATCGCCAAAAAAATTTCACAAACCCCCTTCAAATCCAAAGGGGTTAGTACACGAATAATTTGCAAAATTTGAAAGTACCATAACTCTTTCAAATGGTTCCCGATTTTTAAGATTCTTGGCTTGTTAGGATGATGGTTACCATAGTTTCGAGAATATGTAAGCGTATAATTAGTTTTCGATCCCTACAGAAATTTCACAAACCCCCTTCAAAGCCAAAGGGGGTAGTACACGAAAAACTTGCAAAATTTGAAAGTACCATAACTCTTTCAAATGGTGGCCGATTTTTAAGATTCTTTGCTTGTTAAGATGATGGTTACCATATTTTCGAGAATATGTTGGCGTATAAGTAGTTTTCGATCGCTAAAAAAATTTCACAAACAACCTTCAAATCCAAAGGGGTTAGTACACGAAAAATTTGCAAAATTTGAAAATACCATAACTCTTTCAAATGGTGCCCGATTTTTAAGATTCTTGGCTTGTTAGGATGATGGTTACCATAGTTTCGATAATATGTAAGCGTATAATTAGTTTTCGATCCCTACAAAAATTTCACAAACCCCCTTCAAATCCAAAGGGGGTAGTACACGAAAAACTTGCAAAATTTGAAAATACCATAACTCGTTCAAATGGTGGCCGATTTTTAAGATTCTTTGCTTGTTAAGATGATGGTTACCATATTTTTGAGAATATGTTGGCCTATAAGTAGTTTTCGATCGCTAAAAAAATTTCACAAACCTCCTTCAAATCCAAAGGGGTTAGTACACGAAAAATTTGCAAAATTTGAAATTATCATATTTCTTTCAAATGGTGCCCGATTTTTAAGATTCTTTGCTTGTTAAGATGATGGTTACCATATTTTCGAGAATATGTTGGCGTATAAGTAGTTTTCGATCGCTAAAAAAATTTCACAAACCCCATTCAAATCCAAAGGGTAAAGTTAGTACACGAAAAATTTGCAAAATTTGAAAGTACCATAACTCTTTTAAATAGTTCCCAATTTTTAAGATTCTTGGCTTGTTAGGATGATGGTTACCATAGTTTCGAGAATATGTAAGCGTATAATTAGTTTTCGATCCCTACAAAAATTTCAGAAACCCCCTTCAAAGCCAAAGGGGGTAGTACACGAAAAATTTGCAAAATTTGAAAGTACCATAACTCTTTCAAATGGTTCCCGATTTTTAAGATTCTTGGCTTGTTAGGATAATGGTTACCATATTTTCGAGAATATGTTGGCGTATAAGTAGTTTTCGATCGCTAAAAAAATTTCACAAACCCCCTTCAAATCCAAAGGAACGTACACGAAAAATTTGCAATATTTGAAAATACCATAACTCTTTCAAATGGTGCCCGATTTTTAAGATTCTTGGCTTGTTAGGATGATGGTTACCATAGTTTCGATAATATGTAAGCGTATAATTAGTTTTCGATCCCTACAAAAATTTCACAAACCCCCTTCAAAGCCAAAGGGGGTAGTACACGAAAAACTTGCAAAATTTGAAAGTACCATAACTCTTTCAAATGGTGCCCGATTTTTAAGATTCTATGCTTGTTAAGATGATGGTTACAATATTTTCGAGAATATGTTGGCGTATAAGTAGTTTTCGATCGCCAAAAAAATTTCACAAACCCCCTTCAAATCCAAAGGGGTTAGTACACGAAAAATTTGCAAAATTTGAAAGTACCATAACTCTTTCAAATGGTTCCCGATTTTTAAGATTCTTGGCTTGTTAGGATGATGGTTACCATAGTTTCGAGAATATGTAAGCGTATAATTAGTTTTCGATCCCTACAAAAATTTCAGAAACCCCCTTCAAAGCCAAAGGGGGTAGTACACGAAAAACTTGCAAAATTTGAAAGTACCATAACTCTTTCAAATGGTGGCCGATTTTTAAGATTCTTTGCTTGTTAAGATGATGGTTACCATATTTTCGAGAATATTTTGGCGTATAAGTTGTTTTCGATCGCTAAAAAAATTTCACAAACCCCCTTCAAATCCAAACGGGTTAGTACACGAAAAATTTGCAAAATTTGAAAGTACCATAACTCTTTCAAATAGTTCCCGATTTTTAAGATTCTTGGCTTGTTAGGATGATGGTTACCATAGTTTCGAGAATATGTAAGCGTATAATTAGTTTTCGATCCCTACAAAAATTTCACAAACCCCCTTCAAAGCCAAAGGGGGTAGTACACGAAAAACTTGCAAAATTTGAAAATACCATAACTCGTTCAAATGGTGGCCGATTTTTAAGATTCTTTGCTTGTTAAGATGATGGTTACCATATTTTCGAGAATATGTTGGCGTATAAGTAGTTTTCGATCGCTAAAAAAATTTCACAAACCCCATTCAAATCCAAAGGGTAAAGTTAGTACACGAAAAATTTGCAAAATTTGAAAGTACCATAACTCTTTTAAATAGTTCCCAATTTTTAAGATTCTTGGCTTGTTAGGATGATGGTTACCATAGTTTCGAGAATATGTAAGCGTATAATTAGTTTTCGATCCCTACAAAAATTTCAGAAACCCCCTTCAAAGCCAAAGGGGGTAGTACACGAAAAATTTGCAAAATATGAAAGTACCATAACTCTTTCAAATGGTTCCCGATTTTTAAGATTCTTGGCTTGTTAGGATGATGGTTACCATAGTTTCGAGAATATGTAAGCGTATAATTAGTTTTCGATCCCTACAAAAATTTCACAAACCCCCTTCAAAGCCAAAGGGGGTAGTACACGAAAAACTTGCAAAATTTGAAAGTACCATAACTCTTTCAAATGGTGCCCGATTCTTAAGATTTTTGGCTTGTTAGGATGATGGTTACCATAGTTTCGAGAATATGTAAGCGTATAATTATTTTTCGATCCCTACAAAAATTTCACAAACCCCCTTCAAAGCCAAAGGGGGTAGTACACGAAAAACTTGCAAAATTTGAAAGTACCATAACTCTTTCAAATGGTGCCCGATTTTTAAGATTCTTTGCTTGTTAAGATGATGGTTACCATATTTTCGAGAATATGTTGGCGTATAAGTAGTTTTCGATCGCCAAAAAAATTTCACAAACCCCCTTCAAATCCAAAGGGGTTAGTACACGAAAAATTTGCAAAATTTGAAAGTACCATAACTCTTTCAAATGGTTCCCGATTTTTAAGATTCTTGGCTTGTTAGGATGATGGTTACCATAGTTTCGAGAATATGTAAGCGTATAATTAGTTTTCGATCCCTACAAAAATTTCACAAAACCCCTTCAAAGCCAAAGGGGGTAGTACACGAAAAACTTGCAAAATTTGAAACTACCATAACTCTTTCAAATTGTGCCCGATTTTTTAGATTCTTGGCTTGTTAGGATGATGGTTACCATAGTTTCGAGAATATTTAAGCTTATAATTAGTTTTCGATCCCTACAAAAATTTCACAAACCCCCTTCAAAGCCAAAGGGGGTAGTACACGAAAAACTTGCAAAATTTGAAAGTACCATAACTCTTTCAAATGGTGCCCGATTCTTAAGATTTTTGGCTTGTTAGGATGATGGTTACCATAGTTTCGAGAATATGTAAGCGTATAATTATTTTTCGATCCCTACAAAAATTTCACAAACCCCCTTCAAAGCCAAAGGGGGGTAGTACACGAAAAACTTGCAAAATTTGAAAGTACCATAACTCTTTCAAATGGTGCCCGATTTTTAAGATTCTTTGCTTGTTAAGATGATGGTTACCATATTTTTGAGAATATTTTGACGTATAAGTAGTTTTCGATCGCTAAAAAAATTTCACAAACCCCCTTCAAAGCCAAAGGGGGTAGTACACGAAAAACTTGCAAAATTTGAAAGTACCATAACTCTTTCAAATGGTGGCCGATTTTTAAGATTGTTTGCTTGTTAAGATGATGGTTACCATATTTTCGAGAATATGTTGGCGTATAAGTAGTTTTCGATCCCTACAAAAATTTCACAAACCCCCTTCAAAGCCAAACGGGGTAGTACACGAAAAACTTGCAAAATTTGAAAGTACCATAACTCTTTCAAATGGTGCCCGATTTTTAAGATTCTTTGCTTGTTAAGATGATGGTTACCATATTTTTGAGAATATTTTGGCGTATAAGTAGTTTTCGATCGCTAAAAAAATTTCACAAACCACCTTCAAATCCAAAGGGGTTAGTACACGAAAAATTTGCAAAATTTGAAAGTACCATAACTCTTTCAAATGGTGCCCGATTTTTAAGATTCTTTGCTTGTTAAGATGATGGTTACCATATTTTCGAGAATATGTTAGAGTATAAGTAGTTTTCGATCGCTAAAAAAATTTCACAAACCCCCTTCAAATCCAAAGGGGTTAGTACACGAAAAATTTGCAAAATTTGAAAGTACCATAACTCTTTCAAATGGTTCCCGATTTTTAAGATTCTTGGCTTGTTAGGATGATGGTTACCATAGTTTCGAGAATATGTAAGCGTATAATTAGTTTTCGATCCCTACAAAAATTTCACAAAACCCCTTCAAAGCCAAAGGGGGTAGTACACGAAAAACTTGCAAAATTTGAAAGTACCATAACTCTTTCAAATGGTGCCCGATTTTTAAGATTCTTTGCTTGTTAAGATGATGGTTACCATATTTTCGAGAATATGTTGGCGTATAAGTAGTTTTCGATCGCCAAAAAAATTTCACAAACCCCCTTCAAATCCAAAGGGGTTAGTACACGAAAAATTTGCAAAATTTGAAAGTACCATAACTCTTTCAAATGGTTCCCGATTTTTAAGATTCTTGGCTTGTTAGGATGATGGTTACCATAGTTTCGAGAATATGTAAGCGTATAATTAGTTTTCGATCCCTACAAAAATTTCACAAAACCCCTTCAAAGCCAAAGGGGGTAGTACACGAAAAACTTGCAAAATTTGAAACTACCATAACTCTTTCAAATTGTGCCCGATTTTTTAGATTCTTGGCTTGTTAGGATGATGGTTACCATAGTTTCGAGAATATTTAAGCGTATAATTAGTTTTCGATCCCTACAAAAATTTCACAAACCCCCTTCAAAGCCAAAGGGGGTAGTACACGAAAAACTTGCAAAATTTGAAAGTACCATAACTCTTTCAAATGGTGCCCGATTCTTAAGATTTTTGGCTTGTTAGGATGAAGGTTACCATAGTTTCGAGAATATGTAAGCGTATAATTATTTTTCGATCCCTACAAAAATTTCACAAACCCCCTTCAAATCCAAAGGGGTTAGTACACGAAAAATTTGCAAAATTTGAAAGTACCATAACTCTTTCAAATGGTGCCCGATTTTTAAGATTCTTTGCTTGTTAAGATGATGGTTACCATATTTTCGAGAATATGTTAGAGTATAAGTAGTTTTCGATCGCTAAAAAAATTTCACAAACCCCCTTCAAATCCAAAGGGGTTAGTACACGAAAAATTTGCAAAATTTGAAAGTACCATAACTCTTTCAAATGGTTCCCGATTTTTAAGATTCTTGGCTTGTTAGGATGATGGTTACCATAGTTTCGAGAATATGTAAGCGTATAATTAGTTTTCGATCCCTACAAAAATTTCACAAAACCCCTTCAAAGCCAAAGGGGGTAGTACACGAAAAACTTGCAAAATTTGAAACTACCATAACTCTTTCAAATTGTGCCCGATTTTTTAGATTCTTGGCTTGTTAGGATGATGGTTACCATAGTTTCGAGAATATTTAAGCGTATAATTAGTTTTCGATCCCTACAAAAATTTCACAAACCCCCTTCAAAGCCAAAGGGGGTTGTACACGAAAAACTTGCAAAATTTGAAAGTACCATAACTCTTTCAAATGGTGCCCGATTTTTAAGATTCTTTGCTTGTTAAGATGATGGTTACCATATTTTCGAGAATATGTTGGCGTATAAGTAGTTTTCGATCGCCAAAAAAATTTCACAAACCCCCTTCAAATCCAAAGGGGTTAGTACACGAAAAATTTGCAAAATTTGAAAGTACCATAACTCTTTCAAATGGTTCCCGATTTTTAAGATTCTTGGCTTGTTAGGATGATGGTTACCATAGTTTCGAGAATATGTAAGCGTATAATTAGTTTTCGATCCCTACAAAAATTTCACAAAACCCCTTCAAAGCCAAAGGGGGTAGTACACGAAAAACTTGCAAAATTTGAAAGTACCATAACTCTTTCAAATGGTGCCCGATTTTTAAGATTCTTTGCTTGTTAAGATGATGGTTACCATATTTTCGAGAATATGTTAGAGTATAAGTAGTTTTCGATCGCTAAAAAAATTTCACAAACCCCCTTCAAATCCAAAGGGGTTAGTACACGAAAAATTTGCAAAATTTGAAAGTACCATAACTCTTTCAAATGGTTCCCGATTTTTAAGATTCTTGGCTTGTTAGGATGATGGTTACCATAGTTTCGAGAATATGTAAGCGTATAATTAGTTTTCGATCCCTACAAAAATTTCACAAACCCCCTTCAAAGCCAAAGGGGGTAGTACACGAAAAACTTGCAAAATTTGAAAGAACCATAACTCTTTCAAATGGTGCCCGATTCTTAAGATTTTTGGCTTGTTAGGATGATGGTTACCATAGTTTCGAGAATATGTAAGCGTATAATTATTTTTCGATCCCTACAAAAATTTCACAAACCCCCTTCAAAGCCAAAGGGGGTAGTACACGAAAAACTTGCAAAATTTGAAAGTACCATAACTCTTTCAAATGGTGCCCGATTTTTAAGATTCTTTGCTTGTTAAGATGATGGTTACCATATTTTCGAGAATATGTTGGCGTATAAGTAGTTTTCGATCGCCAAAAAAATTTCACAAACCCCCTTCAAATCCAAAGGGGTTAGTACACGAAAAATTTGCAAAATTTGAAAGTACCATAACTCTTTCAAATGGTTCCCGATTTTTAAGATTCTTGGCTTGTTAGGATGATGGTTACCATAGTTTCGAGAATATGTAAGCGTATAATTAGTTTTCGATCCCTACAAAAATTTCACAAAACCCCTTCAAAGCCAAAGGGGGTAGTACACGAAAAACTTGCAAAATTTGAAACTACCATAACTCTTTCAAATTGTGCCCGATTTTTTAGATTCTTGGCTTGTTAGGATGATGGTTACCATAGTTTCGAGAATATTTAAGCGTATAATTAGTTTTCGATCCCTACAAAAATTTCACAAACCCCCTTCAAAGCCAAAGGGGGTAGTACACGAAAAACTTGCAAAATTTGAAAGTACCATAACTCTTTCAAATGGTGCCCGATTCTTAAGATTTTTGGCTTGTTAGGATGAAGGTTACCATAGTTTCGAGAATATGTAAGCGTATAATTATTTTTCGATCCCTACAAAAATTTCACAAACCCCCTTCAAAGCCAAAGGGGGTAGTACACGAAAAACTTGCAAAATTTGAAAGTACCATAACTCTTTCAAATGGTGCCCGATTTTTAAGATTCTTTGCTTGTTAAGATGATGGTTACCATATTTTCGAGAATATGTTGGCGTATAAGTAGTTTTCGATCGCCAAAAAAATTTCACAAACCCCCTTCAAATCCAAAGGGGTTAGTACACGAAAAATTTGCAAAATTTGAAAGTACCATAACTCTTTCAAATGGTTCCCGATTTTTAAGATTCTTGGCTTGTTAGGATGATGGTTACCATAGTTTCGAGAATATGTAAGCGTATAATTAGTTTTCGATCCCTACAAAAATTTCACAAAACCCCTTCAAAGCCAAAGGGGGTAGTACACGAAAAACTTGCAAAATTTGAAACTACCATAACTCTTTCAAATTGTGCCCGATTTTTTAGATTCTTGGCTTGTTAGGATGATGGTTACCATAGTTTCGAGAATATTTAAGCGTATAATTAGTTTTCGATCCCTACAAAAATTTCACAAACCCCCTTCAAAGCCAAAGGGGGTTGTACACGAAAAACTTGCAAAATTTGAAAGTACCATAACTCTTTCAAATGGTGCCCGATTTTTAAGATTCTTTGCTTGTTAAGATGATGGTTACCATATTTTCGAGAATATGTTGGCGTATAAGTAGTTTTCGATCGCCAAAAAAATTTCACAAACCCCCTTCAAATCCAAAGGGGTTAGTACACGAAAAATTTGCAAAATTTGAAAGTACCATAACTCTTTCAAATGGTTCCCGATTTTTAAGATTCTTGGCTTGTTAGGATGATGGTTACCATAGTTTCGAGAATATGTAAGCGTATAATTAGTTTTCGATCCCTACAAAAATTTCACAAAACCCCTTCAAAGCCAAAGGGGGTAGTACACGAAAAACTTGCAAAATTTGAAAGTACCATAACTCTTTCAAATGGTGCCCGATTTTTAAGATTCTTTGCTTGTTAAGATGATGGTTACCATATTTTCGAGAATATGTTAGAGTATAAGTAGTTTTCGATCGCTAAAAAAATTTCACAAACCCCCTTCAAATCCAAAGGGGTTAGTACACGAAAAATTTGCAAAATTTGAAAGTACCATAACTCTTTCAAATGGTTCCCGATTTTTAAGATTCTTGGCTTGTTAGGATGATGGTTACCATAGTTTCGAGAATATGTAAGCGTATAATTAGTTTTCGATCCCTACAAAAATTTCACAAACCCCCTTCAAAGCCAAAGGGGGTAGTACACGAAAAACTTGCAAAATTTGAAAGAACCATAACTCTTTCAAATGGTGCCCGATTCTTAAGATTTTTGGCTTGTTAGGATGATGGTTACCATAGTTTCGAGAATATGTAAGCGTATAATTATTTTTCGATCCCTACAAAAATTTCACAAACCCCCTTCAAAGCCAAAGGGGGTAGTACACGAAAAACTTGCAAAATTTGAAAGTACCATAACTCTTTCAAATGGTGCCCGATTTTTAAGATTCTTTGCTTGTTAAGATGATGGTTACCATATTTTCGAGAATATGTTGGCGTATAAGTAGTTTTCGATCGCCAAAAAAATTTCACAAACCCCCTTCAAATCCAAAGGGGTTAGTACACGAAAAATTTGCAAAATTTGAAAGTACCATAACTCTTTCAAATGGTTCCCGATTTTTAAGATTCTTGGCTTGTTAGGATGATGGTTACCATAGTTTCGAGAATATGTAAGCGTATAATTAGTTTTCGATCCCTACAAAAATTTCACAAAACCCCTTCAAAGCCAAAGGGGGTAGTACACGAAAAACTTGCAAAATTTGAAACTACCATAACTCTTTCAAATTGTGCCCGATTTTTTAGATTCTTGGCTTGTTAGGATGATGGTTACCATAGTTTCGAGAATATTTAAGCGTATAATTAGTTTTCGATCCCTACAAAAATTTCACAAACCCCCTTCAAAGCCAAAGGGGGTAGTACACGAAAAACTTGCAAAATTTGAAAGTACCATAACTCTTTCAAATGGTGCCCGATTCTTAAGATTTTTGGCTTGTTAGGATGAAGGTTACCATAGTTTCGAGAATATGTAAGCGTATAATTATTTTTCGATCCCTACAAAAATTTCACAAACCCCCTTCAAAGCCAAAGGGGGTAGTACACGAAAAACTTGCAAAATTTGAAAGTACCATAACTCTTTCAAATGGTGCCCGATTTTTAAGATTCTTTGCTTGTTAAGATGATGGTTACCATATTTTCGAGAATATGTTGGCGTATAAGTAGTTTTCGATCGCCAAAAAAATTTCACAAACCCCCTTCAAATCCAAAGGGGTTAGTACACGAAAAATTTGCAAAATTTGAAAGTACCATAACTCTTTCAAATGGTTCCCGATTTTTAAGATTCTTGGCTTGTTAGGATGATGGTTACCATAGTTTCGAGAATATGTAAGCGTATAATTAGTTTTCGATCCCTACAAAAATTTCACAAAACCCCTTCAAAGCCAAAGGGGGTAGTACACGAAAAACTTGCAAAATTTGAAACTACCATAACTCTTTCAAATTGTGCCCGATTTTTTAGATTCTTGGCTTGTTAGGATGATGGTTACCATAGTTTCGAGAATATTTAAGCGTATAATTAGTTTTCGATCCCTACAAAAATTTCACAAACCCCCTTCAAAGCCAAAGGGGGTTGTACACGAAAAACTTGCAAAATTTGAAAGTACCATAACTCTTTCAAATGGTGCCCGATTTTTAAGATTCTTTGCTTGTTAAGATGATGGTTACCATATTTTCGAGAATATGTTGGCGTATAAGTAGTTTTCGATCGCCAAAAAAATTTCACAAACCCCCTTCAAATCCAAAGGGGTTAGTACACGAAAAATTTGCAAAATTTGAAAGTACCATAACTCTTTCAAATGGTTCCCGATTTTTAAGATTCTTGGCTTGTTAGGATGATGGTTACCATAGTTTCGAGAATATGTAAGCGTATAATTAGTTTTCGATCCCTACAAAAATTTCACAAAACCCCTTCAAAGCCAAAGGGGGTAGTACACGAAAAACTTGCAAAATTTGAAAGTACCATAACTCTTTCAAATGGTGCCCGATTTTTAAGATTCTTTGCTTGTTAAGATGATGGTTACCATATTTTCGAGAATATGTTAGAGTATAAGTAGTTTTCGATCGCTAAAAAAATTTCACAAACCCCCTTCAAATCCAAAGGGGTTAGTACACGAAAAATTTGCAAAATTTGAAAGTACCATAACTCTTTCAAATGGTTCCCGATTTTTAAGATTCTTGGCTTGTTAGGATGATGGTTACCATAGTTTCGAGAATATGTAAGCGTATAATTAGTTTTCGATCCCTACAAAAATTTCACAAACCCCCTTCAAAGCCAAAGGGGGTAGTACACGAAAAACTTGCAAAATTTGAAAGAACCATAACTCTTTCAAATGGTGCCCGATTCTTAAGATTTTTGGCTTGTTAGGATGATGGTTACCATAGTTTCGAGAATATGTAAGCGTATAATTATTTTTCGATCCCTACAAAAATTTCACAAACCCCCTTCAAAGCCAAAGGGGGTAGTACACGAAAAACTTGCAAAATTTGAAAGTACCATAACTCTTTCAAATGGTGCCCGATTTTTAAGATTCTTTGCTTGTTAAGATGATGGTTACCATATTTTCGAGAATATGTTGGCGTATAAGTAGTTTTCGATCGCCAAAAAAATTTCACAAACCCCCTTCAAATCCAAAGGGGTTAGTACACGAAAAATTTGCAAAATTTGAAAGTACCATAACTCTTTCAAATGGTTCCCGATTTTTAAGATTCTTGGCTTGTTAGGATGATGGTTACCATAGTTTCGAGAATATGTAAGCGTATAATTAGTTTTCGATCCCTACAAAAATTTCACAAAACCCCTTCAAAGCCAAAGGGGGTAGTACACGAAAAACTTGCAAAATTTGAAACTACCATAACTCTTTCAAATTGTGCCCGATTTTTTAGATTCTTGGCTTGTTAGGATGATGGTTACCATAGTTTCGAGAATATTTAAGCGTATAATTAGTTTTCGATCCCTACAAAAATTTCACAAACCCCCTTCAAAGCCAAAGGGGGTAGTACACGAAAAACTTGCAAAATTTGAAAGTACCATAACTCTTTCAAATGGTGCCCGATTCTTAAGATTTTTGGCTTGTTAGGATGAAGGTTACCATAGTTTCGAGAATATGTAAGCGTATAATTATTTTTCGATCCCTACAAAAATTTCACAAACCCCCTTCAAATCCAAAGGGGTTAGTACACGAAAAATTTGCAAAATTTGAAAGTACCATAACTCTTTCAAATGGTTCCCGATTTTTAAAATTCTTGGCTTGTTAGGATGATGGTTACCATAGTTTCGAGAATATGTAAGCGTATAATTAGTTTTCGATCCCTACAAAAATTTCACAAAACCCCTTCAAAGCCAAAGGGGGTAGTACACGAAAAACTTGCAAAATTTGAAACTACCATAACTCTTTCAAATTGTGCCCGATTTTTTAGATTCTTGGCTTGTTAGGATGATGGTTACCATAGTTTCGAGAATATTTAAGCGTATAATTAGTTTTCGATCCCTACAAAAATTTCACAAAACCCCTTCAAAGCCAAAGGGGGTAGTACACGAAAAACTTGCAAAATTTGAAACTACCATAACTCTTTCAAATTGTGCCCTATTTTTTAGATTCTTGGCTTGTTAGGATGATGGTTACCATAGTTTCGAGAATATTTAAGCGTATAATTAGTTTTCGATCCCTACAAAAATTTCACAAACCCCCTTCAAAGCCAAAGGGGGTAGTACACGAAAAATTTGCAAAATTTGAAAGTACCATAACTCTTTCAAATGGTGCCCGATTTTTAAGATTCTTTGCTTGTTAAGATGATGTTTACCATATTTTTGAGAATATTTTGGCGTATAAGTAGTTTTCGATCGCTAAAAAAATTTCACAAACCACCTTCAAATCCAAAGGGGTTAGTACACGAAAAATTTGCAAAATTTGAAAGTACCATAACTCTTTCAAATGGTGCCCGATTTTTAAGATTCTTTGCTTGTTAAGATGATGGTTACCATATTTTCGAGAATATGTTAGAGTATAAGTAGTTTTCGATCGCTAAAAAAATTTCACAAACCCCCTTCAAATCCAAAGGGGTTAGTACACGAAAAATTTGCAAAATTTGAAAGTACCATAACTCTTTCAAATGGTTCCCGATTTTTAAGATTCTTGGCTTGTTAGGATGATGGTTACCATAGTTTCGAGAATATGTAAGCGTATAATTAGTTTTCGATCCCTACAAAAATTTCACAAAACCCCTTCAAAGCCAAAGGGGGTAGTACACGAAAAACTTGCAAAATTTGAAAGTACCATAACTCTTTCAAATGGTGCCCGATTTTTAAGATTCTTTGCTTGTTAGGATGATGGTTACCATAGTTTCGAGAATATGTAAGCGTATAATTAGTTTTCGATCCCTACAAAAATTTCACAAAACCCCTTCAAATCCAAAGGGGGTAGTACACGAAAAACTTGCAAAATTTGAAACTACCATAACTCTTTCAAATTGTGCCCTATTTTTTAGATTCTTGGCTTGTTAGGATGATGGTTACCATAGTTTCGTGAATATTTAAGCGTATAATTAGTTTTCGATCCCTACAAAAATTTCACAAACCCCCTTCAAAGCCAAAGGGGGTAGTACACGAAAAACTTGCAAAATTTGAAAGAACCATAACTCTTTCAAATGGTGCCCGATTCTTAAGATTTTTGGCTTGTTAGGATGATGGTTACCATAGTTTCGAGAATATGTAAGCGTATAATTATTTTTCGATCCCTACAAAAATTTCACAAACCCCCTTCAAAGCCAAAGGGGGTAGTACACGAAAAACTTGCAAAATTTGAAAGTACCATAACTCTTTCAAATGGTGCCCGATTTTTAAGATTCTTTGCTTGTTAAGATGATGGTTACCATATTTTCGAGAATATGTTGGCGTATAAGTAGTTTTCGATCGCCAAAAAAATTTCACAAACCCCCTTCAAATCCAAAGGGGTTAGTACACGAAAAATTTGCAAAATTTGAAAGTACCATAACTCTTTCAAATGGTTCCCGATTTTTAAGATTCTTGGCTTGTTAGGATGATGGTTACCATAGTTTCGAGAATATGTAAGCGTATAATTAGTTTTCGATCCCTACAAAAATTTCACAAAACCCCTTCAAAGCCAAAGGGGGTAGTACACGAAAAACTTGCAAAATTTTAAACTACCATAACTCTTTCAAATTGTGCCCGATTTTTTAGATTCTTGGCTTGTTAGGATGATGGTTACCATAGTTTCGAGAATATTTAAGCGTATAATTAGTTTTCGATCCCTACAAAAATTTCACAAACCCCCTTCAAAGCCAAAGGGGGTAGTACACGAAAAACTTGCAAAATTTGAAAGTACCATAACTCTTTCAAATGGTGCCCGATTCTTAAGATTTTTGGCTTGTTAGGATGAAGGTTACCATAGTTTCGAGAATATGTAAGCGTATAATTATTTTTCGATCCCTACAAAAATTTCACAAACCCCCTTCAAATCCAAAGGGGTTAGTACACGAAAAATTTGCAAAATTTGAAAGTACCATAACTCTTTCAAATGGTTCCCGATTTTTAAAATTCTTGGCTTGTTAGGATGATGGTTACCATAGTTTCGAGAATATGTAAGCGTATAATTAGTTTTCGATCCCTACAAAAATTTCACAAAACCCCTTCAAAGCCAAAGGGGGTAGTACACGAAAAACTTGCAAAATTTGAAACTACCATAACTCTTTCAAATTGTGCCCGATTTTTTAGATTCTTGGCTTGTTAGGATGATGGTTACCATAGTTTCGAGAATATTTAAGCGTATAATTAGTTTTCGATCCCTACAAAAATTTCACAAACCCCCTTCAAAGCCAAAGGGGGTAGTACACGAAAAACTTGCAAAATTTGAAAGTACCATAACTCTTTCAAATGGTGCCCGATTCTTAAGATTTTTGGCTTGTTAGGATGAAGGTTACCATAGTTTCGAGAATATGTAAGCGTATAATTATTTTTCGATCCCTACAAAAATTTCACAAACCCCCTTCAAATCCAAAGGGGTTAGTACACGAAAAATTTGCAAAATTTGAAAGTACCATAACTCTTTCAAATGGTTCCCGATTTTTAAAATTCTTGGCTTGTTAGGATGATGGTTACCATAGTTTCGAGAATATGTAAGCGTATAATTAGTTTTCGATCCCTACAAAAATTTCACAAAACCCCTTCAAAGCCAAAGGGGGTAGTACACGAAAAACTTGCAAAATTTGAAACTACCATAACTCTTTCAAATTGTGCCCGATTTTTTAGATTCTTGGCTTGTTAGGATGATGGTTACCATAGTTTCGAGAATATTTAAGCGTATAATTAGTTTTCGATCCCTACAAAAATTTCACAAAACCCCTTCAAAGCCAAAGGGGGTAGTACACGAAAAACTTGCAAAATTTGAAACTACCATAACTCTTTCAAATTGTGCCCTATTTTTTAGATTCTTGGCTTGTTAGGATGATGGTTACCATAGTTTCGAGAATATTTAAGCGTATAATTAGTTTTCGATCCCTACAAAAATTTCACAAACCCCCTTCAAAGCCAAAGGGGGTAGTACACGAAAAATTTGCAAAATTTGAAAGTACCATAACTCTTTCAAATGGTGCCCGATTTTTAAGATTCTTTGCTTGTTAAGATGATGGTTACCATATTTTTGAGAATATTTTGGCGTATAAGTAGTTTTCGATCGCTAAAAAAATTTCACAAACCACCTTCAAATCCAAAGGGGTTAGTACACGAAAAATTTGCAAAATTTGAAAGTACCATAACTCTTTCAAATGGTGCCCGATTTTTAAGATTCTTTGCTTGTTAAGATGATGGTTACCATATTTTCGAGAATATGTTAGAGTATAAGTAGTTTTCGATCGCTAAAAAAATTTCACAAACCCCCTTCAAATCCAAAGGGGTTAGTACACGAAAAATTTGCAAAATTTGAAAGTACCATAACTCTTTCAAATGGTTCCCGATTTTTAAGATTCTTGGCTTGTTAGGATGATGGTTACCATAGTTTCGAGAATATGTAAGCGTATAATTAGTTTTCGATCCCTACAAAAATTTCACAAAACCCCTTCAAAGCCAAAGGGGGTAGTACACGAAAAACTTGCAAAATTTGAAAGTACCATAACTCTTTCAAATGGTGCCCGATTTTTAAGATTCTTTGCTTGTTAGGATGATGGTTACCATAGTTTCGAGAATATGTAAGCGTATAATTAGTTTTCGATCCCTACAAAAATTTCACAAAACCCCTTCAAATCCAAAGGGGGTAGTACACGAAAAACTTGCAAAATTTGAAACTACCATAACTCTTTCAAATTGTGCCCTATTTTTTAGATTCTTGGCTTGTTAGGATGATGGTTACCATAGTTTCGTGAATATTTAAGCGTATAATTAGTTTTCGATCCCTACAAAAATTTCACAAACCCCCTTCAAAGCCAAAGGGGGTAGTACACGAAAAACTTGCAAAATTTGAAAGAACCATAACTCTTTCAAATGGTGCCCGATTCTTAAGATTTTTGGCTTGTTAGGATGATGGTTACCATAGTTTCGAGAATATGTAAGCGTATAATTATTTTTCGATCCCTACAAAAATTTCACAAACCCCCTTCAAAGCCAAAGGGGGTAGTACACGAAAAACTTGCAAAATTTGAAAGTACCATAACTCTTTCAAATGGTGCCCGATTTTTAAGATTCTTTGCTTGTTAAGATGATGGTTACCATATTTTCGAGAATATGTTGGCGTATAAGTAGTTTTCGATCGCCAAAAAAATTTCACAAACCCCCTTCAAATCCAAAGGGGTTAGTACACGAAAAATTTGCAAAATTTGAAAGTACCATAACTCTTTCAAATGGTTCCCGATTTTTAAGATTCTTGGCTTGTTAGGATGATGGTTACCATAGTTTCGAGAATATGTAAGCGTATAATTAGTTTTCGATCCCTACAAAAATTTCACAAAACCCCTTCAAAGCCAAAGGGGGTAGTACACGAAAAACTTGCAAAATTTTAAACTACCATAACTCTTTCAAATTGTGCCCGATTTTTTAGATTCTTGGCTTGTTAGGATGATGGTTACCATAGTTTCGAGAATATTTAAGCGTATAATTAGTTTTCGATCCCTACAAAAATTTCACAAACCCCCTTCAAAGCCAAAGGGGGTAGTACACGAAAAACTTGCAAAATTTGAAAGTACCATAACTCTTTCAAATGGTGCCCGATTCTTAAGATTTTTGGCTTGTTAGGATGAAGGTTACCATAGTTTCGAGAATATGTAAGCGTATAATTATTTTTCGATCCCTACAAAAATTTCACAAACCCCCTTCAAATCCAAAGGGGTTAGTACACGAAAAATTTGCAAAATTTGAAAGTACCATAACTCTTTCAAATGGTTCCCGATTTTTAAAATTCTTGGCTTGTTAGGATGATGGTTACCATAGTTTCGAGAATATGTAAGCGTATAATTAGTTTTCGATCCCTACAAAAATTTCACAAAACCCCTTCAAAGCCAAAGGGGGTAGTACACGAAAAACTTGCAAAATTTGAAACTACCATAACTCTTTCAAATTGTGCCCGATTTTTTAGATTCTTGGCTTGTTAGGATGATGGTTACCATAGTTTCGAGAATATTTAAGCGTATAATTAGTTTTCGATCCCTACAAAAATTTCACAAACCCCCTTCAAAGCCAAAGGGGGTAGTACACGAAAAACTTGCAAAATTTGAAAGTACCATAACTCTTTCAAATGGTGCCCGATTCTTAAGATTTTTGGCTTGTTAGGATGAAGGTTACCATAGTTTCGAGAATATGTAAGCGTATAATTATTTTTCGATCCCTACAAAAATTTCACAAACCCCCTTCAAATCCAAAGGGGTTAGTACACGAAAAATTTGCAAAATTTGAAAGTACCATAACTCTTTCAAATGGTTCCCGATTTTTAAAATTCTTGGCTTGTTAGGATGATGGTTACCATAGTTTCGAGAATATGTAAGCGTATAATTAGTTTTCGATCCCTACAAAAATTTCACAAAACCCCTTCAAAGCCAAAGGGGGTAGTACACGAAAAACTTGCAAAATTTGAAACTACCATAACTCTTTCAAATTGTGCCCGATTTTTTAGATTCTTGGCTTGTTAGGATGATGGTTACCATAGTTTCGAGAATATTTAAGCGTATAATTAGTTTTCGATCCCTACAAAAATTTCACAAAACCCCTTCAAAGCCAAAGGGGGTAGTACACGAAAAACTTGCAAAATTTGAAACTACCATAACTCTTTCAAATTGTGCCCTATTTTTTAGATTCTTGGCTTGTTAGGATGATGGTTACCATAGTTTCGAGAATATTTAAGCGTATAATTAGTTTTCGATCCCTACAAAAATTTCACAAACCCCCTTCAAAGCCAAAGGGGGTAGTACACGAAAAATTTGCAAAATTTGAAAGTACCATAACTCTTTCAAATGGTGCCCGATTTTTAAGATTCTTTGCTTGTTAAGATGATGGTTACCATATTTTTGAGAATATTTTGGCGTATAAGTAGTTTTCGATCGCTAAAAAAATTTCACAAACCACCTTCAAATCCAAAGGGGTTAGTACACGAAAAATTTGCAAAATTTGAAAGTACCATAACTCTTTCAAATGGTGCCCGATTTTTAAGATTCTTTGCTTGTTAAGATGATGGTTACCATATTTTCGAGAATATGTTAGAGTATAAGTAGTTTTCGATCGCTAAAAAAATTTCACAAACCCCCTTCAAATCCAAAGGGGTTAGTACACGAAAAATTTGCAAAATTTGAAAGTACCATAACTCTTTCAAATGGTTCCCGATTTTTAAGATTCTTGGCTTGTTAGGATGATGGTTACCATAGTTTCGAGAATATGTAAGCGTATAATTAGTTTTCGATCCCTACAAAAATTTCACAAAACCCCTTCAAAGCCAAAGGGGGTAGTACACGAAAAACTTGCAAAATTTGAAAGTACCATAACTCTTTCAAATGGTGCCCGATTTTTAAGATTCTTTGGTTGTTAGGATGATGGTTACCATAGTTTCGAGAATATGTAAGCGTATAATTAGTTTTCGATCCCTACAAAAATTTCACAAAACCCCTTCAAATCCAAAGGGGGTAGTACACGAAAAACTTGCAAAATTTGAAACTACCATAACTCTTTCAAATTGTGCCCTATTTTTTAGATTCTTGGCTTGTTAGGATGATGGTTACCATAGTTTCGTGAATATTTAAGCGTATAATTAGTTTTCGATCCCTACAAAAATTTCACAAACCCCCTTCAAAGCCAAAGGGGGTAGTACACGAAAAACTTGCAAAATTTGAAAGAACCATAACTCTTTCAAATGGTGCCCGATTCTTAAGATTTTTGGCTTGTTAGGATGATGGTTACCATAGTTTCGAGAATATGTAAGCGTATAATTATTTTTCGATCCCTACAAAAATTTCACAAACCCCCTTCAAAGCCAAAGGGGGTAGTACACGAAAAACTTGCAAAATTTGAAAGTACCATAACTCTTTCAAATGGTGCCCGATTTTTAAGATTCTTTGCTTGTTAAGATGATGGTTACCATATTTTCGAGAATATGTTGGCGTATAAGTAGTTTTCGATCGCCAAAAAAATTTCACAAACCCCCTTCAAATCCAAAGGGGTTAGTACACGAAAAATTTGCAAAATTTGAAAGTACCATAACTCTTTCAAATGGTTCCCGATTTTTAAGATTCTTGGCTTGTTAGGATGATGGTTACCATAGTTTCGAGAATATGTAAGCGTATAATTAGTTTTCGATCCCTACAAAAATTTCACAAAACCCCTTCAAAGCCAAAGGGGGTAGTACACGAAAAACTTGCAAAATTTTAAACTACCATAACTCTTTCAAATTGTGCCCGATTTTTTAGATTCTTGGCTTGTTAGGATGATGGTTACCATAGTTTCGAGAATATTTAAGCGTATAATTAGTTTTCGATCCCTACAAAAATTTCACAAACCCCCTTCAAAGCCAAAGGGGGTAGTACACGAAAAACTTGCAAAATTTGAAAGTACCATAACTCTTTCAAATGGTGCCCGATTCTTAAGATTTTTGGCTTGTTAGGATGAAGGTTACCATAGTTTCGAGAATATGTAAGCGTATAATTATTTTTCGATCCCTACAAAAATTTCACAAACCCCCTTCAAATCCAAAGGGGTTAGTACACGAAAAATTTGCAAAATTTGAAAGTACCATAACTCTTTCAAATGGTTCCCGATTTTTAAAATTCTTGGCTTGTTAGGATGATGGTTACCATAGTTTCGAGAATATGTAAGCGTATAATTAGTTTTCGATCCCTACAAAAATTTCACAAAACCCCTTCAAAGCCAAAGGGGGTAGTACACGAAAAACTTGCAAAATTTGAAACTACCATAACTCTTTCAAATTGTGCCCGATTTTTTAGATTCTTGGCTTGTTAGGATGATGGTTACCATAGTTTCGAGAATATTTAAGCGTATAATTAGTTTTCGATCCCTACAAAAATTTCACAAACCCCCTTCAAAGCCAAAGGGGGTAGTACACGAAAAACTTGCAAAATTTGAAAGTACCATAACTCTTTCAAATGGTGCCCGATTCTTAAGATTTTTGGCTTGTTAGGATGAAGGTTACCATAGTTTCGAGAATATGTAAGCGTATAATTATTTTTCGATCCCTACAAAAATTTCACAAACCCCCTTCAAATCCAAAGGGGTTAGTACACGAAAAATTTGCAAAATTTGAAAGTACCATAACTCTTTCAAATGGTTCCCGATTTTTAAAATTCTTGGCTTGTTAGGATGATGGTTACCATAGTTTCGAGAATATGTAAGCGTATAATTAGTTTTCGATCCCTACAAAAATTTCACAAAACCCCTTCAAAGCCAAAGGGGGTAGTACACGAAAAACTTGCAAAATTTGAAACTACCATAACTCTTTCAAATTGTGCCCGATTTTTTAGATTCTTGGCTTGTTAGGATGATGGTTACCATAGTTTCGAGAATATTTAAGCGTATAATTAGTTTTCGATCCCTACAAAAATTTCACAAAACCCCTTCAAAGCCAAAGGGGGTAGTACACGAAAAACTTGCAAAATTTGAAACTACCATAACTCTTTCAAATTGTGCCCTATTTTTTAGATTCTTGGCTTGTTAGGATGATGGTTACCATAGTTTCGAGAATATTTAAGCGTATAATTAGTTTTCGATCCCTACAAAAATTTCACAAACCCCCTTCAAAGCCAAAGGGGGTAGTACACGAAAAATTTGCAAAATTTGAAAGTACCATAACTCTTTCAAATGGTGCCCGATTTTTAAGATTCTTTGCTTGTTAAGATGATGGTTACCATATTTTTGAGAATATTTTGGCGTATAAGTAGTTTTCGATCGCTAAAAAAATTTCACAAACCACCTTCAAATCCAAAGGGGTTAGTACACGAAAAATTTGCAAAATTTGAAAGTACCATAACTCTTTCAAATGGTGCCCGATTTTTAAGATTCTTTGCTTGTTAAGATGATGGTTACCATATTTTCGAGAATATGTTAGAGTATAAGTAGTTTTCGATCGCTAAAAAAATTTCACAAACCCCCTTCAAATCCAAAGGGGTTAGTACACGAAAAATTTGCAAAATTTGAAAGTACCATAACTCTTTCAAATGGTTCCCGATTTTTAAGATTCTTGGCTTGTTAGGATGATGGTTACCATAGTTTCGAGAATATGTAAGCGTATAATTAGTTTTCGATCCCTACAAAAATTTCACAAAACCCCTTCAAAGCCAAAGGGGGTAGTACACGAAAAACTTGCAAAATTTGAAAGTACCATAACTCTTTCAAATGGTGCCCGATTTTTAAGATTCTTTGCTTGTTAGGATGATGGTTACCATAGTTTCGAGAATATGTAAGCGTATAATTAGTTTTCGATCCCTACAAAAATTTCACAAAACCCCTTCAAATCCAAAGGGGGTAGTACACGAAAAACTTGCAAAATTTGAAACTACCATAACTCTTTCAAATTGTGCCCTATTTTTTAGATTCTTGGCTTGTTAGGATGATGGTTACCATAGTTTCGTGAATATTTAAGCGTATAATTAGTTTTCGATCCCTACAAAAATTTCACAAACCCCCTTCAAAGCCAAAGGGGGTAGTACACGAAAAACTTGCAAAATTTGAAAGAACCATAACTCTTTCAAATGGTGCCCGATTCTTAAGATTTTTGGCTTGTTAGGATGATGGTTACCATAGTTTCGAGAATATGTAAGCGTATAATTATTTTTCGATCCCTACAAAAATTTCACAAACCCCCTTCAAAGCCAAAGGGGGTAGTACACGAAAAACTTGCAAAATTTGAAAGTACCATAACTCTTTCAAATGGTGCCCGATTTTTAAGATTCTTTGCTTGTTAAGATGATGGTTACCATATTTTCGAGAATATGTTGGCGTATAAGTAGTTTTCGATCGCCAAAAAAATTTCACAAACCCCCTTCAAATCCAAAGGGGTTAGTACACGAAAAATTTGCAAAATTTGAAAGTACCATAACTCTTTCAAATGGTTCCCGATTTTTAAGATTCTTGGCTTGTTAGGATGATGGTTACCATAGTTTCGAGAATATGTAAGCGTATAATTAGTTTTCGATCCCTACAAAAATTTCACAAAACCCCTTCAAAGCCAAAGGGGGTAGTACACGAAAAACTTGCAAAATTTGAAACTACCATAACTCTTTCAAATTGTGCCCGATTTTTTAGATTCTTGGCTTGTTAGGATGATGGTTACCATAGTTTCGAGAATATTTAAGCGTATAATTAGTTTTCGATCCCTACAAAAATTTCACAAACCCCCTTCAAAGCCAAAGGGGGTAGTACACGAAAAACTTGCAAAATTTGAAAGTACCATAACTCTTTCAAATGGTGCCCGATTCTTAAGATTTTTGGCTTGTTAGGATGAAGGTTACCATAGTTTCGAGAATATGTAAGCGTATAATTATTTTTCGATCCCTACAAAAATTTCACAAACCCCCTTCAAAGCCAAAGGGGGTAGTACACGAAAAACTTGCAAAATTTGAAAGTACCATAACTCTTTCAAATGGTGCCCGATTTTTAAGATTCTTTGCTTGTTAAGATGATGGTTACCATATTTTCGAGAATATGTTGGCGTATAAGTAGTTTTCGATCGCCAAAAAAATTTCACAAACCCCCTTCAAATCCAAAGGGGTTAGTACACGAAAAATTTGCAAAATTTGAAAGTACCATAACTCTTTCAAATGGTTCCCGATTTTTAAAATTCTTGGCTTGTTAGGATGATGGTTACCATAGTTTCGAGAATATGTAAGCGTATAATTAGTTTTCGATCCCTACAAAAATTTCACAAAACCCCTTCAAAGCCAAAGGGGGTAGTACACGAAAAACTTGCAAAATTTGAAACTACCATAACTCTTTCAAATTGTGCCCTATTTTTTAGATTCTTGGCTTGTTAGGATGATGGTTACCATAGTTTCGAGAATATTAAAGAGTATAATTAGTTTTCGATCCCTACAAAAATTTCACAAAACCCCTTCAAAGCCAAAGGGGGTAGTACACGAAAAACTTGCAAAATTTGAAACTACCATAACTCTTTCAAATTGTGCCCTATTTTTTAGATTCTTGGCTTGTTAGGATGATGGTTACCATAGTTTCGAGAATATTTAAGCGTATAATTAGTTTTCGATCCCTACAAAAATTTCACAAACCCCCTTCAAAGCCAAAGGGGGTAGTACACGAAAAATTTGCAAAATTTGAAAGTACCATAACTCTTTCAAATGGTGCCCGATTTTTAAGATTCTTTGCTTGTTAAGATGATGGTTACCATATTTTTGAGAATATTTTGGCGTATAAGTAGTTTTCGATCGCTAAAAAAATTTCACAAACCACCTTCAAATCCAAAGGGGTTAGTACACGAAAAATTTGCAAAATTTGAAAGTACCATAACTCTTTCAAATGGTGCCCGATTTTTAAGATTCTTTGCTTGTTAAGATGATGGTTACCATATTTTCGAGAATATGTTAGAGTATAAGTAGTTTTCGATCGCTAAAAAAATTTCACAAACCCCCTTCAAATCCAAAGGGGTTAGTACACGAAAAATTTGCAAAATTTGAAAGTACCATAACTCTTTCAAATGGTTCCCGATTTTTAAGATTCTTGGCTTGTTAGGATGATGGTTACCATAGTTTCGAGAATATGTAAGCGTATAATTAGTTTTCGATCCCTACAAAAATTTCACAAAACCCCTTCAAAGCCAAAGGGGGTAGTACACGAAAAACTTGCAAAATTTGAAAGTACCATAACTCTTTCAAATGGTGCCCGATTTTTAAGATTCTTTGCTTGTTAAGATGATGGTTACCATATTTTCGAGAATATGTTAGAGTATAAGTAGTTTTCGATCGCTAAAAAAATTTCACAAACCCCCTTCAAATCCAAAGGGGTTAGTACACGAAAAATTTGCAAAATTTGAAAGTACCATAACTCTTTCAAATGGTTCCCGATTTTTAAGATTCTTGGCTTGTTAGGATGATGGTTACCATAGTTTCGAGAATATGTAAGCGTATAATTAGTTTTCGATCCCTACAAAAATTTCACAAAACCCCTTCAAATCCAAAGGGGGTAGTACACGAAAAACTTGCAAAATTTGAAACTACCATAACTCTTTCAAATTGTGCCCTATTTTTTAGATTCTTGGCTTGTTAGGATGATGGTTACCATAGTTTCGTGAATATTTAAGCGTATAATTAGTTTTCGATCCCTACAAAAATTTCACAAACCCCCTTCAAAGCCAAAGGGGGTAGTACACGAAAAACTTGCAAAATTTGAAAGAACCATAACTCTTTCAAATGGTGCCCGATTCTTAAGATTTTTGGCTTGTTAGGATGATGGTTACCATAGTTTCGAGAATATGTAAGCGTATAATTATTTTTCGATCCCTACAAAAATTTCACAAACCCCCTTCAAAGCCAAAGGGGGTAGTACACGAAAAACTTGCAAAATTTGAAAGTACCATAACTCTTTCAAATGGTGCCCGATTTTTAAGATTCTTTGCTTGTTAAGATGATGGTTACCATATTTTCGAGAATATGTTGGCGTATAAGTAGTTTTCGATCGCCAAAAAAATTTCACAAACCCCCTTCAAATCCAAAGGGTTTAGTACACGAAAAATTTGCAAAATTTGAAAGTACCATAACTCTTTCAAATGGTTCCCGATTTTTAAGATTCTTGGCTTGTTAGGATGATGGTTACCATAGTTTCGAGAATATGTAAGCGTATAATTAGTTTTCGATCCCTACAAAAATTTCACAAAACCCCTTCAAAGCCAAAGGGGGTAGTACACGAAAAACTTGCAAAATTTGAAAGTACCATAACTCTTTCAAATGGTGCCCGATTTTTAAGATTCTTTGCTTGTTAAGATGATGGTTACCATATTTTTGAGAATATTTTGGCGTATAAGTAGTTTTCGATCGCTAAAAAAATTTCACAAACCACCTTCAAATCCAAAGGGGTTAGTACACGAAAAATTTGCAAAATTTGAAAGTACCATAACTCTTTCAAATGGTGCCCGATTTTTAAGATTCTTTGCTTGTTAAGATGATGGTTACCATATTTTCGAGAATATGTTAGAGTATAAGTAGTTTTCGATCGCTAAAAAAATTTCACAAACCCCCTTCAAATCCAAAGGGGTTAGTACACGAAAAATTTGCAAAATTTGAAAGTACCATAACTCTTTCAAATGGTTCCCGATTTTTAAGATTCTTGGCTTGTTAGGATGATGGTTACCATAGTTTCGAGAATATGTAAGCGTATAATTAGTTTTCGATCCCTACAAAAATTTCACAAAACCCCTTCAAAGCCAAAGGGGGTAGTACACGAAAAACTTGCAAAATTTGAAAGTACCATAACTCTTTCAAATGGTGCCCGATTTTTAAGATTCTTTGCTTGTTAAGATGATGGTTACCATATTTTCGAGAATATGTTAGAGTATAAGTAGTTTTCGATCGCTAAAAAAATTTCACAAACCCCCTTCAAATCCAAAGGGGTTAGTACACGAAAAATTTGCAAAATTTGAAAGTACCATAACTCTTTCAAATGGTTCCCGATTTTTAAGATTCTTGGCTTGTTAGGATGATGGTTACCATAGTTTCGAGAATATGTAAGCGTATAATTAGTTTTCGATCCCTACAAAAATTTCACAAAACCCCTTCAAATCCAAAGGGGGTAGTACACGAAAAACTTGCAAAATTTGAAACTACCATAACTCTTTCAAATTGTGCCCTATTTTTTAGATTCTTGGCTTGTTAGGATGATGGTTACCATAGTTTCGTGAATATTTAAGCGTATAATTAGTTTTCGATCCCTACAAAAATTTCACAAACCCCCTTCAAAGCCAAAGGGGGTAGTACACGAAAAACTTGCAAAATTTGAAAGAACCATAACTCTTTCAAATGGTGCCCGATTCTTAAGATTTTTGGCTTGTTAGGATGATGGTTACCATAGTTTCGAGAATATGTAAGCGTATAATTATTTTTCGATCCCTACAAAAATTTCACAAACCCCCTTCAAAGCCAAAGGGGGTAGTACACGAAAAACTTGCAAAATTTGAAAGTACCATAACTCTTTCAAATGGTGCCCGATTTTTAAGATTCTTTGCTTGTTAAGATGATGGTTACCATATTTTCGAGAATATGTTGGCGTATAAGTAGTTTTCGATCGCCAAAAAAATTTCACAAACCCCCTTCAAATCCAAAGGGTTTAGTACACGAAAAATTTGCAAAATTTGAAAGTACCATAACTCTTTCAAATGGTTCCCGATTTTTAAGATTCTTGGCTTGTTAGGATGATGGTTACCATAGTTTCGAGAATATGTAAGCGTATAATTAGTTTTCGATCCCTACAAAAATTTCACAAAACCCCTTCAAAGCCAAAGGGGGTAGTACACGAAAAACTTGCAAAATTTGAAAGTACCATAACTCTTTCAAATGGTGCCCGATTTTTAAGATTCTTTGCTTGTTAAGATGATGGTTACCATATTTTTGAGAATATTTTGGCGTATAAGTAGTTTTCGATCGCTAAAAAAATTTCACAAACCACCTTCAAATCCAAAGGGGTTAGTACACGAAAAATTTGCAAAATTTGAAAGTACCATAACTCTTTCAAATGGTGCCCGATTTTTAAGATTCTTTGCTTGTTAAGATGATGGTTACCATATTTTCGAGAATATGTTAGAGTATAAGTAGTTTTCGATCGCTAAAAAAATTTCACAAACCCCCTTCAAATCCAAAGGGGTTAGTACACGAAAAATTTGCAAAATTTGAAAGTACCATAACTCTTTCAAATGGTTCCCGATTTTTAAGATTCTTGGCTTGTTAGGATGATGGTTACCATAGTTTCGAGAATATGTAAGCGTATAATTAGTTTTCGATCCCTACAAAAATTTCACAAAACCCCTTCAAAGCCAAAGGGGGTAGTACACGAAAAACTTGCAAAATTTGAAAGTACCATAACTCTTTCAAATGGTGCCCGATTTTTAAGATTCTTTGCTTGTTAAGATGATGGTTACCATATTTTCGAGAATATGTTAGAGTATAAGTAGTTTTCGATCGCTAAAAAAATTTCACAAACCCCCTTCAAATCCAAAGGGGTTAGTACACGAAAAATTTGCAAAATTTGAAAGTACCATAACTCTTTCAAATGGTGCCCGATTTTTAAGATTCTTTGCTTGTTAAGATGATGGTTACCATATTTTCGAGAATATGTTGGCGTATAAGTAGTTTTCGATCCCTACAAAAATTTCACAAACCCCCTTCAAAGCCAAAGGGGTTAGTACACGAAAAATTTGCAAAATTTGAAAGTACCATAACTCTTTCAAATGGTTCCCGATTTTTAAGATTCTTGGCTTGTTAGGATGATGGTTACCATAGTTTCGAGAATATGTAAGCGTATAATTAGTTTTCGATCCCTACAAAAATTTCACAAAACCCCTTCAAAGCCAAAGGGGGTAGTACACGAAAAACTTGCAAAATTTGAAACTACCATAACTCTTTCAAATTGTGCCCGATTTTTTAGATTCTTGGCTTGTTAGGATGATGGTTACCATAGTTTCGAGAATATTTAAGCGTATAATTAGTTTTCGATCCCTACAAAAATTTCACAAAACCCCTTCAAATCCAAAGGGGGTAGTACACGAAAAACTTGCAAAATTTGAAACTACCATAACTCTTTCAAATTGTGCCCTATTTTTTAGATTCTTGGCTTGTTAGGATGATGGTTACCATAGTTTCGAGAATATTTAAGCGTATAATTAGTTTTCGATCCCTACAAAAATTTCACAAACCCCCTTCAAAGCCAAAGGGGGTAGTACACGAAAAACTTGCAAAATTTGAAAGTACCATAACTCTTTCAAATGGTGCCCGATTTTTAAGATTCTTTGCTTGTTAAGATGATGGTTACCATATTTTCGAGAATATGTTGGCGTATAAGTAGTTTTCGATCGCCAAAAAAATTTCACAAACCCCCTTCAAATCCAAAGGGGTTAGTACACGAAAAATTTGCAAAATTTGAAAATACCATAACTCTTTCAAATGGTTCCCGATTTTTAAGATTCTTGGCTTGTTAGGATGATGGTTACCATAGTTTCGAGAATATGTAAGCGTATAATTAGTTTTCGATCCCTACAAAAATTTCACAAAACCCCTTCAAAGCCAAAGGGGGTAGTACACGAAAAACTTGCAAAATTTGAAACTACCATAACTCTTTCAAATTGTGCCCGATTTTTTAGATTCTTGGCTTGTTAGGATGATGGTTACCATAGTTTCAAGAATATTTAAGCGTATAATTAGTTTTCGATCCCTACAAAAATTTCACAAACCCCCTTCAAAGCCAAAGGGGGTAGTACACGAAAAACTTGTAAAATTTGAAAGTACCATAACTCTTTCAAATGGTGCCCGATTCTTAAGATTTTTGGCTTGTTAGGATGATGGTTACCATAGTTTCGAGAATATGTAAGCGTATAATTATTTTTCGATCCCTACAAAAATTTCACAAACCCCCTTCAAAGCCAAAGGGGGTAGTACACGAAAAACTTGCAAAATTTGAAAGTACCATAACTCTTTCAAATGGTGCCCGATTTTTAAGATTCTTTGCTTGTTAAGATGATGGTTACCATATTTTCGAGAATATGTTGGCGTATAAGTAGTTTTCGATCGCCAAAAAAATTTCACAAACCCCCTTCAAATCCAAAGGGGTTAGTACACGAAAAATTTGCAAAATTTGAAAGTACCATAACTCTTTCAAATGGTTCCCGATTTTTAAGATTCTTGGCTTGTTAGGATGATGGTTACCATAGTTTCGAGAATATGTAAGCGTATAATTAGTTTTCGATCCCTACAAAAATTTCACAAAACCCCTTCAAAGCCAAAGGGGGTAGTACACGAAAAACTTGCAAAATTTGAAACTACCATAACTCTTTCAAATTGTGCCCGATTTTTTAGATTCTTGGCTTGTTAGGATGATGGTTACCATAGTTTCGAGAATATTTAAGCGTATAATTAGTTTTCGATCCCTACAAAAATTTCACAAACCCCCTTCAAAGCCAAAGGGGGTAGTACACGAAAAACTTGCAAAATTTGAAAGTACCATAACTCTTTCAAATGGTGCCCGATTCTTAAGATTTTTGGCTTGTTAGGATGATGGTTACCATAGTTTCGAGAATATGTAAGCGTATAATTATTTTTCGATCCCTACAAAAATTTCACAAACCCCCTTCAAAGCCAAAGGGGGTAGTACACGAAAAACTTGCAAAATTTGAAAGTACCATAACTCTTTCAAATGGTGCCCGATTTTTAAGATTCTTTGCTTGTTAAGATGATGGTTACCATATTTTCGAGAATATGTTGGCGTATAAGTAGTTTTCGATCGCCAAAAAAATTTCACAAACCCCCTTCAAATCCAAAGGGGTTAGTACACGAAAAATTTGCAAAATTTGAAAGTACCATAACTCTTTCAAATGGTTCCCGATTTTTAAGATTCTTGGCTTGTTAGGATGATGGTTACCATAGTTTCGAGAATATGTAAGCGTATAATTAGTTTTCGATCCCTACAAAAATTTCACAAAACCCCTTCAAAGCCAAAGGGGGTAGTACACGAAAAACTTGCAAAATTTGAAACTACCATAACTCTTTCAAATTGTGCCCGATTTTTTAGATTCTTGGCTTGTTAGGATGATGGTTACCATAGTTTCGAGAATATTTAAGCGTATAATTAGTTTTCGATCCCTACAAAAATTTCACAAACCCCCTTCAAAGCCAAAGGGGGTAGTACACGAAAAACTTGCAAAATTTGAAAGTACCATAACTCTTTCAAATGGTGCCCGATTCTTAAGATTTTTGGCTTGTTAGGATGATGGTTACCATAGTTTCGAGAATATGTAAGCGTATAATTATTTTTCGATCCCTACAAAAATTTCACAAACCCCCTTCAAAGACAAAGGGGGGTAGTACACGAAAAACTTGCAAAATTTGAAAGTACCATAACTCTTTCAAATGGTGCCCGATTTTTAAGATTCTTTGCTTGTTAAGATGATGGTTACCATATTTTTGAGAATATTTTGGCGTATAAGTAGTTTTCGATCGCTAAAAAAATTTCACAAACCCCCTTCAAAGCCAAAGGGGGTAGTACACGAAAAACTTGCAAAATTTGAAAGTACCATAACTCTTTCAAATGGTGGCCGATTTTTAAGATTGTTTGCTTGTTAAGATGATGGTTACCATATTTTCGAGAATATGTTGGCGTATAAGTAGTTTTCGATCCCTACAAAAATTTCACAAACCCCCTTCAAAGCCAAACGGGGTAGTACACGAAAAACTTGCAAAATTTGAAAGTACCATAACTCTTTCAAATGGTGCCCGATTTTTAAGATTCTTTGCTTGTTAAGATGATGGTTACCATATTTTTGAGAATATTTTGGCGTATAAGTAGTTTTCGATCGCTAAAAAAATTTCACAAACCACCTTCAAATCCAAAGGGGTTAGTACACGAAAAATTTGCAAAATTTGAAAGTACCATAACTCTTTCAAATGGTGGCCGATTTTTAAGATTGTTTGCTTGTTAAGATGATGGTTACCATATTTTCGAGAATATGTTGGCGTATAAGTAGTTTTCGATCCCTACAAAAATTTCACAAACCCCCTTCAAAGCCAAACGGGGTAGTACACGAAAAACTTGCAAAATTTGAAAGTACCATAAATCTTTCAAATGGTGCCCGATTTTTAAGATTCTTTGCTTGTTAAGATGATGGTTACCATATTTTCGAGAATATGTTAGAGTATAAGTAGTTTTCGATCGCTAAAAAAATTTCACAAACCCCCTTCAAATCCAAAGGGGTTAGTACACGAAAAATTTGCAAAATTTGAAAGTACCATAACTCTTTCAAATGGTTCCCGATTTTTAAGATTCTTGGCTTGTTAGGATGATGGTTACCATAGTTTCGAGAATATGTAAGCGTATAATTAGTTTTCGATCCCTACAAAAATTTCACAAAACCCCTTCAAATCCAAAGGGGGTAGTACACGAAAAACTTGCAAAATTTGAAAGAACCATAACTCTTTCAAATGGTGCCCGATTCTTAAGATTTTTGGCTTGTTAGGATGATGGTTACCATAGTTTCGAGAATATGTAAGCGTATAATTATTTTTCGATCCCTACAAAAATTTCACAAACCCCCTTCAAAGCCAAAGGGGGTAGTACACGAAAAACTTGCAAAATTTGAAAGTACCATAACTCTTTCAAATGGTGCCCGATTTTTAAGATTCTTTGCTTGTTAAGATGATGGTTACCATATTTTCGAGAATATGTTGGCGTATAAGTAGTTTTCGATCGCCAAAAAAATTTCACAAACCCCCTTCAAATCCAAAGGGGTTAGTACACGAAAAATTTGCAAAATTTGAAAGTACCATAACTCTTTCAAATGGTTCCCGATTTTTAAGATTCTTGGCTTGTTAGGATGATGGTTACCATAGTTTCGAGAATATGTAAGCGTATAATTAGTTTTCGATCCCTACAAAAATTTCACAAAACCCCTTCAAAGCCAAAGGGGGTAGTACACGAAAAACTTGCAAAATTTGAAACTACCATAACTCTTTCAAATTGTGCCCGATTTTTTAGATTCTTGGCTTGTTAGGATGATGGTTACCATAGTTTTGAGAATATTTAAGCGTATAATTAGTTTTCGATCCCTACAAAAATTTCACAAACCCCCTTCAAAGCCAAAGGGGGTAGTACACGAAAAACTTGCAAAATTTGAAAGTACCATAACTCTTTCAAATGGTGCCCGATTCTTAAGATTTTTGGCTTGTTAGGATGATGGTTACCATAGTTTCGAGAATATGTAAGCGTATAATTATTTTTCGATCCCTACAAAAATTTCACAAACCCCCTTCAAAGCCAAAGGGGGTAGTACACGAAAAACTTGCAAAATTTGAAAGTACCATAACTCTTTCAAATGGTGCCCGATTTTTAAGATTCTTTGCTTGTTAAGATGATGGTTACCATATTTTCGAGAATATGTTGGCGTATAAGTAGTTTTCGATCGCCAAAAAAATTTCACAAACCCCCTTCAAATCCAAAGGGGTTAGTACACGAAAAATTTGCAAAATTTGAAAGTACCATAACTCTTTCAAATGGTTCCCGATTTTTAAAATTCTTGTCTTGTTAGGATGATGGTTACCATAGTTTCGAGAATATGTAAGCGTATAATTAGTTTTCGATCCCTACAAAAATTTCACAAAACCCCTTCAAAGCCAAAGGGGGTAGTACACGAAAAACTTGCAAAATTTGAAACTACCATAACTCTTTCAAATTGTGCCTGTTTTTTAGATTCTTGGCTTGTTAGGATGATGGTTACCATAGTTTTGAGAATATTTAAGCGTATAATTAGTTTTCGATCCCTACAAAAATTTCACAAACCCCCTTCAAAGCCAAAGGGGGTAGTACACGAAAAACTTGCAAAATTTGAAAGTACCATAACTCTTTCAAATTGTGCCCGATTTTTTAGATTCTTGGCTTGTTAGGATGATGGTTACCATAGTTTCGAGAATATTTAAGCGTATAATTAGTTTTCGATCCCTACAAAAATTTCACAAACCCCCTTCAAAGCCAAAGGGGGTAGTACACGAAAAACTTGCAAAATTTGAAAGTACCATAACTCTTTCAAATGGTGCCCGATTCTTAAGATTTTTGGCTTGTTAGGATGATGGTTACCATAGTTTCGAGAATATGTAAGCGTATAATTATTTTTCGATCCCTACAAAAATTTCACAAACCCCCTTCAAAGACAAAGGGGGGTAGTACACGAAAAACTTGCAAAATTTAAAAGTACCATAACTCTTTCAAATGGTTCCCGATTTTTAAAATTCTTGTCTTGTTAGGATGATGGTTACCATAGTTTCGAGAATATGTAAGCGTATAATTAGTTTTCGATCCCTACAAAAATTTCACAAAACCCCTTCAAAGCCAAAGGGGGTAGTACACGAAAAACTTGCAAAATTTGAAACTACCATAACTCTTTCAAATTGTGCCTGTTTTTTAGATTCTTGGCTTGTTAGGATGATGGTTACCATAGTTTCGAGAATATGTAAGCGTATAATTAGTTTTCGATCCCTACAAAAATTTCACAAACCCCCTTCAAAGCCAAAGGGGGTAGTACACGAAAAACTTGCAAAATTTGAAAGTACCATAACTCTTTCAAATGGTGCCCGATTCTTAAGATTTTTGGCTTGTTAGGATGATGGTTACCATAGTTTCGAGAATATGTAAGCGTATAATTATTTTTCGATCCCTACAAAAATTTCACAAACCCCCTTCAAAGCCAAAGGGGGTAGTACACGAAAAACTTGCAAAATTTGAAAGTACCATAACTCTTTCAAATGGTGCCCGATTTTTAAGATTCTTTGCTTGTTAAGATGATGGTTACCATATTTTCGAGAATATGTTGGCGTATAAGTAGTTTTCGATCGCCAAAAAAATTTCACAAACCCCCTTCAAATCCAAAGGGGTTAGTACACGAAAAATTTGCAAAATTTGAAAGTACCATAACTCTTTCAAATGGTTCCCGATTTTTAAAATTCTTGTCTTGTTAGGATGATGGTTACCATAGTTTCGAGAATATGTAAGCGTATAATTAGTTTTCGATCCCTACAAAAATTTCACAAAACCCCTTCAAAGCCAAAGGGGGTAGTACACGAAAAACTTGCAAAATTTGAAACTACCATAACTCTTTCAAATTGTGCCTGTTTTTTAGATTCTTGGCTTGTTAGGATGATGGTTACCATAGTTTTGAGAATATTTAAGCGTATAATTAGTTTTCGATCCCTACAAAAATTTCACAAACCCCCTTCAAAGCCAAAGGGGGTAGTACACGAAAAACTTGCAAAATTTGAAAGTACCATAACTCTTTCAAATTGTGCCCGATTTTTTAGATTCTTGGCTTGTTAGGATGATGGTTACCATAGTTTCGAGAATATTTAAGCGTATAATTAGTTTTCGATCCCTACAAAAATTTCACAAACCCCCTTCAAAGCCAAAGGGGGTAGTACACGAAAAACTTGCAAAATTTGAAAGTACCATAACTCTTTCAAATGGTGCCCGATTCTTAAGATTTTTGGCTTGTTAGGATGATGGTTACCATAGTTTCGAGAATATGTAAGCGTATAATTATTTTTCGATCCCTACAAAAATTTCACAAACCCCCTTCAAAGACAAAGGGGGGTAGTACACGAAAAACTTGCAAAATTTAAAAGTACCATAACTCTTTCAAATGGTGCCCGATTTTTAAGATTCTTTGCTTGTTAAGATGATGGTTACCATATTTTTGAGAATATTTTGGCGTATAAGTAGTTTTCGATCGCTAAAAAAATTTCACAAACCCCCTTCAAAGCCAAAGGGGGTAGTACACGAAAAACTTGCAAAATTTGAAAGTACCATAACTCTTTCAAATGGTGGCCGATTTTTAAGATTGTTTGCTTGTTAAGATGATGGTTACCATATTTTCGAGAATATGTTGGCGTATAAGTAGTTTTCGATCCCTACAAAAATTTCACAAACCCCCTTCAAAGCCAAACGGGGTAGTACACGAAAAACTTGCAAAATTTGAAAGTACCATAACTCTTTCAAATGGTGCCCGATTTTTAAGATTCTTTGCTTGTTAAGATGATGGTTACCATATTTTTGAGAATATTTTGGCGTATAAGTAGTTTTCGATCGCTAAAAAAATTTCACAAACCACCTTCAAATCCAAAGGGGTTAGTACACGAAAAATTTGCAAAATTTGAAAGTACCATAACTCTTTCAAATGGTGCCCGATTTTTAAGATTCTTTGCTTGTTAAGATGATGGTTACCATATTTTCGAGAATATGTTAGAGTATAAGTAGTTTTACATCGCTAAAAAAATTTCACAAACCCCCTTCAAATCCAAAGGGGTACACGAAAAATTTGCAAAATTTGAAAGTACCATAACTCTTTCAAATGGTTCCCGATTTTTAAGATTCTTGGCTTGTTAGGATGATGGTTACCATAGTTTCGAGAATATGTAAGCGTATAATTAGTTTTCGATCCCTACAAAAATTTCACAAAACCCCTTCAAAGCCAAAGTGGGTAGTACACGAAAAACTTGCAAAATTTGAAAGTACCATAAATCTTTCAAATGGTGCCCGATTTTTAAGATTCTTTGCTTGTTAAGATGATGGTTACCATATTTTCGAGAATATGTTAGAGTATAAGTAGTTTTCGATCGCTAAAAAAATTTCACAAACCCCCTTCAAATCCAAAGGGGTTAGTACACGAAAAATTTGCAAAATTTGAAAGTACCATAACTCTTTCAAATGGTTCCCGATTTTTAAGATTCTTGGCTTGTTAGGATGATGGTTACCATAGTTTCGAGAATATGTAAGCGTATAATTAGTTTTCGATCCCTACAAAAATTTCACAAAACCCCTTCAAATCCAAAGGGGGTAGTACACGAAAAACTTGCAAAATTTGAAAGAACCATAACTCTTTCAAATGGTGCCCGATTCTTAAGATTTTTGGCTTGTTAGGATGATGGTTACCATAGTTTCGAGAATATGTAAGCGTATAATTATTTTTCGATCCCTACAAAAATTTCACAAACCCCCTTCAAAGCCAAAGGGGGTAGTACACGAAAAACTTGCAAAATTTGAAAGTACCATAACTCTTTCAAATGGTGCCCGATTTTTAAGATTCTTTGCTTGTTAAGATGATGGTTACCATATTTTCGAGAATATGTTGGCGTATAAGTAGTTTTCGATCGCCAAAAAAATTTCACAAACCCCCTTCAAATCCAAAGGGGTTAGTACACGAAAAATTTGCAAAATTTGAAAGTACCATAACTCTTTCAAATGGTTCCCGATTTTTAAGATTCTTGGCTTGTTAGGATGATGGTTACCATAGTTTCGAGAATATGTAAGCGTATAATTAGTTTTCGATCCCTACAAAAATTTCACAAAACCCCTTCAAAGCCAAAGGGGGTAGTACACGAAAAACTTGCAAAATTTGAAACTACCATAACTCTTTCAAATTGTGCCCGATTTTTTAGATTCTTGGCTTGTTAGGATGATGGTTACCATAGTTTTGAGAATATTTAAGCGTATAATTAGTTTTCGATCCCTACAAAAATTTCACAAACCCCCTTCAAAGCCAAAGGGGGTAGTACACGAAAAACTTGCAAAATTTGAAAGTACCATAACTCTTTCAAATGGTGCCCGATTCTTAAGATTTTTGGCTTGTTAGGATGATGGTTACCATAGTTTCGAGAATATGTAAGCGTATAATTATTTTTCGATCCCTACAAAAATTTCACAAACCCCCTTCAAAGCCAAAGGGGGTAGTACACGAAAAACTTGCAAAATTTGAAAGTACCATAACTCTTTCAAATGGTGCCCGATTTTTAAGATTCTTTGCTTGTTAAGATGATGGTTACCATATTTTCGAGAATATGTTGGCGTATAAGTAGTTTTCGATCGCCAAAAAAATTTCACAAACCCCCTTCAAATCCAAAGGGGTTAGTACACGAAAAATTTGCAAAATTTGAAAGTACCATAACTCTTTCAAATGGTTCCCGATTTTTAAAATTCTTGTCTTGTTAGGATGATGGTTACCATAGTTTCGAGAATATGTAAGCGTATAATTAGTTTTCGATCCCTACAAAAATTTCACAAAACCCCTTCAAAGCCAAAGGGGGTAGTACACGAAAAACTTGCAAAATTTGAAACTACCATAACTCTTTCAAATTGTGCCTGTTTTTTAGATTCTTGGCTTGTTAGGATGATGGTTACCATAGTTTTGAGAATATTTAAGCGTATAATTAGTTTTCGATCCCTACAAAAATTTCACAAACCCCCTTCAAAGCCAAAGGGGGTAGTACACGAAAAACTTGCAAAATTTGAAAGTACCATAACTCTTTCAAATGGTGCCCGATTCTTAAGATTTTTGGCTTGTTAGGATGATGGTTACCATAGTTTCGAGAATATGTAAGCGTATAATTATTTTTCGATCCCTACAAAAATTTCACAAACCCCCTTCAAAGCCAAAGGGGGTAGTACACGAAAAACTTGCAAAATTTGAAAGTACCATAACTCTTTCAAATGGTGCCCGATTTTTAAGATTCTTTGCTTGTTAAGATGATGGTTACCATATTTTCGAGAATATGTTGGCGTATAAGTAGTTTTCGATCGCCAAAAAAATTTCACAAACCCCCTTCAAATCCAAAGGGGTTAGTACACGAAAAATTTGCAAAATTTGAAAGTACCATAACTCTTTCAAATGGTTCCCGATTTTTAAAATTCTTGTCTTGTTAGGATGATGGTTACCATAGTTTCGAGAATATGTAAGCGTATAATTAGTTTTCGATCCCTACAAAAATTTCACAAAACCCCTTCAAAGCCAAAGGGGGTAGTACACGAAAAACTTGCAAAATTTGAAACTACCATAACTCTTTCAAATTGTGCCCGATTTTTTAGATTCTTGGCTTGTTAGGATGATGGTTACCATAGTTTCGAGAATATTTAAGCGTATAATTAGTTTTCGATCCCTACAAAAATTTCACAAAACCCCTTCAAAGCCAAAGGGGGTAGTACACGAAAAACTTGCAAAATTTGAAACTACCATAACTCTTTAAAATTGTGCCCTATTTTTTAGATTCTTGGCTTGTTAGGATGATGGTTACCATAGTTTCGAGAATATTTAAGCGTATAATTAGTTTTCGATCCCTACAAAAATTTCACAAACCCCATTCAAAGCCAAAGGGGGTAGTACACGAAAAACTTGCAAAATTTGAAAGAACCATAACTCTTTCAAATGGTGCCCGATTCTTAAGATTTTTGGCTTGTTAGGATGATGGTTACCATAGTTTCGAGAATATGTAAGCGTATAATTATTTTTCGATCCCTACAAAAATTTCACAAACCCCCTTCAAAGCCAAAGGGGGTAGTACACGAAAAACTTGCAAAATTTGAAAGTACCATAACTCTTTCAAATGGTGGCCGATTTTTAAGATTGTTTTCTTGTTAAGATGATGGTTACCATATTTTCGAGAATATGTTGGCGTATAAGTAGTTTTCGATCCCTACAAAAATTTCACAAACCCCCTTCAAAGCCAAACGGGGTAGTACACGAAAAACTTGCAAAATTTGAAAGTACCATAACTCTTTCAAATGGTGCCCGATTTTTAAGATTCTTTGCTTGTTAAGATGATGGTTACCATATTTTTGAGAATATTTTGGCGTATAAGTAGTTTTCGATCGCTAAAAAAATTTCACAAACCACCTTCAAATCCAAAGGGGTTAGTACACGAAAAATTTGCAAAATTTGAAAGTACCATAACTCTTTCAAATAGTGCCCGATTTTTAAGATTCTTTGCTTGTTAAGATGATGGTTACCATATTTTCGAGAATATGTTAGAGTATAAGTAGTTTTCGATCGCTAAAAAAATTTCACAAACCCCCTTCAAATCCAAAGGGGTTAGTACACGAAAAATTTGCAAAATTTGAAAGTACCATAACTCTTTCAAATGGTTCCCGATTTTTAAGATTCTTGGCTTGTTAGGATGATGGTTACCATAGTTTCGAGAATATGTAAGCGTATAATTAGTTTTCGATCCCTACAAAAATTTCACAAAACCCCTTCAAAGCCAAAGGCCGTACACGAAAAACTTGCAAAATTTGAAAGTACCATAACTCTTTCAAATGGAGCCCGATTTTTAAGATTCTTTGCTTGTTAAGATGATGGTTACCATATTTTCGAGAATATGTTAGAGTATAAGTAGTTTTCGATCGCTAAAAAAATTTCACAAACCCCCTTCAAATCCAAAGGGGTTAGTACACGAAAAATTTGCAAAATTTGAAAGTACCATAACTCTTTCAAATGGTTCCCGATTTTTAAGATTCTTGGCTTGTTAGGATGATGGTTACCATAGTTTTGAGAATATGTAAGCGTATAATTAGTTTTCGATCCCTACAAAAATTTCACAAAACCCCTTCAAATCCAAAGGGGGTAGTACACGAAAAACTTGCAAAATTTGAAACTACCATAACTCTTTCAAATTGTGCCCGATTTTTTAGATTCTTGGCTTGTTAGGATGATGGTTACCATAGTTTCGAGAATATTTAAGCGTATAATTAGTTTTCGATCCCTACAAAAATTTCACAAACCCCCTTCAAAGCCAAAGGGGGTAGTACACGAAAAACTTGCAAAATTTGAAAGTACCATAACTCTTTCAAATGGTGCCCGATTCTTAAGATTTTTGGCTTGTTAGGATGATGGTTACCATAGTTTCGAGAATATGTAAGCGTATAATTATTTTTCGATCCCTACAAAAATTTCACAAACCCCCTTCAAAGCCAAAGGGGGTAGTACACGAAAAACTTGCAAAATTTGAAAGTACCATAACTCTTTCAAATGGTGGCCGATTTTTAAGATTGTTTGCTTGTTAAGATGATGGTTACCATATTTTCGAGAATATGTTGGCGTATAAGTAGTTTTCGATCCCTACAAAAATTTCACAAACCCCCTTCAAAGCCAAACGGGGTAGTACACGAAAAACTTGCAAAATTTGAAAGTACCATAACTCTTTCAAATGGTGCCCGATTTTTAAGATTCTTTGCTTGTTAAGATGATGGTTACCATATTTTTGAGAATATTTTGGCGTATAAGTAGTTTTCGATCGCTAAAAAAATTTCACAAACCACCTTCAAATCCAAAGGGGTTAGTACACGAAAAATTTGCATTATTTGAAAGTACCATAACTCTTTCAAATGGTGCCCGATTTTTAAGATTCTTTGCTTGTTAAGATGATGGTTACCATATTTTCGAGAATATGTTAGAGTATAAGTAGTTTTCGATCGCTAAAAAAATTTCACAAACCCCCTTCAAATCCAAAGGGGTTAGTACACGAAAAATTTGCAAAATTTGAAAGTACCATAACTCTTTCAAATGGTTCCCGATTTTTAAGATTCTTGGCTTGTTAGGATGATGGTTACCATAGTTTCGAGAATATGTAAGCGTATAATTAGTTTTCGATCCCTACAAAAATTTCACAAAACCCCTTCAAAGCCAAAGGGGGTAGTACACGAAAAACTTGCAAAATTTGAAAGTACCATAACTCTTTCAAATGGAGCCCGATTTTTAAGATTCTTTGCTTGTTAAGATGATGGTTACCATATTTTCGAGAATATGTTAGAGTATAAGTAGTTTTCGATCGCTAAAAAAATTTCACAAACCCCCTTCAAATCCAAAGGGGTTAGTACACGAAAAATTTGCAAAATTTGAAAGTACCATAACTCTTTCAAATGGTTCCCGATTTTTAAGATTCTTGGCTTGTTAGGATGATGGTTACCATAGTTTCGAGAATATGTAAGCGTATAATTAGTTTTCGATCCCTACAAAAATTTCACAAAACCCCTTCAAATCCAAAGGGGGTAGTACACGAAAAACTTGCAAAATTTGAAAATACCATAACTCTTTCAAATGGTGCCCGATTCTTAAGATTTTTGGCTTGTTAGGATGATGGTTACCATAGTTTCGAGAATATGTAAGCGTATAATTATTTTTCGATCCCTACAAAAATTTCACAAACCCCCTTCAAAGCCAAAGGGGGTAGTACACGAAAAACTTGCAAAATTTGAAAGTACCATAACTCTTTCAAATGGTGCCCGATTTTTAAGATTCTTGGCTTGTTAGGATGATGGTTACCATAGTTTCGAGAATATGTAAGCGTATAATTAGTTTTCGATCCCTACAAAAATTTCACAAACCCCCTTCAAAGCCAAAGGGGGTAGTACACGAATAACTTGCAAAATTTGAAAATACCATAACTCTTTCAAATGGTGCCCGATTTTTAAGATTCTTTGCTTGTTAAGATGATGGTTACCATATTTTCGAAAATATGTTGGCGTATAAGTAGTTTTCGATCGCTAAAAAAATTTCACAAACCACCTTCAAATCCAAAGGGGTTAGTACACGAAAAATTTGCAAAATTTGAAAGTACCATAACTCTTTAAAATGGTGCCCGATTTTTAAGATTCTTTGCTTGTTAAGATGATGGTTACCATATTTTCGAGAATATGTTAGAGTATAAGTAGATTTCGATCGCTAAAAAAATTTCACAAACCCCCTTCAAATCCAAAGGGGTTAGTACACGAAAAATTTGCAAAATTTGAAAGTACCATAACTCTTTCAAATGGTTCCCGATTTTTAAGATTCTTGGCTTGTTAGGATGATGGTTACCATAGTTTCGAGAATATGTAAGCGTATAATTAGTTTTCGATCCCTACAAAAATTTCACAAAACCCCTTCAAAGCCAAAGGGGGTAGTACACGAAAAACTTGCAAAATTTGAAAGTACCATAACTCTTTCAAATGGAGCCCGATTTTTAAGATTCTTTGCTTGTTAAGATGATGGTTACCATATTTTCGAGAATATGTTAGACTATAAGTAGTTTTCGATCGCTAAAAAAATTTCACAAACCCCCTTCAAATCCAAAGGGGTTAGTACACGAAAAATTTGCAAAATTTGAAAGTACCATAACTCTTTCAAATGGTTCCCGATTTTTAAGATTCTTGGCTTGTTAGGATGATGGTTACCATAGTTTCGAGAATATGTAAGCGTATAATTAGTTTTCGATCCCTACAAAAATTTCACAAAACCCCTTCAAATCCAAAGGGGGTAGTACACGAAAAACTTGCAAAATTTGAAAATACCATAACTCTTTCAAATGGTGCCCGATTCTTAAGATTTTTGGCTTGTTAGGATGATGGTTACCATAGTTTCGAGAATATGTAAGCGTATAATTATTTTTCGATCCCTACAAAAATTTCACAAACCCCCTTCAAAGCCAAAGGGGGTAGTACACGAAAAACTTGCAAAATTTGAAAGTACCATAACTCTTTCAAATGGTGCCCGATTTTTAAGATTCTTGGCTTGTTAGGATGATGGTTACCATAGTTTCGAGAATATGTAAGCGTATAATTAGTTTTCGATCCCTACAAAAATTTCACAAACCCCCTTCAAAGCCAAAGGGGGTAGTACACGAAAAACTTGCAAAATTTGAAAATACCATAACTCTTTCAAATGGTGCCCGCTTTTTAAGATTCTTTGCTTGTTAAGATGATGGTTACCATATTTTCGAAAATATGTTGGCGTATAAGTAGTTTTCGATCGCTAAAAAAATTTCACAAACCACCTTCAAATCGAAAGGGGTTAGTACACGAAAAATTTGCAAAATTTGAAAGTACCATAACTCTTTCAAATGGTGCCCGATTTTTAAGATTCTTTGCTTGTTAAGATGATGGTTACCATATTTTCGAGAATATGTTAGAGTATAAGTAGTTTTCGATCGCTAAAAAAATTTCACAAACCCCCTTCAAATCCAAAGGGGTTAGTACACGAAAAATTTGCAAAATTTGAAAGTACCATAACTCTTTCAAATGGTTCCCGATTTTTAAGATTCTTGGCTTGTTAGGATGATGGTTACCATAGTTTCGAGAATATGTAAGCGTATAATTAGTTTTCGATCCCTACAAAAATTTCACAAAACCCCTTCAAAGCCAAATGGGGTAGTACACGAAAAACTTGCAAAATTTGAAAGTACCATAACTCTTTCAAATGGAGCCCGATTTTTAAGATTCTTTGCTTGTTAAGATGATGGTTACCATATTTTCGAGAATATGTTAGAGTATAAGTAGTTTTCGATCGCTAAAAAAATTTCACAAACCCCCTTCAAATCCAAAGGGGTTAGTACACGAAAAATTTGCAAAATTTGAAAGTACCATAACTCTTTCAAATGGTTCCCGATTTTTAAGATTCTTGGCTTGTTAGGATGATGGTTACCATAGTTTCGAGAATATGTAAGCGTATAATTAGTTTTCGATCCCTACAAAAATTTCACAAAACCCCTTCAAATCCAAAGGGGGTAGTACACGAAAAACTTGCAAAATTTGAAACTACCATAACTCTTTCAAATCGTGCCCGATTTTTTAGATTCTTGGCTTGTTAGGATGATGGTTACCATAGTTTCGAGAATATTTAAGCGTATAATTAGTTTTCGATCCCTACAAAAATTTCACAAACCCCCTTCAAAGCCAAAGGGGGTAGTACACGAAAAACTTGCAAAATTTGAAAGTACCATAACTCTTTCAAATGGTGCCCGATTCTTAAGATTTTTGGCTTGTTAGGATGATGGTTACCATAGTTTCGAGAATATGTAAGCGTATAATTATTTTTCGATCCCTACAAAAATTTCACAAACCCCCTTCAAAGCCAAAGGGGGTAGTACACGAAAAACTTGCAAAATTTGAAAGTACCATAACTCTTTCAAATGGTGGCCGATTTTTAAGATTGTTTGCTTGTTAAGATGATGGTTACCATATTTTCGAGAATATGTTGGCGTATAAGTAGTTTTCGATCCCTACAAAAATTTCACAAACCCCCTTCAAAGCCAAACGGGGTAGTACACGAAAAACTTGCAAAATTTGAAAGTACCATAACTCTTTCAAATGGTGCCCGATTTTTAAGATTCTTTGCTTGTTAAGATGATGGTTACCATATTTTTGAGAATATTTTGGCGTATAAGTAGTTTTCGATCGCTAAAAAAATTTCACAAACCACCTTCAAATCCAAAGGGGTTAGTACACGAAAAATTTGCAAAATTTGAAAGTACCATAACTCTTTCAAATGGTGCCCGATTTTTAAGATTCTTTGCTTGTTAAGATGATGGTTACCATATTTTCGAGAATATGTTAGAGTATAAGTAGTTTTCGATCGCTAAAAAAATTTCACAAACCCCCTTCAAATCCAAAGGGGTTAGTACACGAAAAATTTGCAAAATTTGAAAGTACCATAACTCTTTCAAATGGTTCCCGATTTTTAAGATTCTTGGCTTGTTAGGATGATGGTTACCATAGTTTCGAGAATATGTAAGCGTATAATTAGTTTTCGATCCCTACAAAAATTTCACAAAACCCCTTCAAAGCCAAAGGGGGTAGTACACGAAAAACTTGCAAAATTTGAAAGTACCATAACTCTTTCAAATGGAGCCCGATTTTTAAGATTCTTTGCTTGTTAAGATGATGGTTACCATATTTTCGAGAATATGTTAGAGTATAAGTAGTTTTCGATCGCTAAAAAAATTTCACAAACCCCCTTCAAATCCAAAGGGGTTAGTACACGAAAAATTTGCAAAATTTGAAAGTACCATAACTCTTTCAAATGGTTCCCGATTTTTAAGATTCTTGGCTTGTTAGGATGATGGTTACCATAGTTTCGAGAATATGTAAGCGTATAATTAGTTTTCGATCCCTACAAAAATTTCACAAAACCCCTTCAAATCCAAAGGGGGTAGTACACGAAAAACTTGCAAAATTTGAAAATACCATAACTCTTTCAAATGGTGCCCGATTCTTAAGATTTTTGGCTTGTTAGGATGATGGTTACCATAGTTTCGAGAATATGTAAGCGTATAATTATTTTTCGATCCCTACAAAAATTTCACAAACCCCCTTCAAAGCCAAAGGGGGTAGTACACGAAAAACTTGCAAAATTTGAAAGTACCATAACTCTTTCAAATGGTGCCCGATTTTTAAGATTCTTGGCTTGTTAGGATGATGGTTACCATAGTTTCGAGAATATGTAAGCGTATAATTAGTTTTCGATCCCTACAAAAATTTCACAAACCCCCTTCAAAGCCAAAGGGGGTAGTACACGAAAAACTTGCAAAATTTGAAAATACCATAACTCTTTCAAATGGTGCCCGATTTTTAAGATTCTTTGCTTGTTAAGATGATGGTTACCATATTTTCGAAAATATGTTGGCGTATAAGTAGTTTTCGATCGCTAAAAAAATTTCACAAACCACCTTCAAATCCAAAGGGGTTAGTACACGAAAAATTTGCAAAATTTGAAAGTACCATAACTCTTTCAAATGGTGCCCGATTTTTAAGATTCTTTGCTTGTTAAGATGATGGTTACCATATTTTCGAGAATATGTTAGAGTATAAGTAGTTTTCGATCGCTAAAAAAATTTCACAAACCCCCTTCAAATCCAAAGGGGTTATTACACGAAAAATTTGCAAAATTTGAAAGTACCATAACTCTTTCAAATAGTTCCCGATTTTTAAGATTCTTGGCTTGTTAGGATGATGGTTACCATAGTTTCGAGAATATGTAAGCGTATAATTAGTTTTCGATCCCTACAAAAATTTCACAAACCCCCTTCAAAGCCAAAGGGGGTAGTACACGAAAAACTTGCAAAATTTGAAAGTACCATAACTCTTTCAAATGGTGGCCGATTTTTAAGATTGTTTGCTTGTTAAGATGATGGTTACCATATTTTCGAGAATATGTTGGCGTATAAGTAGTTTTCGATCCCTACAAAAATTTCACAAACCCCCTTCAAAGCCAAACGGGGTAGTACACGAAAAACTTGCAAAATTTGAAAGTACCATAACTCTTTCAAATGGTGCCCGATTTTTAAGATTCTTTGCTTGTTAAGATGATGGTTACCATATTTTCGAGAATATGTTAGAGTATAAGTAGTTTTCGATCGCTAAAAAAATTTCACAAACCCCCTTCAAAGCCAAAGGGGGTAGTACACGAAAAACTTGCAAAATTTGAAAGAACCATAACTCTTTCAAATGGTGCCCGATTCTTAAGATTTTTGGCTTGTTAGGATGATGGTTACCATAGTTTCGAGAATATGTAAGCGTATAATTATTTTTCGATCCCTACAAAAATTTCACAAACCCCCTTCAAAGCCAAAGGGGGTAGTACACGAAAAACTTGCAAAATTTGAAAGTACCATAACTCTTTCAAATGGTGCCCGATTTTTAAGATTCTTTGCTTGTTAAGATGATGGTTACCATATTTTCGAGAATATGTTGGCGTATAAGTAGTTTTCGATCGCCAAAAAAATTTCACAAACCCCCTTCAAATCCAAAGGGGTTAGTACACGAAAAATTTGCAAAATTTGAAAGTACCATAACTCTTTCAAATGGTTCCCGATTTTTAAGATTCTTGGCTTGTTAGGATGATGGTTACCATAGTTTCGAGAATATGTAAGCGTATAATTAGTTTTCGATCCCTACAAAAATTTCACAAAACCCCTTCAAAGCCAAAGGGGGTAGTACACGAAAAACTTGCAAAATTTGAAAGTACCATAACTCTTTCAAATGGTGCCCGATTTTTAAGATTCTTTGCTTGTTAAGATGATGGTTACCATATTTTTTAGAATATTTTGGCGTATAAGTAGTTTTCGATCGCTAAAAAAATTTCACAAACCCCCTTCAAATCCAAAGGGGTTAGTACACGAAAAATTTGCAAAATTTGAAAGTACCATAACTCTTTCAAATAGTTCCCGATTTTTAAGATTCTTGGCTTGTTAGGATGATGGTTACCATAGTTTCGAGAATATGTAAGCGTATAATTAGTTTTCGATCCCTACAAAAATTTCACAAACCCCCTTCAAAGCCAAAGGGGGTAGTACACGAAAAACTTGCAAAATTTGAAAGTACCATAACTCTTTCAAATGGTGGCTGATTTTTAAGATTGTTTGCTTGTTAAGATGATGGTTACCATATTTTCGAGAATATGTTGGCGTATAAGTAGTTTTCGATCCCTACAAAAATTTCACAAACCCCCTTCAAAGCCAAACGGGGTAGTACACGAAAAACATGCAAAATTTGAAAGTACCATAACTCTTTCAAATGGTGCCCGATTTTTAAGATTCTTTGCTTGTTAAGATGATGGTTACCATATTTTTTAGAATATTTTGGCGTATAAGTAGTTTTCGATCGCTAAAAAAATTTCACAAACCCCCTTCAAATCCAAAGGGGTTAGTACACGAAAAATTTGCAAAATTTGAAAGTACCATAACTCTTTCGAATAGTTCCCGATTTTTAAGATTCTTGGCTTGTTAGGATGATGGTTACCATAGTTTCGAGAATATGTAAGCGTATAATTAGTTTTCGATCCCTAAAAAAATTTCACAAACCCCCTTCAAAGCCAAAGGGGGTAGTACACGAAAAACATGCAAAATTTGAAAGTACCATAACTCTTTCAAATGGTGCCCGATTCTTAAGATTTTTGGCTTGTTAGGATGATGGTTACCATAGTTTCGAGAATATGTAAGCATATAATTAGTTTTCGATCCCTACAAAAATTTCACAAACCCCCTTCAAAGCCAAAGGGGGTAGTACACGAAAAACTTGCAAAATTTGAAAGTACCATAACTCTTTCAAATGGTGCCCGATTTTTAAGATTCTTTGCTGGTTAAGATGATGGTTACCATATTTTCGAGAATATGTTGGCGTATAAGTAGTTTTCGATCGTTAAAAAATTTTCACAAACCCCCTTCAAATCCAAAGGGGTTAGTACACGAAAAATTTGCAAAATTTGAAAGTACCATAACTCTTTCAAATGGTTCCCGATTTTTAAGATTCTTGGCTTGTTAGGATGATGGTTACCATAGTTTCGAGAATATGTAAGCGTATAATTAGTTTTCGATCCCTACAAAAATTTCACAAAACCCCTTCAAAGCCAAAGGGGGTAGTACACGAAAAACTTGCAAAATTTGAAAGTACCATAACTCTTTCAAATGGTGCCCGATTTTTAAGATTCTTTGCTTGTTAAGATGATGGTTACCATATTTTTGAGAATATTTTGGCGTATAAGTAGTTTTCGATCGCTAAAAAAATTTCACAAACCCCCTTCAAATCCAAAGGGGTCAGTACACGAAAAATTTGCAAAATTTGAAAGTACCATAACTCTTTCAAATAGTTCCCGATTTTTAAGATTCTTGGCTTGTTAGGATGATGGTTACCATAGTTTCGATAATATGTAAGCGTATAATTAGTTTTCGATCCCTACAAAAATTTCACATACCCCCTTCAAAGCCAAAGGGGGTAGTACACGAAAAACTTGCAAAATTTTAAAGTACCATAACTCTTTCAAATGGTGGCCGATTTTTAAGATTCTTTGCTTGTTAAGATGATGGTTACCATATTTTCGAGAATATGTTGGCGTATAAGTAGTTTTCGATAGCTAAAAAAATTTCACAAACCCCCTTCAAATCCAAAGGGGTTAGTACACGAAATTTTTTTAAAATTTGAAAATACCATAACTCTTTCAAATGGTGGCCGATATTTAAGATTCTTGGCTTGTTAGGATGATGGTTACCATAGTTTCGATAATATGTAAGCGTATAATTAGTTTTCGATCCCTACAAAAATTTCACAAACCCCCTTCAAAGCCAAAGGGGGTAGTACACGAAAAACTTGCAAAATTTGAAACTACCATAACTCTTTCAAATGGTGCCCGATTTTTAAGATTCTTTGCTTGTTAGGATGATGGTTACCATATTTTCGATAATATGTAGGCGTATACTTAGTTTTCGATCCCTAAAAAAATTTCACAAACTCACTTCAAAGCCAAAGGGGTTAGTACACGAAAAATTTGCAAAATTTGAAATTATCATATTTCTTTGAAATGGTGCCCGATTTTTTAGATTCTAGGCTTGTTAGGATGATGGTTACCATAGTTTTGAGAATATGTAAGCGTATAATTAGTTTTCGATACCTACAAAAATTTCACAAACCCCCTTCAAAGCCAAAGGGGGTAGTACACGAAAAACTTGCAAAATTTGAAAGTAGCATAACTCTTTCAAATGGTGCCCGATTCTTAAGATTTTTGGCTTGTTAGGATGATGGTTACCATAGTTTTGAGAATATCTAAGCGTATAATTAGTTTTCGATCCCTACAAAAACTTCACAAACCCCCTTCAAAGCCAAAGGGGGTAGTACACGAAAAACTTGCAAAATTTGAAAGTACCATAACTCTTTCAAATGGTGCCCGATTTTTAAGATTCTTGGCTTGTTAGGATGATGGTTACCATAGTTTCGAGAATATGTAAGCGTATAATTAGTTTTCGATCCCTACAAAAATTTCACAAACCCCCTTCAAATCCAAAGGGGTTAGTACACGAAAAATTTGCAAAATTTGAAAATACCATAACTCTTTCAAATGGTGCCCGATATTTAAGATTCTTGGCTTGTTAGGATGATGGCTACCATAGTTTCGATAATATGTAAGCGTATAATTAGTTTTCGATCCCTACAAAAATTTCACAAACCCCCTTCAAAGCCAAAGGGGGTAGTACACGAAATACTTGCAAAATTTGAAAGTACCATAACTCTTTCAAATGGTGCCCGATTTTTAAGATTCTTGGCTTGTTAGGATGATGGTTACCATAGTTTCGAGAATATGTAAGCGTATAATTAGTTTTCGATCCCTACAAAAATTTCACAAACCCCCTTCAAACCCAAAGGGGGTAGTACACGAAAAACTTGCAAAATTTGAAACTACCATAACTCTTTCAAATGGTGCCCGATTTTTAAGATTCTTTGCTTGTTAGGATGATGGTTACCATATTTTCGATAATATGTAGGCGTATACTTAGTTTTCGATCCCTAAAAAAATTTCACAAACCCACTTCAAAGCCAAAGGGGTTAGTAAACGAAAAATTTGCAAAATTTGAAATTATCATATTTCTTTCAAATGGTGCCCGATTTTTTAGATTCTTGGCTTGTTAGGATGATGGTTACCATTATTTCGAGAATATTTAAGCGTATAATTAGTTTTCGATCCCTACAAAAATTTCACAAACCCCCTTCAAACCCAAAGGGGTTAGTACACGAAAAACTTGCAAAATTTGAAAGTACCATAACTCTTTCAAATGGTGCCCGATTCTTAAGATTTTTGGCTTGTTAGGATGATGGTTTCCATAGTTTCGAGAATATGCAAGCGTATAATTAGTTTTCGATCCCTACAAAAATTTCACAAACCCCCTATAATTAGTACACGAAAAACTTGCAAAATTTGAAAATACCATAACTCTTTCAAATGGTGGCCGATTTTTAAGATTCTTTGCTTGTTAAGATGATGGTTACCATATTTTCGAAAATATGTTGGCGTATAAGTAGTTTTCGATCGCTAAAAAAATTTCACAAACCACCTTCAAATACAAAGGGGTTAGTACACGAAAAATTTGCAAAATTTGAAAGTACCATAACTCTTTCAAATGGTGCCCGATTTTTAAGATTCTTTGCTTGTTAAGATGATGGTTACCATATTTTCGAGAATATGTTGGAGTATAAGTAGTTTTCGATCGCTAAAAAAATTTCACAAACCCCCTTCAAATCCAAAGGTGTTAGTACACGAAAAATTTGCAAAATTTGAAAATACCATAACTCTTTCAAATGGTGCCCGATATTTAAGATTCTTGGCTTGTTAGGATGATGGCTACCATAGTTTCGATAATATGTAAGCGTATAATTAGTTTTCGATCCCTACAAAAATTTCACAAACCCCCTTCAAAGCCAAAGGGGGTAGTACACGAAATACTTGCAAAATTTGAAACTACCATAACTCTTTCAAATGGTGCCCGATTTTTAAGATTCTTTGCTTGTTAGGATGATGGTTACCATATTTTCGATAATATGTAGGCGTATACTTAGTTTTCGATCCCTAAAAAAATTTCACAAACCCACTTCAAAGCCAAAGGGGTTAGTACACGAAAAATTTGCAAAATTTGAAATTATCATATTTCTTTCAAATGGTGCCCGATTTTTTAGATTCTTGGCTTGTTAGAATGATGGTTACCATAGTTTCGAGAATATGTAAGCGTATAATTAGTTTTCGATACCTACAAAAATTTCACAAACCCCCTTCAAAGCCAAAGGGGGTAGTACACGAAAAACTTGCAAAATTTGAAAGTACCATAACTCTTTCAAATGGTGCCCGATTCTTAAGATTTTTGGCTTGTTAGGATGATGGTTACCATAGTTTTGAGAATATCTAAGCGTATAATTAGTTTTCGATCCCTACAAAAACTTCACAAACCCCCTTCAAAGCGAAAGGGGGTAGTACACGAAAAACTTGCAAAATTTGAAAGTACCATAACTCTTTCAAATGGTGCCCGATTTTTAAGATTCTTGGCTTGTTAGGATGATGGTTACCATAGTTTCGAGAATATGTAAGCGTATAATTAGTTTTCGATCCCTACAAAAATTTCACAAACCCCTTTCAAAGCCAAAGGGGGTAGTACACGAAAAACTTGCAAAATTTGAAACTACCATAACTCTTTCAAATGGTGCCCGATTTTTAAGATTCTTTGCTTGTTAGGATGATGGTTACCATATTTTCGATAATATGTAGGCGTATACTTAGTTTTCGATCCCTAAAAAAATTTCACAAACCCACTTCAAAGCCAAAGGGGTTAGTAAACGAAAAATTTGCAAAATTTGAAATTATCATATTTCTTTCAAATGGTGCCCGATTTTTTAGATTCTTGGCTTGTTAGGATGATGGTTACCATTATTTCGAGAATATTTAAGCGTATAATTAGTTTTCGATCCCTACAAAAATTTCACAAACCCCCTTCAAACCCAAAGGGGGTAGTACACGAAAAATTTGCAAAATTTGAAAGTACCATTACTCTTTCAAATGGTGCCCGATTTTTAAGATTCTTGGCTTGTTAGGATGATGGTTACCATAGTTTCGAGAATATGTAAGCGTATAATTAGTTTTCGATCCCTACAAAAATTTCACAAACCCCCTTCAAACCCAAAGGGGGTAGTACACGAAAAACTTGCAAAATTTGAAACTACCATAACTCTTTCAAATGGTGCCCGATTTTTAAGATTCTTTGCTTGTTAGGATGATGGTTACCATATTTTCGATAATATGTAGGCGTATACTTAGTTTTCGATCCCTAAAAAAATTTCACAAACCCACTTCAAAGCCAAAGGGGTTAGTAAACGAAAAATTTGCAAAATTTGAAATTATCATATTTCTTTCAAATGGTGCCCGATTTTTTAGATTCTTGGCTTGTTAGGATGATGGTTACCATTATTTCGAGAATATTTAAGCGTATAATTAGTTTTCGATCCCTACAAAAATTTCACAAACCCCCTTCAAACCCAAAGGGGGTAGTACACGAAAAACTTGCAAAATTTGAAAGTACCATAACTCTTTCAAATGGTGCCCGATTCTTAAGATTTTTGGCTTGTTAGGATGATGGTTTCCATAGTTTCGAGAATATGCAAGCGTATAATTAGTTTTCGATCCCTACAAAAATTTCACAAACCCCCTATAATTAGTACACGAAAAACTTGCAAAATTTGAAAATACCATAACTCTTTCAAATGGTGGCCGATTTTTAAGATTCTTTGCTTGTTAAGATGATGGTTACCATATTTTCGAAAATATGTTGGCGTATAAGTAGTTTTCGATCGCTAAAAAAATTTCACAAACCACCTTCAAATCCAAAGGGGTTAGTACACGAAAAATTTGCAAAATTTGAAAGTACCATAACTCTTTCAAATGGTGCCCGATTTTTAAGATTCTTTGCTTGTTAAGATGATGGTTACCATATTTTCGAGAATATGTTGGAGTATAAGTAGTTTTCGATCGCTAAAAAAATTTCACAAACCCCCTTCAAATCCAAAGGTGTTAGTACACGAAAAATTTGCAAAATTTGAAAATACCATAACTCTTTCAAATGGTGCCCGATATTTAAGATTCTTGGCTTGTTAGGATGATGGCTACCATAGTTTCGATAATATGTAAGCGTATAATTAGTTTTCGATCCCTACAAAAATTTCACAAACCCCCTTCAAAGCCAAAGGGGGTAGTACACGAAATACTTGCAAAATTTGAAACTACCATAACTCTTTCAAATGGTGCCCGATTTTTAAGATTCTTTGCTTGTTAGGATGATGGTTACCATATTTTCGATAATATGTAGGCGTATACTTAGTTTTCGATCCCTAAAAAAATTTCACAAACCCACTTCAAAGCCAAAGGGGTTAGTACACGAAAAATTTGCAAAATTTGAAATTATCATATTTCTTTCAAATGGTGCCCGATTTTTTAGATTCTTGGCTTGTTAGAATGATGGTTACCATAGTTTCGAGAATATGTAAGCGTATAATTAGTTTTCGATACCTACAAAAATTTCACAAACCCCCTTCAAAGCCAAAGGGGGTAGTACACAAAAAACTTGCAAAATTTGAAAGTACCATAACTCTTTCAAATGGTGCCCGATTCTTAAGATTTTTGGCTTGTTAGGATGATGGTTACCATAGTTTTGAGAATATCTAAGCGTATAATTAGTTTTCGATCCCTACAAAAACTTCACAAACCCCCTTCAAAGCGAAAGGGGGTAGTACACGAAAAACTTGCAAAATTTGAAAGTACCATAACTCTTTCAAATGGTGCCCGATTTTTAAGATTCTTGGCTTGTTAGGATGATGGTTACCATAGTTTCGAGAATATGTAAGCGTATAATTAGTTTTCGATCCCTACAAAAATTTCACAAACCCCTTTCAAAGCCAAAGGGGGTAGTACACGAAAAACTTGCAAAATTTGAAACTACCATAACTCTTTCAAATGGTGCCCGATTTTTAAGATTCTTTGCTTGTTAGGATGATGGTTACCATATTTTCGATAATATGTAGGCGTATACTTAGTTTTCGATCCCTAAAAAAATTTCACAAACCCACTTCAAAGCCAAAGGGGTTAGTAAACGAAAAATTTGCAAAATTTGAAATTATCATATTTCTTTCAAATGGTGCCCGATTTTTTAGATTCTTGGCTTGTTAGGATGATGGTTACCATTATTTCGAGAATATTTAAGCGTATAATTAGTTTTCGATCCCTACAAAAATTTCACAAACCCCCTTCAAACCCAAAGGGGGTAGTACACGAAAAACTTGCAAAATTTGAAAGTACCATAACTCTTTCAAATGGTGGCCGATTTTTAAGATTGTTTGCTTGTTAAGATGATGGTTACCATATTTTCGAGAATATGTTGGCGTATAAGTAGTTTTCGATCCCTACAAAAAGTTCACAAACCCCCTTCAAAGCCAAACGGGGTAGTACACGAAAAACTTGCAAAATTTGAAAGTACCATAACTCTTTCAAATGGTGCCCGATTTTTAAGATTCTTTGCTTGTTAAGATGATGGTTACCATATTTTTGAGAATATTTTGGCGTATAAGTAGTTTTCGATCGCTAAAAAAATTTCACAAACCCCCTTCAAATCCAAAGGGGTTAGTACACGAAAAATTTGCAAAATTTGAAAGTACCATAACTCTTTCAAATAGTTCCCGATTTTTAAGATTCTTGGCTTGTTAGGATGATGGTTACCATAGTTTCGAGAATATGTAAGCGTATAATTAGTTTTCGATCCCTACAAAAATTTCACAAACCCCCTTCAAACCCAAAGGGGGTAGTACACGAAAAACTTGCAAAATTTGAAAGTACCATAACTCTTTCAAATGGTGCCCGATTCTTAAGATTTTTGGCTTGTTAGGATGATGGTTTCCATAGTTTCGAGAATATGTAAGCATATAATTAGTTTTCGATCCCTACAAAAATTTCACAAACCCCCTTCAAAGCCAAAGGGGGTAGTACACGAAAAACTTGCAAAATTTGAAAGTACCATAACTCTTTCAAATGGTGCCCGATTTTTAAGATTCTTTGCTTGTTAAGATGATGGTTACCATATTTTCGAGAATATGTTGGCGTATAAGTAGTTTTCGATCCCTACAAAAAGTTCACAAACCCCCTTCAAAGCCAAACGGGGTAGTACACGAAAAACTTGCAAAATTTGAAAGTACCATAACTCTTTCAAATGGTGCCCGATTTTTAAGATTCTTTGCTTGTTAAGATGATGGTTACCATATTTTTGAGAATATTTTGGCGTATAAGTAGTTTTCGATCGCTAAAAAAATTTCACAAACCCCCTTCAAATCCAAAGGGGTTACTACACGAAAAATTTGCAAAATTTGAAAGTACCATAACTCTTTCAAATAGTTCCCGATTTTTAAGATTCTTGGCTTGTTAGGATGATGGTTACCATAGTTTCGAGAATATGTAAGCGTATAATTAGTTTTCGATCCCTACAAAAATTTCACAAACCCCCTTCAAAGCCAAAGGGGGTAGTACACGAAAAACTTGCAAAATTTGAAAATACCATAACTCTTTCAAATGGTGCCCGATTTTTAAGATTCTTTGCTTGTTAAGATGATGGTTACCATATTTTCGAAAATATGTTGGCGTATAAGTAGTTTTCGATCGCTAAAAAAATTTCACAAACCACCTTCAAATCCAAAGGGGTTAGTACACGAAAAATTTGCAAAATTTGAAAGTACCATAACTCTTTCAAATGGTGCCTGATTTTTAAGATTCTTTGCTTGTTAAGATGATGGTTACCATATTTTCGAGAATATGTTAGAGTATAAGTAGTTTTCGATCGCTAAAAAAATTTCACAAACCCCCTTCAAATCCAAAGGGGTTAGTACACGAAAAATTTGCAAAATTTGAAAGTACCATAACTCTTTCAAATAGTTCCCGATTTTTAAGATTCTTGGCTTGTTAGGATGATGGTTACCATAGTTTCGAGAATATGTAAGCGTATAATTAGTTTTCGATCCCTAAAAAAATTTCACAAACCCCCTTCAAAGCCAAAGGGGGTAGTACACGAAAAACATGCAAAATTTGAAAGTACCATAACTCTTTCAAATGGTGCCCGATTCTTAAGATTTTTGGCTTGTTAGGATGATAGTTACCATAGTTTCGAGAATATGTAAGCGTATAATTAGTTTTCGATCCCTACAAAAATTTCACAAACCCCCTTCAAAGCCAAAGGGGGTAGTACACGAAAAACTTGCAAAATTTGAAAGTACCATAACTCTTTCAAATGGTGCCCGATTTTTAAGATTCTTTGCTGGTTAAGATGATGGTTACCATATTTTCGAGAATATGTTGGCGTATAAGTAGTTTTCGATCGTTAAAAAAATTTCACAAACCCCCTTCAAATCCAAAGGGGTTAGTACACGAAAAATTTGCAAAATTTGAAAGTACCATAACTCTTTCAAATGGTTCCCGATTTTTAAGATTCTTGGCTTGTTAGGAAGATGGTTACCATAGTTTCGAGAATATGTAAGCGTATAATTAGTTTTCGATCCCTACAAAAATTTCACAAAACCCCTTCAAAGCCAAAGGGGGTAGTACACGAAAAACTTGCAAAATTTGAAAGTACCATAACTCTTTCAAATGCTGCCCGATTTTTAAGATTCTTTGCTTGTTAAGATGATGGTTACCATATTTTTGAGAATATTTTGGCGTATAAGTAGTTTTCGATCGCTAAAAAAATTTCACAAACCCCCTTCAAATCCAAAGGGGTCAGTACACGAAAAATTTGCAAAATTTGAAAGTACCATAACTCTTTCAAATAGTTCCCGATTTTTAAGATTCTTGGCTTGTTAGGATGATGGTTACCATAGTTTCGATAATATGTAAGCGTATAATTAGTTTTCGATCCCTACAAAAATTTCACATACCCCCTTCAAAGCCAAAGGGGGTAGTACACGAAAAACTTGCAAAATTTTAAAGTACCATAACTCTTTCAAATGGTGGCCGATTTTTAAGATTCTTTGCTTGTTAAGATGATGGTTACCATATTTTCGAGAATATGTTGGCGTATAAGTAGTTTTCGATAGCTAAAAAAATTTCACAAACACCCTTCAAATCCAAAGGGGTTAGTACACGAAAAATTTTTAAAATTTGAAAATACCATAACTCTTTCAAATGGTGCCCGATATTTAAGATTCTTGGCTTGTTAGGATGATGGTTACCATAGTTTCGATAATATGTAAGCGTATAATTAGTTTTCGATCCCTACAAAAATTTCACAAACCCCCTTCAAAGCCAAAGGGGGTAGTACACGAAATACTTGCAAAATTTGAAACTACCATAACTCTTTCAAATGGTGCCCGATTTTTAAGATTCTTTGCTTGTTAGGATGATGGTTACCATATTTTCGATAATATGTAGGCGTATACTTAGTTTTCGATCCCTAAAAAAATTTCACAAACCCACTTCAAAGCCAAAGGGGTTAGTACACGAAAAATTTGCAAAATTTGAAATTATCATATTTCTTTCAAATGGTGCCCGATTTTTTAGATTCTTGGCTTGTTAGGATGATGGTTACCATAGTTTCGAGAATATGTAAGCGTATAATTAGTTTTCGATACCTACAAAAATTTCACAAACCCCCTTCAAAGCCAAAGGGGGTAGTACAACAAAAACTTGCAAAATTTGAAAGTACCATAACTCTTTCAAATGGTGCCCGATTCTTAAGATTTTTGGCTTGTTAGGATGATGGTTACCATAGTTTTGAGAATATCTAAGCGTATAATTAGTTTTCGATCCCTACAAAAACTTCACAAACCCCCTTCAAAGCCAAAGGGGGTAGTACACGAAAAACTTGCAAAATTTGAAAGTACCATAACTCTTTCAAATGGTGCCCGATTTTTAAGATTCTTGGCTTGTTAGGATGATTGTTACCATAGTTTCGAGAATATGTAAGCGTATAATTAGTTTTCGATCCCTACAAAAATTTCACAAACCCCTTTCAAAGCCAAAGGGGGTAGTACACGAAAAACTTGCAAAATTTGAAACTACCATAACTCTTTCAAATGGTGCCCGATTTTTAAGATTCTTTGCTTGTTAGGATGATGGTTACCATATTTTCGATAATATGTAGGCGTATACTTAGTTTTCGATCCCTAAAAAAATTTCACAAACCCACTTCAAAGCCAAAGGGGTTAGTAAACGAAAAATTTGCAAAATTTGAAATTATCATATTTCTTTCAAATGGTGCCCGATTTTTTAGATTCTTGGCTTGTTAGGATGATGGTTACCATTATTTCGAGAATATTTAAGCGTATAATTAGTTTTCGATCCCTACAAAAATTTCACAAACCCCCTTCAAACCCAAAGGGGGTAGTACACGAAAAACTTGCAAAATTTGAAAGTACCATAACTCTTTCAAATGGCGCCCGATTCTTAAGATTTTTGGCTTGTTAGGATGATGGTTTCCATAGTTTCTAGAATATGTAAGCGTATAATTAGTTTTCGATCCCTACAAAAATTTCACAAACCCCCTTCAAAGCCAAAGGGGGTAGTACACGAAAAACTTGCAAAATTTGAAAATACCATAACTCTTTCAAATGGTGGCCGATTTTTAAGATTCTTTGCTTGTTAAGATGATGGTTACCATATTTTCGAAAATATGTTGGCGTATAAGTAGTTTTCGATCGCTAAAAAAATTTCACAAACCACCTTCAAATCCAAAGGGGTTAGTACACGAAAAATTTGCAAAATTTGAAAGTACCATAACTCTTTCAAATGGTGCCCGATTTTTAAGATTCTTTGCTTGTTAAGATGATGGTTACCATATTTTCGAGAATATGTTGGAGTATAAGTAGTTTTCGATCGCTAAAAAAATTTCACAAACCCCCTTCAAATCCAAAGGGGTTAGTACACGAAAAATTTGCAAAATTTGAAAATACCATAACTCTTTCAAATGGTGCCCGATATTTAAGATTCTTTGCTTGTTAGGATGATGCAAAATGGACGCGTAGTTGCTTATGGTTCTCGTCAATTGAAGCCTCATGAGAAGAACTACCCAACTCATGATCTGGAGTTAGCAGCCATCATCTTTGCGTTGAAGATATGGAGATGCTACCTTTACGGTGTAAGATTTCAAATCTTTTCTGATCATAAAAGTTTAAAATATCTCTTCACTCAGCGAGATCTGAACTTGAGACAACGTCGATGGATTGAGTACATGGAGGATTACGATTTCACTCTCGAGTATCATCCGGGCAAGGCTAACGTGGTAGCCGATGCACTGAGTAGGAAAGGTGCAGGTGTTCTAGCAGCGCTAGCATTGCTGGATTGGAAAAGAGAAATGGTAATTGGGGATTACGATCTTAAGCTCTTCGAGAGTCGTGATTCAGCGGTGATTTATAATCTGGTAGATCCACCGTACCTGGTCCAACAAGTTAAAGAGAATCAGCAGCAAGATAAACATCTTCTAGGTGTTCTGACAAGATTGCAGAATGGTGAGACGCTAGAGCATTGGAATGTTCGAGGGGATGGAAGCTTGTATTTCAAGAATCGTTTAGCTGTTCCACAAGTAGACGAGATCAAGAAAGCGATTATGGAAGAAACTCATAAGTCTCGTTACGCCATTCATCCTGGAGCCAATAAGATGTATCAGAATCTGAAGAAACAATTCTGGTGGCGCAACATGAAGAAAGACGTTCTCGACTATGTCAGGAGTTGTCAGAATTGTCTCAAAGTAAAAGCTGAGCGACAGAAGCCAGGAGGAATGTTGCAACCGTTGCCCATACCAGAGTGGAAATGGGAAGAGATAACCATGGATTTTCTAACAAATCTACCAAAGTCGCAGGAAGGCTTTGATACGATTTGGGTAATCGTGGATCGACTCACAAAGTCTGCACATTTCATTCCCATCAAGGTAACGTACTCCAAGAGGAAACTAGCTGAAGTGTATCTAGAAAACGTGGTGAAATATCACGGTGTTCCTTTGAGCATTACTTCAGATCGTGATACACGATTCACTGCTCATTACTGGAGAAGTTTCCAGGAAGCCATGGGAACGATACTGAACTTCAGTACTGCTTTTCATCCTCAGACGGATGGGCAATCTGAGAGAGTTATTCAAATCCTGGAAGACATGTTGAGAGCGTGTGCTTTGGATTTTGGTAACAAATGGAGGGAGAATCTCTCGTTTGCTGAGTTTGCATACAATAACAGTTTTCAGTCCAGCATAGGCATGGCCCCATTTGAAGCTCTGTATGGAAGACCGTGTAGATCTCCTGTGTGTTGGATTGAACCAGAAGAACGTGTTCAGACAGGAGCTACGATTATTGAAGAAACTAATGAGAAGATCGCGATCATTCAGCAGCGACTGAAGACAGCTCAAAGTCGACAAAAGAGCTATGCTGATAAAAGACGAAGACCACTCGAATTTGAAGTAGGAGACTATGTGCTCTTAAAAGTATCTCCACGTAAAGGTATTTCCCGTTTTGGAAAGAAAGGGAAATTGTCTCCTCGATACGTAGGACCTTTCCAGATTACTGCACGAGTAGGTCTTGTGGCTTATCGACTTGCTCTACCCCCAGAGTTAGCGTTTGTGCACGATGTTTTTCACGTGTCAATGCTTCGGAAGAGCGAACCCGATCCTACAGCTATCGTTCAACTCGAAGATGTACCGATTCAAGAGAATGTCACTTACGATGAAGTTCCAACCCAGGTTGTCGATAGAAAGATGAAGAGTCTTCGTAACCGTGAGATTCCGTTGGTGAAGGTTTTGTGGACTCATCATGGAAGCGAAGAAGCGACTTGGGAACTGGAAAGCGATATGATGGAAAAGTATCCGTACTTATTCCATGTGGGTAGTTAGATCTTAAATTTCGGGACGAAATTTCTCTAAGGAGTGGAGAACTGTAGCGACTCGAAGTTTTAAGATTAATTTTGTAAATTAAGTTAATCAAAGGACGAGAAAATTATGTAAATTAATTTTCTAAGTAGTATTTCCAGTATTTTGGATTTGAAATATATTAAGGTAAGGAGAAATCTCGGAATAAAATAAAGGATTTATCGAGTTCGTCGTGAGTGATAAATTATTTTCCGATGAGATATTCCGGAATTTAATTTAAGAAAATAAATTCTTAAGGACGAGAATTATTTCCGAGAAACCTTGAGTATATTTGAGTTATTTGAGAAAGAATGAGAATTTTCTTGGTTTTGAAGCTTTTAATTAAAGGTTCGATTGGTTACGGTTGAAGTCACAAAATTTTGTGACAAGGACGTGGTTGTCATGTTTTTCTGGGTCTATTTGAAATAAAACGTTGAGTTCGGGGTTAGTTTTCTAGAGATGGAAACAAAGAGGGGTTTATTTGCAAAACTTGAGAAAATTCCACACACTTCTATTCCTTTCTTCTTTCTTATTTTTCTCCTGATACTTCTTTCTTCTTCTCCTTTCTTCTCCATTTCGCTCGCGACCTGCACAAAAAGAAACAGAGGAAAAAAAAAACAAACAAACGAAACCGACATCAAGGACATCATCGTCACCGCCACAGCCCTCACCACCACCTTCTTCACCTCTTCTCTTCTTCATCTTCTTCTTTACTTGCGCTCGCCATCAACTCCAACCCGAGCCACCGCGATCGCCCGCCGTGACCGAGAGAGAAATCGCCGCGAGCCACCAAGGACCGCCGCCGAGGGAAAGACACCGGGAAAGAGAAAGTGAGCACCGAGGAAGCTGAATCTCACGAAAAGTGGGTAGGAAAATTCAAACCCGAATTGGATTTGTGGAATCTAGGGTTCAACATGAAAAAAATTGGGGATTTTGTTTATCTTGAGGAATTTCGAGAAAATTATTGGTCTTAAAGGATTGTTGAGCTTGTTGTGATGTTTAGTATTCGAAATTGTGGATTAAAGATTGGGTTTGGAATTTTTCTCTTGGATTTTTGGCCGAAATCTAGGGTTTGTTCATCAAATTTGGGGATTTTGATTTGTGACTGTGATATGTGATTCTGAAAACTGTTATGAGGATTATTGGTTTGAATTGTGGTTGGGTTCGTGTTTATTATGGGTTTTTGGACGAGTTTGATGTTAATTTGAGCTTGGCCGTGTGTTTGGTTCCTTGGCCGTGTGGAATTGTTGGCTTTGATCATGTGTTTTTTTTTATATATGAAAAGTTTGAGTATGGGTAAGTGATGACTTGAGATGAGTTATTGACGGTTTTTAATTTGGAAAAGAAAAGAATGATACTTGTTTCGCTAGAATTATTTTCAGATTTCATTATGGAAATGAAATTAGACTCGTTCAAGATATGCGAATTTTGGACTTTATAGTTAGAAATGTCTTTGGGTTATACGATTATTAAATCGTACGTTTGAGTTTGAGTATTGTGGATTACTCATAAGATTCTGATTCAGGATCGGTTTGATTTACCGTGATAGGATTCAAGAGTAAAAGTCGTTTAGAGGGTTCACGGAGTAAGTGAACGTCTGGAGCCTCGGTTTTAGTGAACGTTCAGGTTCACAGGACGAGCGAACGTCTCGTAGACGAGCAACTTAGACGCTTGTTCTCGAGGTAGGTTATTATAACCCTTCTCTCCTGATTTTATGGTTTGGCCTCTAGTATATATTATTTTCGAAATGAAAATGATTGTGAACGTGCCACGAAACCTAAACCGTTCTTAGAAAATGTGGCGGAACTTCATCTCAGGATATCTGATCATGAAGTTGAGAATATTTTCGATATTATACATATATCCTGTATTTGCGAAATAAAATGTTTTGTATATCCTGATAGAGCCGGGAACGTATATATATGAAGCGGATAGTGCAATCGTATATATAAGGGTGTGGAGAGTGCACCATTCTGATCAGAGGACTGTCACGGGTTATGTTGACAGGGGCTCAGGAAATAGTATACGTTTAAATGGGCGTAGATGCACATTTAAATTCAATTGCATCTCTTGCATTTACGTTTCTAGCATCAGCATCCCGTCATTTAAATTTCTGTCATTTACATTTCTGCAATTTATATTTCTGCAAGGTATACTTGTACGTGTATGGCGATTTACACGTGACAAGAATAGTAATATTATAAAGCTAAGTATTATTTTCGAAAATCTTTTAAAAAAAATCAAACCATTATTATAGCACCTACTGGGCCTCAGGCTCATCCCTATTTCTTCAATTTTTTTTTTATAATCAGGGAACGAGAAGAAGGGTTAGGACGACCTCGGAGTTTTACGTCGTCAAGTTTTTGAAGTTTTTAGTTTCGTTATCTAGCAGGTCTGTATATAAGCTTTTGGTTTATCAAAGTTTGTTATATTTTCTGTATTCTGTTTTGTTTATCTTTGGATCTGTAAAGTGAATGACTGAGTATGCACTGTGGGATGTTTAGTTACTCGTTTAGTGTTTAATAAAGTATGTTTAATATCGCTTATCTTCTCTTAGTTCACGTCTCGCCTTTCAGGAGATGGCCGCACGTGCACGGAATGAAGTGCCAGCTGTTCCCTCAAGAAGTCATTGTCTGAGAGAGTTTCAACGACTTCAGATCTCTGCATTTAAAGGTGATGCTGATCCACAAGTGGCAGACCATTGGTTTCAGAACCTTATAATGCAGTTGGATACGATCAGAACTCCACCGGAGTATCGCGTAGAGTTTGCAGCTACTAAGCTCGAAGATCGTGCTGGCGTGTGGTGGAGGCAACTGAAGAGGACACATGACGTAGATGCCATGACGTGGGAAGAGTTTGAAGAGCTGTTTTACAGACAGTTTTTCCCACAGAGCTTCCGAGATGAAAAGGTTAGAGAATTCATCGGACTCACTCAAGGAAGCATGACAGTGTTTCAGTATGAAGCGAAGTTTAGTGATCTAGCTCGCTTTGCTCCTTCGATTGTGGAAACCGAGCACATGAGGTGCATAAGATTTGAAGATGGTCTGAAAGCTTCTGTTCGAAGGCAAATAGTTGCTTTGGAGATCCGCGAGTATGCAAGACTCGTGTCAGCAGCTTTACGTGTCGAGCAAGACAGCCTGGCGTATCAAAAGGAGCGAGCTGAGAACGGTGAATCTTCTGGAGGACCAACCAGAAATGTTCGTCGTTCAGGAGCTGGACGGGGGCAGTTTAACGGTGCTTCAGGCGCAAGTCAAGCTGGAGGAAGTGGTACTCGAATGTCTGGGAACAGGTCGTCTGGTAGCAGCAGCTCTAGTCCATATGGCTTGACGTGTTACACATGTGGAGAACCTGGTCATCTCAGGCGAGATTGTCCAAGGAATCAAGGACAACAACCTCCGCAAACTTACGTTCCACCGAGTTATGGGCCGACAAGTTATGGTCAGCCAAGCTATCGACCGTTTGTGCCTCAGCCACAGTATCGACCACCAAGCTTCCCACAGTCTCAGGGAACTGTGCCTCAATACTTTCCTCAACCACGACCACAGTCTTCGGGAAGTGTGCAATCCCCGATGCAGAATCAAGCTAGACCTGGAGGCCAGAGAGGTTCTTTTGGAGGAGGAAAAGGACGAGCTCAGGGGCAAGCTAATGTGGTGATCGGAGAAACTTCAAAGGCGGGAAGCAGTCACTCTGCCATGGACGGTATGATTCTCATCTCAACATCTTGGGCTAAGGTGTTGTTTGACACTGGTGCCACACATTCGTTTATTTCGGAAGATTTCCTTAATATCTTGGGTTTAGAAACGAATTCGTTAGAGAGACCTTTGTTTCTGCATACACCCATCGGTGAGGCCAGAGCGACCCTTAGTTGTCACAGTCAGGTAACCAGTGGGAATGGTGAGCAACTAGATGTGAATTTAATCGTGTTGCCTATGACTCAGTATGACGTCATACTTGGCATGGATTGGTTGTCAAAGTATAGAGTCCAACTAGATTGCCATAAGCGAAGAGTAACGCTACATACGGGGTCTAGGAAGACTGTCCTATATCGAAATGGTGAAGGTCAGGAAACAGGGAATCATATTCTGAAGGCATCTGTTGGAGGACGGAAGAATTTATCGTGCTATGCACTCATTGCCTCGTTAGAAGAAGGTGTAAAGGATGCTCAGGAAGAGTTAGCTATTCCTGTTGTGGATGAATTTCCAGATGTTTTTCCAGAGGAATTGTCTAGCTTACCACCTGATCGAGAATTAGAGTTCTGCATTGAACTTATTCCTGGTACAACTCCAATCTCTATTCCTCCATACAGAATGGCACCTGCAGAGCTACAAGAATTACGAAAACAACTTGATGAGTTGGCGAGTAAAGGGTACATTCGAAATAGTACGTCACCATGGGGAGCACCTGTGTTGTTCGCTAAGAAACACGATGGAAGTCTGAGATTATGTATTGACTACAGGAAGCTGAATGCAGTGACGATAAAGAATAAGTACCCATTACCCAGGATTGATGAGTTGTTTGACCAACTGGGAGGATCTCGATTCTTTTCCAAGATAGATCTGAGATCTGGGTATCATCAGCTGAAGGTTCGTGAAGAGGATATTCCTAAGACGGCTTTCAGGACTCGTTATGGTCATTTTGAGTTCCTGGTAATGCCTTTTGGATTAACGAACGCTCCTGCAGCTTTTATGGACATGATGAATCGAGTTTTTCGACCATTCCTGGATCAGTTCGTCATTGTCTTCATTGATGATATTCTGATTTACTCGAAGGATGCGCAAGAGCATGAGCAACATCTTAGAGTCGTTTTACGGACTCTTCGGGAGCATCAGTTATATGCCAAGAAAGAGAAGTGTGATTTTTGGTTAACCGAAGTTAAGTTTCTTGGGCATGTAATAACTGAAGATGGAATATCTGTAGACCCTTCTAAGATAGAAGCAGTCTTAAGATGGGAGCCACCAAAGAACGTTGGAGAGATTCGAAGTTTTCTGGGTTTGGCTGGATACTACAGAAAGTTTGTGAAAGATATTTCACGGATAGCCGCACCAATGACCCGCCTCACAAAGAAGAATGTTCGGTTTGAGTGGGATCATCAGTGTGAGAATGCTTTCCAAAGGCTGAAAGTTTGTTTAACTAGTGCACCAATTCTCACTATCCCGAAGATGGGCGAGCCGTATGAAGTCTACTCAGATGCTTCTAAAGAAGGTCTGGGGTGCGTTTTGATGCAAAATGGACGCGTAGTTGCTTATGGTTCTCGTCAATTGAAGCCTCATGAGAAGAACTACCCAACTCATGATCTGGAGTTAGCAGCCATCATCTTTGCGTTGAAGATATGGAGATGCTACCTTTACGGTGTAAGATTTCAAATCTTTTCTGATCATAAAAGTTTAAAATATCTCTTCACTCAGCGAGATCTGAACTTGAGACAACGTCGATGGATTGAGTACATGGAGGATTACGATTTCACTCTCGAGTATCATCCGGGCAAGGCTAACGTGGTAGCCGATGCACTGAGTAGGAAAGGTGCAGGTGTTCTAGCAGCGCTAGCATTGCTGGATTGGAAAAGAGAAATGGTAATTGGGGATTACGATCTTAAGCTCTTCGAGAGTCGTGATTCAGCGGTGATTTATAATCTGGTAGATCCACCGTACCTGGTCCAACAAGTTAAAGAGAATCAGCAGCAAGATAAACATCTTCTAGGTGTTCTGACAAGATTGCAGAATGGTGAGACGCTAGAGCATTGGAATGTTCGAGGGGATGGAAGCTTGTATTTCAAGAATCGTTTAGCTGTTCCACAAGTAGACGAGATCAAGAAAGCGATTATGGAAGAAACTCATAAGTCTCGTTACGCCATTCATCCTGGAGCCAATAAGATGTATCAGAATCTGAAGAAACAATTCTGGTGGCGCAACATGAAGAAAGACGTTCTCGACTATGTCAGGAGTTGTCAGAATTGTCTCAAAGTAAAAGCTGAGCGACAGAAGCCAGGAGGAATGTTGCAACCGTTGCCCATACCAGAGTGGAAATGGGAAGAGATAACCATGGATTTTCTAACAAATCTACCAAAGTCGCAGGAAGGCTTTGATACGATTTGGGTAATCGTGGATCGACTCACAAAGTCTGCACATTTCATTCCCATCAAGGTAACGTACTCCAAGAGGAAACTAGCTGAAGTGTATCTAGAAAACGTGGTGAAATATCACGGTGTTCCTTTGAGCATTACTTCAGATCGTGATACACGATTCACTGCTCATTACTGGAGAAGTTTCCAGGAAGCCATGGGAACGATACTGAACTTCAGTACTGCTTTTCATCCTCAGACGGATGGGCAATCTGAGAGAGTTATTCAAATCCTGGAAGACATGTTGAGAGCGTGTGCTTTGGATTTTGGTAACAAATGGAGGGAGAATCTCTCGTTTGCTGAGTTTGCATACAATAACAGTTTTCAGTCCAGCATAGGCATGGCCCCATTTGAAGCTCTGTATGGAAGACCGTGTAGATCTCCTGTGTGTTGGATTGAACCAGAAGAACGTGTTCAGACAGGAGCTACGATTATTGAAGAAACTAATGAGAAGATCGCGATCATTCAGCAGCGACTGAAGACAGCTCAAAGTCGACAAAAGAGCTATGCTGATAAAAGACGAAGACCACTCGAATTTGAAGTAGGAGACTATGTGCTCTTAAAAGTATCTCCACGTAAAGGTATTTCCCGTTTTGGAAAGAAAGGGAAATTGTCTCCTCGATACGTAGGACCTTTCCAGATTACTGCACGAGTAGGTCTTGTGGCTTATCGACTTGCTCTACCCCCAGAGTTAGCGTTTGTGCACGATGTTTTTCACGTGTCAATGCTTCGGAAGAGCGAACCCGATCCTACAGCTATCGTTCAACTCGAAGATGTACCGATTCAAGAGAATGTCACTTACGATGAAGTTCCAACCCAGGTTGTCGATAGAAAGATGAAGAGTCTTCGTAACCGTGAGATTCCGTTGGTGAAGGTTTTGTGGACTCATCATGGAAGCGAAGAAGCGACTTGGGAACTGGAAAGCGATATGATGGAAAAGTATCCGTACTTATTCCATGTGGGTAGTTAGATCTTAAATTTCGGGACGAAATTTCTCTAAGGAGTGGAGAACTGTAGCGACTCGAAGTTTTAAGATTAATTTTGTAAATTAAGTTAATCAAAGGACGAGAAAATTATGTAAATTAATTTTCTAAGTAGTATTTCCAGTATTTTGGATTTGAAATATATTAAGGTAAGGAGAAATCTCGGAATAAAATAAAGGATTTATCGAGTTCGTCGTGAGTGATAAATTATTTTCCGATGAGATATTCCGGAATTTAATTTAAGAAAATAAATTCTTAAGGACGAGAATTATTTCCGAGAAACCTTGAGTATATTTGAGTTATTTGAGAAAGAATGAGAATTTTCTTGGTTTTGAAGCTTTTAATTAAAGGTTCGATTGGTTACGGTTGAAGTCACAAAATTTTGTGACAAGGACGTGGTTGTCATGTTTTTCTGGGTCTATTTGAAATAAAACGTTGAGTTCGGGGTTAGTTTTCTAGAGATGGAAACAAAGAGGGGTTTATTTGCAAAACTTGAGAAAATTCCACACACTTCTATTCCTTTCTTCTTTCTTATTTTTCTCCTGATACTTCTTTCTTCTTCTCCTTTCTTCTCCATTTCGCTCGCGACCTGCACAAAAAGAAACAGAGGAAAAAAAAAACAAACAAACGAAACCGACATCAAGGACATCATCGTCACCGCCACAGCCCTCACCACCACCTTCTTCACCTCTTCTCTTCTTCATCTTCTTCTTTACTTGCGCTCGCCATCAACTCCAACCCGAGCCACCGCGATCGCCCGCCGTGACCGAGAGAGAAATCGCCGCGAGCCACCAAGGACCGCCGCCGAGGGAAAGACACCGGGAAAGAGAAAGTGAGCACCGAGGAAGCTGAATCTCACGAAAAGTGGGTAGGAAAATTCAAACCCGAATTGGATTTGTGGAATCTAGGGTTCAACATGAAAAAAATTGGGGATTTTGTTTATCTTGAGGAATTTCGAGAAAATTATTGGTCTTAAAGGATTGTTGAGCTTGTTGTGATGTTTAGTATTCGAAATTGTGGATTAAAGATTGGGTTTGGAATTTTTCTCTTGGATTTTTGGCCGAAATCTAGGGTTTGTTCATCAAATTTGGGGATTTTGATTTGTGACTGTGATATGTGATTCTGAAAACTGTTATGAGGATTATTGGTTTGAATTGTGGTTGGGTTCGTGTTTATTATGGGTTTTTGGACGAGTTTGATGTTAATTTGAGCTTGGCCGTGTGTTTGGTTCCTTGGCCGTGTGGAATTGTTGGCTTTGATCATGTGTTTTTTTTTATATATGAAAAGTTTGAGTATGGGTAAGTGATGACTTGAGATGAGTTATTGACGGTTTTTAATTTGGAAAAGAAAAGAATGATACTTGTTTCGCTAGAATTATTTTCAGATTTCATTATGGAAATGAAATTAGACTCGTTCAAGATATGCGAATTTTGGACTTTATAGTTAGAAATGTCTTTGGGTTATACGATTATTAAATCGTACGTTTGAGTTTGAGTATTGTGGATTACTCATAAGATTCTGATTCAGGATCGGTTTGATTTACCGTGATAGGATTCAAGAGTAAAAGTCGTTTAGAGGGTTCACGGAGTAAGTGAACGTCTGGAGCCTCGGTTTTAGTGAACGTTCAGGTTCACAGGACGAGCGAACGTCTCGTAGACGAGCAACTTAGACGCTTGTTCTCGAGGTAGGTTATTATAACCCTTCTCTCCTGATTTTATGGTTTGGCCTCTAGTATATATTATTTTCGAAATGAAAATGATTGTGAACGTGCCACGAAACCTAAACCGTTCTTAGAAAATGTGGCGGAACTTCATCTCAGGATATCTGATCATGAAGTTGAGAATATTTTCGATATTATACATATATCCTGTATTTGCGAAATAAAATGTTTTGTATATCCTGATAGAGCCGGGAACGTATATATATGAAGCGGATAGTGCAATCGTATATATAAGGGTGTGGAGAGTGCACCATTCTGATCAGAGGACTGTCACGGGTTATGTTGACAGGGGCTCAGGAAATAGTATACGTTTAAATGGGCGTAGATGCACATTTAAATTCAATTGCATCTCTTGCATTTACGTTTCTAGCATCAGCATCCCGTCATTTAAATTTCTGTCATTTACATTTCTGCAATTTATATTTCTGCAAGGTATACTTGTACGTGTATGGCGATTTACACGTGACAAGAATAGTAATATTATAAAGCTAAGTATTATTTTCGAAAATCTTTTAAAAAAAATCAAACCATTATTATAGCACCTACTGGGCCTCAGGCTCATCCCTATTTCTTCAATTTTTTTTTTATAATCAGGGAACGAGAAGAAGGGTTAGGACGACCTCGGAGTTTTACGTCGTCAAGTTTTTGAAGTTTTTAGTTTCGTTATCTAGCAGGTCTGTATATAAGCTTTTGGTTTATCAAAGTTTGTTATATTTTCTGTATTCTCTTTTGTTTATCTTTGGATCTGTAAAGTGAATGACTGAGTATGCACTGTGGGATGTTTAGTTACTCGTTTAGTGTTTAATAAAGTATGTTTAATATCGCTTATCTTCTCTTAGTTCACGTCTCGGTTCTCGGGGCGTGACAGTAGTACACGAAAAACTTGCAAAATTTGAAAGTACCATAACTCTTTCAAATGGTGCCCGATTCTTAAGATTTTTGGCTTGTTAGGATGATGGTTTCCATAGTTTCGAGAATATGTAAGCGTATAATTAGTTTTCGATCCCTACAAAAATTTCACAAACCCCCTTCAAAGCCAAAGGGGGTAGTATACGAAAAACTTGCAAAATTTGAAAATACCATAACTCTTTCAAATGGTGGCCGATTTTCAAGATTCTTTGCTTGTTAAGATGATGGTTACCATATTTTCGAAAATATGTTGGCGTATAAGTAGTTTTCGATCGCTAAAAAAATTTCACAAACCACCTTCAAATCCAAAGGGGTTAGTACACGAAAAATTTGCAAAATTTGAAAGTACCATAACTCTTTCAAATGGTGCCCGATTTTTAAGATTCTTTGCTTGTTAAGATGATGGTTACCATATTTTAGAGAATATGTTGGAGTATAAGTAGTTTTCGATCGCTAAAAAAATTTCACAAACCCCCTTCAAATCCAAAGGGGTTAGTACACGAAAAATTTGCAAAATTTGAAAGTACCATAACTCTTTCAAATAGTTCCCGATTTTTAAGATTCTTGGCTTGTTAGGATGATGGTTACCATAGTTTCGAGAATATGTAAGCGTATAATTAGTTTTCGATCCCTACAAAAATTTCACAAACCCCCTTCAAAGCCAAAGGGGGTAGTACACGAAAAACTTGCAAAATTTGAAACTACCATAACTCTTTCAAATGGTGCCGGATTTTTTAGATTCTTTGCTTGTTAAGATGATGGTTACCATATTTTTGAGAATATTTTGGTGTATAAGTAGTTTTCGATCGCTAAAAAAATTTCACAAACCCCATTCAAATCCAAAGGGTAACGTTAGTACACGAAAAATTTGCAAAATTTGAAAGTACCATAACTCTTTCAAATAGTTCCCGATTTTTAAGATTCTTGGCTTGTTAGGATGATGGTTACCATAGTTTCGAGAATATGTAAGCGTATAATTAGTTTTCGATCCCTACAAAAATTTCACATACCCCCTTCAAAGCCAAATGGGGTAGTACACGAAAAACTTGCAAAATTTGAAAATACCATAACTCTTTCAAATGGTGGCCGATTTTTAAGATTCTTTGCTTGTTAAGATGATGGCTACCATATTTTCGAAAATATGTTGGCGTATAAGTAGTTTTCGATCGCTAAAAAATTTTCACAAACCACCTTCAAATCCAAAAGGGTTAGTACACGAAAAATTTGCAAAATTTGAAAGTACCATAACTCTTTCAAATGGTGCCCGATTTTTAAGATTCTTTGCTTGTTAAGATGATGGTTACCATATTTTCGAGAATATGTTGGAGTATAAGTAGTTTTCGATCGCTAAAAAAATTTCACAAACCCCCTTCAAATCCAAAGGGGTTAGTACACGAAAAATTTGCAAAATTTGAAAGTACCATAACTCTTTCAAATAGTTCCCGATTTTTAAGATTCTTGGCTTGTTAGGATGATGGTTACCATAGTTTCGAGAATATGTAAGCGTATAATTAGTTTTCGATCCCTACAAAAATTTCACAAACCCCCTTCAAAGCCAAAGGGGGTAGTACACGAAAAACTTGCAAAATTTGAAAGTACCATAACTCTTTCAAATGGTGGCCGACTTTTAAAATTCTTTGGTTGTTCAGATGATGGTTACCATATTTTCGAGAATATGTTGGCGTATAAGTAGTTTTCGATCGCTAAAAAATTTCACAAACCCCCTTCAAATCCAAAGGGGTTAGTACACGAAAAATTTAGAAAATTTGAAAATACCATAACTCTTTCAAATGGTGCCCGATTTTTAAGATTCTTGGCTTGTTAGGATGATGGTTACCATAGTTTCGATAATATGTAAGCGTATAATTAGTTTTCGATCCCTACAAAAATTTCACAAACCCCCTTCAAAGCCAAAGGGGGGTAGTACACGAAAAACTTGCAAAATTTGAAACTACCATAACTCTTTCAAATGGTGCCCAATTTTTAAGATTCTTTGCTTGTTAAGATGATGGTTACCATATTTTTGAGAATATTTTGGCGTATAAGTAGTTTTCGATCGCTAAAAAAATTTCACAAACCCCCTTCAAATCCAAACGGGTTAGTACACGAAAAATTTGCAAAATTTGAAAGTACCATAACTCTTTCAAATAGTTCCCGATTTTTAAGATTCTTGGCTTGTTAGGATGATGGTTACCATAGTTTCAAGAATATGTAAGCGTATAATTAGTTTTCGATCCCTACAAAAATTTCACAAACCCCCTTCAAAGCCAAAGGGGATAGTACACGAAAAACTTGCAAAATTTGAAAATACCATAACTCTTTCAAATGGTGGCCGATTTTTAAGATTCTTTGCTTGTTAAGATGATGGTTACCATATTTTCGATAATATGTTGGCGTATAAGTAGTTTTCGATCGCTAAAAAAATTTCACAAACCCCCTTCAAATCCAAAGGGGTTAGTACACGAAAAATTTGCAAAATTTGAAATTATCATATTTCTTTCAAATGGTGCCCGATTTTTAAGATTCTTTGCTTGTTAAGATGATGGTTACCATATTTTCGAGAATATGTTGGCGTATAAGTAGTTTTCGATCGCTAAAAAAATTTCACAAACCCCATTCAAATCCAAAGGGTAACGTTAGTACACGAAAAATTTGCAAAATTTGAAAGTACCATAACTCTTTCAAATAGTTCCCGATTTTTAAGATTCTTGGCTTGTTAGGATGATGGTTACCATAGTTTCGATAATATGTAAGCGTATAATTAGTTTTCGATCCCTACAAAAATTTCACATACCCCCTTCAAAGCCAAATGGGGTAGTACACGAAAAACTTGAAAAATTTGAAAGTACCATAACTCTTTCAAATGGTGCCCAATTTTTAAGATTATTTGCTTGTTAAGATGATGATTACCATATTTTCGAGAATATGTTGGCGTATAAGTAGTTTTCGATCGCTAAAAAAATTTCACAAACCCCCTTCAAATCCAAAGGGGTTAGTACACGAAAAATTTGCAAAATTTGAAAGTACCTTAACTCTTTCAAATGGTGCCCGATTTTTAAGATTCTTGGCTTGTTAGGATGATGGTTACCATAGTTTCGATAATATATAAGCGTATAATTAGTTTTCGATCGCTACAAAAATTTCACAAACCCCCTTCAAAGCCAAAGGGGGTAGTACACGAAAAACTTGCAAAATTTGAAAATACCATAACTCTTTCAAATGGTGGCCGATTTTTAAGATTCTTTTCTTGTTAAGATGATGGTTACCATATTTTTGAGAATATTTTGGTGTATAAGTAGTTTTCGATCGCTAAAAAAATTTCACAAACCCCATTCAAATCCAAAGGGTAACGTTAGTACACGAAAAATTTGCAAAATTTGAAAGTACCATAACTCTTTCAAATAGTTCCCGATTTTTAAGATTCTTGGCTTGTTAGGATGATGGTTACCATAGTTTCGAGAATATGTAAGCGTATAATTAGTTTTCGATCCCTACAAAAATTTCACATACCCCCTTCAAAGCCAAATGGGGTAGTACACGAAAAACTTGCAAAATTTGAAAATACCATAACTCTTTCAAATGGTGGCCGATTTTTAAGATTCTTTGCTTGTTAAGATGATGGTTACCATATTTTCGAAAATATGTTGGCGTATAAGTAGTTTTCGATCGCTAAAAAATTTTCACAAACCACCTTCAAATCCAAAAGGGTTAGTACACGAAAAATTTGCAAAATTTGAAAGTACCATAACTCTTTCAAATGGTGCCCGATTTTTAAGATTCTTTGCTTGTTAAGATGATGGTTACCATATTTTCGAGAATATGTTGGAGTATAAGTAGTTTTCGATCGCTAAAAAAATTTCACAAACCCCCTTCAAATCCAACGGGGTTAGTACACGAAAAATTTGCAAAATTTGAAAGTACCATAACTCTTTCAAATAGTTCCCGATTTTTAAGATTCTTGGCTTGTTAGGATGATGGTTACCATATTTTCGATAATATGTAGGCGTATACTTAGTTTTCGATCCCTAAAAAAATTTCAGAAACCCACTTCAAAGCCAAAGGGGTTAGTACACGAAAAATTTGCAAAATTTGAAATTATCATATTTCTTTCAAATGGTGCCCGATCTTTTAGTTTCTTGGCTTGTTAGTATGATGGTTACCATAGTTTCGAGAATATGTAAGCGTATAATTAGTTTTCGATCCCTACATAAATTTCACAAACCCCCTTCAAAGCCAAATGGGGTAGTACACGAAAAACTTGCAAAATTTGAAAGTACCATAACTCTTTCAAATGGTGTCCGATTTTTAAGATTCTTTGCTTGTTAAGATGATAGTTACCATATTTTCGAGAATATGTTGGCGTATAAGTAGTTTTCGATCGCTAAAAAAATTTCAGAAACCCCCTTCAAATCCAAAGGGGTTAGTACACGAAAAATTTGCAAAATTTGAAAATACCATAACTCTTTCAAATGGTGTCCGATTTTTAAGATTCTAGAAGTGTTAATATGATGGTTACCATAGTTTCGATAATATGTAAGCATATAATTAGTTTTCGATCCCTACAAAAATTTCACAAACCCCCTTCAAAGCCAAAGGGGGTAGTACACGAAAAACTTGCAAAATTTGAAACTACCATAACTCTTTCAAATGGTGCCCGATTTTTAAGATTCTTTGCTTGTTAGGATGATGGTTACCATATTTTCGATAATATGTAGGCGTATACTTAGTTTTCGATCCCTAAAAAAATTTCACAAACCCACTTCAAAGCCAAAGGGGTTAGTACACGAAAAATTTGCAAAATTTGAAATTATCATATTTCTTTCAAATGGTGCCCGATTTTTAAGATTCTTTGCTTGTTCAGATGATGGTTACCATATTTTCGAGAATATGTTGGCGTATAAGTAGTTTTCGATCGCTAAAAAAATTTGACAGACCCCCTTCAAATCCAAACGGGTTAGTACACGAAAAATTTGCAAAATTTGAAAGTACCATAACTCTTTCAAATAGTTCCCGATTTTAAAGATTCTTGGCTTGTTAGGATGTTGGTTACCATAGTTTCGAGAATATGTAAGCGTATAATTAGTTTTCGATCCCTACAAAAATTTCCCAAACCCCCTTCAAAGCCAATGGGGGTAGTACACGAAAAACTTGCAAAATTTGAAAGTACCATAACTCTTTCAAATGGTGCCCAATTTTTAAGATTCTTTGCTTGTTAAGATGATGGTTACCATATTTTAGAGAATATTTTGGCGTATAAGTAGTTTTCGATCGCTAAAAAAATTTCACAAACCCCCTTCAAATCCAAACGGGTTAGTATACGAAAAATTTGCAAAATTTGAAAGTACCATAACTCTTTCAAATAGTTCCCGATTTTTAAGATTCTTGGCTTGTTAGGATGATGGTTACCATAGTTTCGAGAATATGTAAGCGTATAATTAGTTTTCGATCCCTACAAAAATTTCACAAACCCCCTTCAAAGCCAAAGGGGGAAGTACACGAAAAACTTGCAAAATTTGAAAATACCATAACTCTTTCAAATGGTGGCCGATTTTTAAGATTGTTTGCTTGTTAAGATGATGGTTACCATATTTTCGAGAATATGTTGGCGTATAAGTAGTTTTCGATCCCTACAAAAATTTCACAAACCCCCTTCAAAGCCAAACGGGGTAGTACGAGAAAAACTTGCAAAATTTGAAAGTACCATAACTCTTTCAAATGGTGCCCGATTTTTAAGATTCTTTGCTTGTTAAGATGATGGTTACCATATTTTCGAGAATATGTTGGCGGATAAGTAGATTTCGATCGCTAAAAAAATTTCACAAACCCCATTCAAATCCAAAGGGTAACGTTAGTACACGAAAAATTTGCAAAATTTGAAAGTACCATAACTCTTTCAAATAGTTCCCGATTTTTAAGATTCTTGGCTTGTTAGGATGATGGTTACCATAGTTTCGATAATATGTAAGCGTATAATTAGTTTTCGATCCCTACAAAAATTTCACATACCCCCTTCAAAGCCAAATGGGGTAGTACACGAAAAACTTGCAAAATTTGAAAGTACCATAACTCTTTCAAATGGTGGCCGATTTTTAAGATTCTTTGCTTGTTAAGATGATGGTTACCATATTTTTGAGAATATGTTGGCGTATAAGTAGTTTTCGATCGCTAAAAAAATTTCACAAACCCCCTTCAAATCCAAAGGGGTTAGTACACGAAATATTTGTAAAATTTGAAAATACCATAACTCTTTCAAATGGTGCCCGATTTTTAAGATTCTTGGCTTGTTAGGATGATGGTTACCATAGTTTCGATAATATGTAAGCGTATAATTAGTTTTCGATCCCTACAAAAATTTCACAAACCCCCTTCAAAGCCAAAGGGGGTAGTACACGAAAAACTTGCAAAATTTGAAACTACCATAACTCTTTCAAATGGTGCCCGATTTTTAAGATTCTTTGCTTGTTAGGATGATGGTTACCATATTTTCGATAATATGTAGGCGTATACTTAGTTTTCGATCCCTAAAAAAATTTCAGAAACCCACTTCAAAGCCAAAGGGGTTAGTACACGAAAAATTTGCAAAATTTGAAATTATCATATTTCTTTCAAATGGTGCCCGATCTTTTAGTTTCTTGGCTTGTTAGTATGATGGTTACCATAGTTTCGAGAATATGTAAGCGTATAATTAGTTTTCGATCCCTACATAAATTTCACAAACCCCCTTCAAAGCCAAATGGGGTAGTACACGAAAAACTTGCAAAATTTGAAAGTACCATAACTCTTTCAAATGGTGCCCGATTCTTAAGATTTTTGGTTGTTAGGATGATGGTTACCATAGTTTTGAGAATATCTAAGCGTATAATTAGTTTTCGATCCCTACAAAAATTTCACAAACCCCCTTCAAAGCCAAAGGGGGTAGTACACGAAAAACTTGCAAAATTTGAAATTACCATAACTCTTTCAAATGGTGCCCGATTTTTAAGATTCTTTGCTTGTTAAGATGATGGTTACCATATTTTCGAGAATATGTTGGCGTATAAGTAGTTTTCGATCGCTAAAAAATTTTCACAAACCCCCTTAAATCTAAAGGGGTTAGTACACGAAAAATTTGCAAAATTTGAAAATACCATAACTCTTTCAAATGGTGCCCGATTTTTAAGATTCTTGGCTTGTTAGGATGATGGTTACCATAGTTTGGATAATATGTAAGCGTATAATTAGTTTTCGATCCCTACAAAAATTTCACAAACCCCCTTCAAAGCCAAAGGGGGTAGTACACGAAAAACTTGCAAAATTTGAAACTACCATAAGTCTTTCAAATGGTGGCCGATTTTTAAGATTCTTTGCTTGTTAAGATGATGGTTACCATATTTTCGAGAATATGTTGGCGTATAAGTAGTTTTCGATCGCTAAAAAAATTTCAGAAACCCCCTTCAAATCCAAAGGGGTTAGTACACGAAAAATTTGCAAAATTTGAAAATACCATAACTCTTTCAAATGGTGCCCGATTTTTAAGATTCTTGCAGTGTTAGGATGATGGTTACCATAGTTTCGATAATATGTAAGCGTATAATTAGTTTTCGATCCCTACAAAAATTTCACAAACCCCCTTCAAAGCCAAAGGGGGTAGTACACGAAAAACTTGCAAAATTTGAAACTACCATAACTCTTTCAAATGGTGCCCGATTTTTAAGATTCTTTGCTTGTTAGGATGATGGTTACCATATTTTCGATAATATGTAGGCGTATACTTAGTTTTCGATCCCTAAAAAAATTTCACAAACCCACTTCAAAGCCAAAGGGGTTAGTACACGAAAAATTTGCAAAATTTGAAATTATCATATTTCTTTCAAATGGTGCCCGATTTTTTAGATTCTTGGCTTGTTAGGATGATGGTTACCATAGTTTCGAGAATATGTAAGCGTATAATTAGTTTTCGATCCCTACAAAAATTTCACAAACCCCCTTCAAAGCCAAATGGGGTAGTACACGAAAAACTTGCAAAATTTGAAAGTACCATAACTCTTTCAAATGGTGCCCGATTCTTAAGATTTTTGGCTTGTTAGGATGATCGTTACTATAGTTTCGAGAATATCTAAGCGTATAATTAGTTTTCGATCCCTACAAAAATTTCACAAACCCCCTTCAAAGCCAAAGGTACACGAGAAACTTGCAAAATTTGAAAGTACCATAACTCTTTCAAATGGTGCCCGATTTTTAAGATTCTTTGCTTGTTAAGATGATGGTTACCATATTTTTGAGAATATGTTGGCGTATAAGTAGTTTTCGATCGCTAAAAAAATTTGACAAACCCCCTTCAAATCCAAACGGGTTAGTAGACGAAAAATTTGCAAAATTTGAAAGTACCATAACTCTTTCAAATAGTTCCCGATTTTTAAGATTCTTGGCTTGTTAGGATGATGGTTACCATAGTTTCGAGAATATGTAAGCGTATAATTAGTTTTCGATCCCTACAAAAATTTCCCAAACCCCCTTCAAAGCCAAAGGGGGTAGTACACGAAAAACTTGCAAAATTTGAAAATACCATAACTCTTTCAAATGGTGCCCAATTTTTAAGATTCTTTGCTTGTTAGGATGATGGTTACTATATTTTTGAGAATATGTTGGCGTATAAGTAGATTTCGATCGCTAAAAAAATTTCACAAACCCCCTTCAAATCCAAAGGGGTAGTACACGAAAAATTTGCAAAATTTGAAATTATCATATTTCTTTCAAATGGTGCCCGATTTTTAAGATTCTTTGCTTGTTAAGATGATGGTTACCATATTTTCGAGAATATGTAAGCGTATAATTAGTTTTCGATCCCTACAAAAATTTCACAAACCCCCTTCAAAGCCAAAGGGGGTAGTACACGAAATACTTGCAAAATTTGAAAGTACCATAACTCTTTCAAATGGTGCCCAATTTTTAAGATTCTTTGCTTGTTAAGATGATGGTTACCATATTTTTTAGAATATTTTGGCGTATAAGTAGTTTTCGATCGCTAAAAAAATTTCACAAACCCCCTTCAAATCTAAAGGGGTTAGTACACGAAAAATTTGCAAAATTTGAAAATACCATAACTCTTTCAAATGGTGCCCGATTTTTAAGATTCTTGGCTTGTTAGGATGATGGTTACCATAGTTTCGATAATATGTAAGCGTATAATTAGTTTTCGATCCCTACAAAAATTTCACAAACCCCCTTCAAAGCCAAAGGGGGTAGTACACGAAAAACTTGCAAAATTTGAAACTACCATAAGTCTTTCAAATGGTGGCCGATTTTTAAGATTCTTTGCTTGTTAAGATGATGGTTACCATATTTTCGATAATATGTAGGCGTATACTTAGTTTTCGATCCCTAAAAAAATTTCACAAACCCACTTCAAAGCCAAAAGGGTTAGTACACGAAAAATTTGCAAAATTTGAAATTATCATATTTCTTTCAAATGGTGCCCGATCTTTTAGATTCTTGGCTTGTTAGTATGATGGTTACCATAGTTTCGAGAATATGTAAGCGTATAATTAGTTTTCGATCCCTACATAAATTTCACAAACCCCCTTCAAAGCCACAGGGGGTAGTACACGAAAAACTTGCAAAATTTGAAAGTACCATAACTCTTTCAAATGGTGCCCGATTCTTAAGATTTTTGGCTTGTTAGGATGATGGTTACCATAGTTTTGAGAATATCTAAGCGTATAATTAGTTTTCGATCCCTACAAAAATTTCACAAACCCCCTTCAAAGCCAAAGGGGGAAGTACACGAAAAACTTGCAAAATTTGAAATTACCATAACTCTTTCAAATGGTGCCCGATCTTTAAGATTCTTTGCTTGTTAAGATGATGGTTACCATATTTTCGAGAATATGTTGGCGTATAAGTAGTTTTCGATCGCTAAAAAAATTTCACAAACCCCCTTCAAATCTAAAGGGGTTAGTACACGAAAAATTTGCAAAATTTGAAAATACCATAACTCTTTCAAATGGTGCCCGATTTTTAAGATTCTTGGCTTGTTAGGATGATGGTTACCATAGTTTCGATAATATGTATGCGTATAATTAGTTTTCGATCCCTACAAAAATTTCACAAACCCCCTTCAAAGCCAAAGGGGGTAGTACACGAAAAACTTGCAAAATTTGAAACTACCATAAGTCTTTCAAATGGTGGCCGATTTTTAAGATTCTTTGCTTGTTAAGATGATGGTTACCATAGTTTCGAGAATATGTTGGCGTATAAGTAGTTTTCGATCGCTAAAAAAATTTCAGAAACCCCCTTCAAAGCCAAAGGGGGTAGTACACGAAAAACTTGCAAAATTTGAAAATACCATAACTCTTTCAAATGGTGCCCGATTTTTAAGATTCTTGCAGTGTTAGGATGATGGTTACCATAGTTTTGATAATATGTAAGCGTATAATTAGTTTTCGATCCCTACAAAAATTTCACAAACCCCCTTCAAAGCCAAAGGGGGTAGTACACGAAAAACTTGCAAAATTTGAAACTACCATAACTCTTTCAAATGGTGCCCGATTTTTAAGATTCTTTGCTTGTTAGGATGATGGTTACCATATTTTCGATAATATGTAGGCGTATACTTAGTTTTCGATCCCTAAAAAAATTTCACAAACCCACTTCAAAGCCAAAGGGGTTAGTACACGAAAAATTTGCAAAATTTGAAATTATCATATTTCTTTCAAATGGTGCCCGATTTTTTAGATTCTTGGCTTGTTAGGATGATGGTTACCATAGTTTCGAGAATATGTAAGCGTATAATTAGTTTTCGATCCCTACAAAAATTTCACAAACCCCCTTCAAAGCCAAAGGGGGTAGTACACGAAAAACTTGCAAAATTTGAAAGTACCATAACTATTTCAAATGGTGCCCGATTCTTATGATTTTTGGCTTGTTAGGATGATCGTTACCATAGTTTCGAGAATATCTAAGCGTATAATTAGTTTTCGATCCCTACAAAAATTTCACAAACCCCCTTCAAAGCCAAAGGTACACGAAAAACTTGCAAAATTTGAAAGTACCATAACTCTTTCAAATGGTGCCCGATTTTTAAGATTCTTAGCTTGTTAAGATGATGGTTACCATATTTTCGAGAATATGTTGGCGTATAAGTAGTTTTCGATCGCTAAAAAAATTTGACAAACCCCCTTCAAATCCAAACGGGTTAGTACACGAAAAATTTGCAAAATTTAAAAGTACCATAACTCTTTCAAATAGTTCCCGATTTTTAAGATTCTTGGCTTGTTAGGATGATGGTTACCATAGTTTCGAGAATATGTAAGCGTATAATTAGTTTTCGATCCCTACAAAAATTTCCCAAACCCCCTTCAAAGCCAAACGGGTTAGTACACGAAAAACTTGCAAAATTTGAAAATACCATAACTCTTTCAAATGGTGCCCAATTTTTAAGATTCTTTGCTTGTTAGGATGATGGTTACCATATTTTTTAGAATATGTTGGCGTATAAGTAGATTTCGATCGCTAAAAAAATTTCACAAACCCCCTTCAAATCCAAAAGGGTAGTACACGAAAAATTTGCAAAATTTGAAAGTACCATAACTCTTTCAAATGGTGCCCGATTTTTAAGATTCTTTGCTTGTTAAGATGATGGTTACCATATTTTCGAGAATATGTAAGCGTATAATTAGTTTTCGATCCCTACAAAAATTTCACAAACCCCCTTCAAAGCCAAAGGGGGTAGTACACGAAATACTTGCAAAATTTGAAAGTACCATAACTCTTTCAAATGGTGCCCGATTTTTAAGATTCTTTGCTTGTTAAGATGATGGTTACCATATTTTTGAGAATATTTTGGCGTATAAGTAGTTTTCGATCGGTAAAAAAATTTCACAAACCCCCTTCAAATCTAAAGGGGTTAGTACACGAAAAATTTGCAAAATTTGAAAATACCATAACTCTTTCAAATGGTGCCCGATTTTTAAGATTCTTGGCTTGTTAGGATGATGGTTACCATAGTTTCGATAATATGTAAGCGTATAATTAGTTTTCGATCCCTACAAAAATTTCACAAACCCCCTTCAAAGCCAAAGGGGGTAGTACACGAAAAACATGCAAAATTTGAAACTACCATAAGTCTTTCAAATGGTGGCCGATTTTTAAGATTCTTTGCTTGTTAAGATAATGGTTACCATATTTTCGAGAATATGTTGGCGTATAAGTAGTTTTCGATCGCTAAAAAAATTTCAGAAACCCCCTTCAAATCCAAAGGGGTTAGTACACGAAAAATTTGCAAAATTTGAAAATACCATAACTCTTTCAAATGGTGCCCGATTTTTAAGATTCTTGCAGTGTTAGGATGATGGTTACCATAGTTTCGATAATATGTAAGCGTATAATTAGTTTTCGATCCCTACAAAAATTTCACAAACCCCCTTCAAAGCCAAAGGGGGTAGTACACGAAAAACTTGCAAAATTTGAAACTACCATAACTCTTCCAAATGGTGCCCGATTTTTAAGATTCTTTGCTTGTTAGGATGATTGTTACCATATTTTTGATAATATGTAGGCGTATACTTAGTTTTCGATCCCTAAAAAAATTTCACAAACCCACTTCAAAGCCAAAGGGGTTAGTACACGAAAAATTTGCAAAATTTGAAATTATCATATTTCTTTCAAATGGTGCCCGATTTTTTAGATTCTTGGCTTGTTAGGATGATGGTTACCATAGTTTCGAGAATATGTAAGCGTATAATTAGTTTTCGATCCCTACAAAAATTTCACAAACCCCCTTCAAAGCCAAAGGGGGTAGTACGCGAAAAACTTGCAAAATTTGAAAGTACCATAACTCTTTCAAATGGTGCCCGATTCTTAAGATTTTTGACTTGTTAGGATGATCGTTACCATAGTTTCGAGAATATCTAAGCGTATAATTAGTTTTCGATCCCTACAAAAATTTCACAAACCCCCTTCAAAGCCAAAGGTACACGAAAAACTTGCAAAATTTGAAAGTACCATAACTCTTTCAAATGGTGCCCGATTTTTAAGATTCTTAGCTTGTTAAGATGATGGTTACCATATTTTCGAGAATATGTTGGCGTATAAGTAGTTTTCGATCGCTAAAAAAATTTGACAAACCCCCTTCAAATCCAAACGGGTTAGTACACGAAAAATTTGCAAAATTTGAAAGTACCATAACTCTTTCAAATAGTTCCCGATTTTTAAGATTCTTGGCTTGTTAGGATGATGGTTACCATAGTTTCGAGAATATGTAAGCGTATAATTAGTTTTCGATCCCTACAAAAATTTCCCAAACCCCCTTCAAAGCCAAAGGGGGTAGTACACGAAAAACTTGCAAAATTTGAAAATACCATAACTCTTTCAAATGGTGCCCAATTTTTAAGATTCTTTGCTTGTTAGGATGATGGTTACCATATTTTTTAGAATATGTTGGCGTATAAGTAGATTTCGATCGCTAAAAAAATTTCACAAACCCCCTTCAAATCCAAAGGGGTAGTACACGAAAAATTTGCAAAATTTGAAATTGTCATATTTGTTTCAAATGGTGCCCGATTTTTAAGATTCTTTGCTTGTTAAGATGATGGTTACCATATTTTCGAGAATATGTAAGCGTATAATTAGTTTTCGATCCCTACAAAAATTTCACAAACCCCATTCAAAGCCAAAGGGGGTAGTACACGAAATACTTACAAAATTTGAAAGTACCATAACTCTTTCAAATGGTGCCCAATTTTTAAGATTCTTTGCTTGTTAAGATGATGGTTACCATATTTTCGAGAATATGTAAGCGTATAATTAGTTTTCGATCCCTACAAAAATTTCACAAACCCCATTCAAAGCCAAAGGGGGTAGTACACGAAATACTTACAAAATTTGAAAGTACCATAACTCTTTCAAATGGTGCCCAATTTTTAAGATTCTTTGCTTGTTAAGATGATGGTTACCATATTTTTGAGAATATTTTGGCGTATAAGTAGTTTTCGATCGCTAAAAAAATTTCACAAACCCCATTCAAATCCAAAGGGTAACGTTAGTACACGAAAAATTTGCAAAATTTGAAAGTACCATAACTCTTTCAAATAGTTCCCGATTTTTAAGATTCTTGGCTTGTTAGGATGATGGTTACCATAGTTTCGATAATATGTAAGCGTATAATTAGTTTTCGATCCCTACAAAAATTTCACATACCCCCTTCAAAGCCAAATGAGGTAGTACACGAAAAACTTGCAAAATTTGAAAGTACCATAACTCTTTCAAATGGTGGCCGATTTTTAAGATTCTTTGCTTGTTAAGATGATGGTTACCATATTTTCGAGAATATGTTGGCGTATAAGTAGTTTTCGATCGCTAAAAAAATTTCACAAACCCCCTTCAAATCCAAAGGGGTTAGTACACGAAAAATTTGCAAAATTTGAAAATACCATAACTCTTTCAAATGGTGCCCGATTTTTAAGATTCTTGGCTTGTTAGGATGATGGTTACCATAGTTTCGATAATATGTAAGCGTATAATTAGTTTTTGATCCCTACAAAAATTTCACAAACCCCCTTCAAAGCCAAAGGGGGTAGTACACGAAAAACTTGCAAAATTTGAAAGTACCATAACTCTTTCAAATGGTGCCCGATTCTTAAGATTTTTGGCTTGTTAGGATGATGGTTACCATAGTTTTGAGAATATCTAAGCGTATAATTAGTTTTCGATCCCTACAAAAATTTCACAAACCCCCTTCAAAGCCAAAGGGGGTAGTACACGAAAAACTTGCAAAATTTGAAATTACCATAACTCTTTCAAATGGTGCCCGATTTTTAAGATTCTTTGCTTGTTAAGATGATGGTTACCATATTTTCGAGAATATGTTGGCGTATAAGTAGTTTTCGATCGCTAAAAAAATTTCACAAACCCCCTTCAAATCTAAAGGGGTTAGTACACGAAAAATTTGCAAAATTTGAAAATACCATAACTCTTTCAAATGGTGCCCGATTTTTAAGATTCTTGGCTTGTTAGGATGATGGTTACCATAGTTTCGATAATTTGTAAGCGTATAATTAGTTTCGATCCCTACAAAAATTTCACAAACCCCCTTCAAAGCCAAAGGGGGTAGTACACGAAAAACTTGCAAAATTTGAAACTACCATAAGTCTTTCAAATGGTGGCCGATTTTTAAGATTCTTTGCTTGTTAAGATGATGGTTACCATATTTTCGAGAATATGTTGGCGTATAAGTAGTTTTGGATCGCTAAAAAAATTTCAGAAACCCCCTTCAAATCCAAAGGGGTTAGTACACGAAAAATTTGCAAAATTTGAAAATACCATACATCTTTCAAATGGTGCCCGATTTTTAAGATTCTTGCAGTGTTAGGATGATGGTTACCATAGTTTCGATAATATGTAAGCGTATAATTAGTTTTCGATCCCTACAAAAATTTCACAAACCCCCTTCAAAGCCAAAGGGGGTAGTACACGAAAAACTTGCAAAATTTGAAACTACCATAACTCTTTCAAATGGTGCCCGATTTTTAAGATTCTTTGCTTGTTAGGATGATGGTTACCATATTTTCGATAATATGTAGGCGTATACTTAGTTTTCGATCCCTAAAAAAATTTCACAAACGCACTTCAAAGCCAAAGGGGTTAGTACACGAAAAATTTGAAAAATTTGAAATTATCATATTTCTTTCAAATGGTGCCCGATTTTTTAGATTCTTGGCTTGTTAGGATGATGGTTACCATAGTTTCGAGAATATGTAAGCGTATAATTAGTTTTCGATCCCTACAAAAATTTCACAAACCCCCTTCAAAGCCAAAGGGGGTAGTACACGAAAAACTTGCAAAATTCGAAAGTCCCATAACTCTTTCAAATGGTGCCCGATTCTTAAGATTTTTGGCTTGTTAGGATGATCGTTACCATAGTTTCGAGAATATCTAAGCGTATAATTAGTTTTCGATCCCTACAAAAATTTCACAAACCCCCTTCAAAGCCAAAGGGGGTAGTACACGAAAAACTTGCAAAATTTGAAAGTACCATAACTCTTTCAAATGGTGCCCGATTTTTAAGATTCTTAGCTTGTTAAGATTATGGTTACCATATTTTCGAGAATATGTTGGCGTATAAGTAGTTTTTGATCGCTAAAAAAATTTGACAAACCCCCTTCAAATCCAAACGGGTTAGTACACGAAAAATTTGCAAAATTTGAAAGTACCATAACTCTTTCAAATAGTTCCCGATTTTTAAGATTCTTGGCTTGTTAGGATGATGGTTACCATAGTTTCGAGAATATGTAAGCGTATAATTAGTTTTCGATCCCTACAAAAATTTCCCAAACCCCCTTCAAAGCCAAAGGGGGTAGTACACGAAAAACATGCAAAATTTGAAAGTACCATAACTCTTTCAAATGGTGCCCAATTTTTAAGATTCTTTGCTTGTTAGGATAATGGTTACCATATTTTTGAGAATATTTTGGCGTATAAGTAGATTTTGATCGCTAAAAAAATTTCACAAACCCCCTTCAAATCCAAAGGGGTTAGTACACGAAAAATTTGCAAAATTTGAAATTATCATATTTCTTTCAAATGGTGCCCGATTTTTAAGATTCTTTTCTTGTTAAGATGATGGTTACCATATTTTCGAGAATATGTAAGCGTATAATTAGTTTTTGATCCCTAAAAAAATTTCACAAACCCCCTTCAAAGCCAAAGGGAGTAGTACACGAAATACTTGCAAAATTTGAAAGTACCATAACTCTTTCAAATGGTGCCCAATTTTTAAGATTCTTTGCTTGTTAAGATGATGGTTACCATATTTTTGAGAATATTTTGGCGTATAAGTAGTTTTCGATCGCTAAAAAAATTTCACAAACCCCCTTCAAATCCAAACGGGTTAGTACACGAAAAATTTGCAAAATTTGAAAGTACCATAACTCTTTCAAATAGTTCCCGATTTTTAAGATTCTTGGCTTGTTAGGATGATGGTTACCATAGTTTCGAGAATATGTAAGCGTATAATTAGTTTTCGATCCCTACAAAAATTTCACAAACCCCCTTCAAAGCCAAAGGGAGTAGTACACGAAATACTTGCAAAATTTGAAAGTACCATAACTCTTTCAAATGGTGCCCAATTTTTAAGATTCTTTGCTTGTTAAGATGATGGTTACCATATTTTCGAGAATATGTTGGCGTATAAGTAGTTTTCGATCGCTAAAAAAATTTCACAAACCCCCTTCAAATCCAAAGGGGTTAGTACACGAAAAATTTGCAAAATTTGAAATTATCATATTTCTTTCAAATGGTGCCCGATTTTTAAGATTCTTTGCTTGTTAAGATGATGGTTACCATATTTTCGAGAATATGTTGGCGTATAAGTAGTTTTCGATCGCTAAAAAAATTTCACAAACCCCATTCTAATCCAAAGGGTAACGTTAGTACACGAAAAATTTGCAAAATTTGAAAGTACCATAACTCTTTCAAATAGTTCCCGATTTTTAAGATTCTTGGCTTGTTAGGATGATGGTTACCATAGTTTCGATAATATGTAAGCGTATAATTAGTTTTCGATCCCTACAAAAATTTCACTTACCCCCTTCAAAGCCAAATGGGGTAGTACACGAAAAACTTGCAAAATTTGAAAGTACCATAACTCTTTCAAATGGTGGCCGATTTTTAAGATTCTTTGCTTGTTAAGATGATGGTTACCATATTTTCGAGAATATGTTGGCGTATAAGTAGTTTTCGATCGCTAAAAAAATTTCACAAACCCCCTTCAAATCCAAAGGGGTTAGTACACGAAAAATTTGCAAAATTTGAAAATACCATAACTCTTTCAAATGGTGCCCGATTTTTAAGATTCTTGGCTTGTTAGGATGATGGTTACCATAGTTTCGATAATATGTAAGCGTATAATTAGTTTTCGATCCCTACAAAAATTTCACAAACCCCCTTCAAAGCCAAAGGGGGTAGTACACGAAAAACTTGCAAAATTTGAAACTACCATAACTCTTTCAAATGGTGCCCGATTTTTAAGATTCTTTGCTTGTTAGGATGATGGTTACCATATTTTCGATAATATGTAGGCGTATACTTAGTTTTCGATCCCTACAAAAATTTCACAAACCCCCTTCAAAGCCAAAGGGGGTAGTACACGAAAAACTTGCAAAATTTGAAAGTACCATAACTCTTTCAAATGGTGCCCGATTTTTAAGATTCTTTGCTTGTTAAGATGATGGTTACCATATTTTCGAGAATATGTTGGCATATAAGTAGTTTTCGATCGCTAAAAAAATTTGACAAACCCCCTTCAAATCCAAACGGGTTAGTACACGAAAAAATTTGCAAAATTTGAATGTACCATAACTCTTTCAAATGGTTCCCGATTTTTAAGATTCTTGGCTTGTTAGGATGATGGTTACCATAGTTTTGAGAATATCTAAGCGTATAATTAGTTTTCGATCCCTACAAAAATTTCTCAAACCCCCTTCAAAGCCAAAGGGGGTAGTACACGAAAAACTTGCAAAATTTGAAATTACCATAACTCTTTCAAATGGTGCCCGATTTTTAAGATTCTTTGCTTGTTAAGATGATGGTTACCATATTTTCGAGAATATGTTGGCGTATAAGTAGTTTTCGATCGCTAAAAAAATTTCACAAACCCCTTTCAAATCTAAAGGGGTTAGTACACGAAAAATTTGCAAAATTTGAAAATACCATAACTCTTTCAAATGGTGCCCGATTTTTAAGATTCTTGGCTTGTTAGGATGATGGTTACCATAGTTTCGATAATATGTAAGCGTATAATTAGTTTTCGATCCCTACAAAAATTTCACAAACCCCCTTCAAAGCCAAAGGGGGTAGTACACGAAAAACTTGCAAAATTTGAAACTACCATAACTCTTTCAAATGGTACCCGATTTTTTAGATTCTTTGCTTGTTAGGATGATGGTTACCATATTTTCGATAATATGTAGGCGTATACTTAGTTTTCGATCCCTAAAAAAATTTCACAAACCCACTTCAAAGCCAAAGGGATTAGTACACGAAAAATTTGCAAAATTTGAAATTATCGTATTTCTTTCAAATGGTGCCCGATTTTTTAGATTCTTGGCTTTTTAGGATGAGGGTTACCATAATTTCAAGAATATTTAAGCGTATAATTAGTTTTCGATCCCTACAAAAATTTCACAAACCCCCTTCAAAGCCAAAGGGTGTAGTACACGAAAAACTTGCAAAATTTGAAAGTACCATAACTCTTTCAAATGGTGCCCGATTCTTAAGATTTTTGGCTTGTTAGGATGATGGTTTCCATAGTTTCGAGAATATGTAAGCGTATAATTAGTTTTCGATCCCTACAAAAATATCACAAACCCCCTTCAAAGCCAAATGGGGTAGTACACGAAAAACTTGCAAAATTTGAAAGTACCATAACTCTTTCAAATGGTGCCCGAGTTTTAAGATTCTTTGCTTGTTAAGATGATGGTTACCATATTTTCGAGAATATGTTGGCGTATAAGTAGTTTTCGATCGCTAAAAAAATTTCACAAACCCCCTTCAAATCCAAAGGGGTTAGTACACGAAAAATTTGCAAAATTTGAAATTATCATATTTCTTTCAAATGGTGCCCGATTTTTAAGATTCTTTGCTTGTTAAGATGATGGTTACCATATTTTCGAGAATATGTTGGCGTATAAGTAGTTTTCGATCGCTAAAAAAATTTCACAAACCCCATTCTAATCCAAAGGGTAACGTTAGTACACGAAAAATTTGCAAAATTTGAAAGTACCATAACTCTTTCAAATAGTTCCCGATTTTTAAGATTCTTGGCTTGTTAGGATGATGGTTACCATAGTTTCGATAATATGTAAGCGTATAATTAGTTTTCGATCCCTACAAAAATTTCACTTACCCCCTTCAAAGCCAAATGGGGTAGTACACGAAAAACTTGCAAAATTTGAAAGTACCATAACTCTTTCAAATGGTGGCCGATTTTTAAGATTCTTTGCTTGTTAAGATGATGGTTACCATATTTTCGAGAATATGTTGGCGTATAAGTAGTTTTCGATCCCTACAAAAATTTCACAAACCCCCTTCAAATCCAAAGGGGTTAGTACACGAAAAATTTGCAAAATTTGAAAATACCATAACTCTTTCAAATGGTGCCCGATTTTTAAGATTCTTGGCTTGTTAGGATGATGGTTACCATAGTTTCGATAATATGTAAGCGTATAATTAGTTTTCGATCCCTACAAAAATATCACAAACCCCCTTCAAAGCCAAAGGGGGTAGTACACGAAAAACTTGCAAAATTTGAAAGTACCATAACTCTTTCAAATGGTGCCCGAGTTTTAAGATTCTTTGCTTGTTAAGATGATGGTTACCATATTTTCGAGAATATGTTGGCGTATAAGTAGTTTTCGATCGCCAAAAAAATTTCACAAACCCCCTTCAAATCCAAAGGGGTTAGTACACGAAAAATTTGCAAAATTTGAAAGTACCATAACTCTTTCAAATGGTTCTCGATTTTTAAGATTCTTGGCTTGTTAGGATGATGGTTACCATAATTTCGAGAATATGTAAGCGTATAATTAGTTTTCGATCCCTACAAAAATTTTACAAACCCCCTTCAAAGCCAAAGGGGGTAGTACACGAAAAACTTGCAAAATTTGAAAGTACCATAACTCTTTCAAATGGTGCCCGATTTTTAAGATTCTTTGCTTGTTAAGATGATGGTTACCATATTTTTGAGAATATTTTGGCGTATAAGTAGTTTTCAATCGCTAAAAAAATTTCACAAACCCCCTTCAAATCCAAAGGGGTTAGTACACGAAAAATTTGCAAAATTTGAAAGTACCATAACTCTTTCAAATGGTGCCCGATTTTTAAGATTCTTTGCTTGTTAAGATGATGGTTACCATATTTTTGAGAATTTGTTGGCGTATAAGTAGTTTTCGATCGCTAAAAAAATTTGACAAACCCCCTTCAAATCCAAACGGGTTAGTACACGAAAAATTTGCAAAATCTGAAAATACCATAACTCTTTCAAATGGTGCCCGATTTTTAAGATTCTTGGCTTGTTAGGATGATGGTTACCATAGTTTCGATAATATGTAAGTGTATAATTAGTTTTCGATCCCTACAAAAATTTCACAAACCCCCTTCAAAGCCAAAGGGGGTAGTACACGAAAAACTTGCAAAATTTGAAACTACCATAACTCTTTCAAATGGTGCCCGATTTTTAAGATTCTTTGCTTGTTAGGATGATGGTTACCATATTTTCGAGAATATGTAAGCGTATAATTAGTTTTCGATCCCTACAAAAATTTCACAAACCCCCTTCAAAGCCAAAGGGGGTAGTACACGAAAAACTTGCAAAATTTGAAAGTACCATAACTCTTTCAAATGGTGCCCGATTTTTAAGATTCTTTGCTTGTTACGATGATGGTTACCATATTTTTGAGAATATTTTGGCGTATAAGTAGTTTTCGATCGCTAAAAAAATTTCACAAACCCCCTTCAAATCCAAAGGGGTTAGTACACGAAAAATTTGCAAAATTTGTAAGTACCATAACTCTTTCAAATAGTTCCCGATTTTTAAGATTCTTGCCTTGTTAGGATGATGGTTACCATAGTTTCGAGAATATGTAAGCGTATAATTAATTTTCGATCCCTACAAAAAGTTCACAAACCCCCTTCAAAGCCAAAGGGGGTAGTACACGAAAAACTTGCAAAATTTGAAAGTACCATAACTCTTTCAAATGGTGCCCGATTCTTAAGATTTTTGGCTTGTTAGGATAATCGTTACCATAGTTTCGAGAATATCTAAGCGTATAATTAGTTTTCGATCCCTACAAAAATTTCACAAACCCCCTTCAAAGCCAAAGGGGGTAGTACACGAAAAACTTGCAAAATTTGAAAGTACCATAACTCTTTCAAATGGTGCCCGATTTTTAAGATTCTTTGCTTGTTAAGATGATGGTTACCATATTTTTGAGAATTTGTTGGCGTATAAGTAGTTTTCGATCGCTAAAAAAATTTGACAAACCCCCTTCAAATCCAAACGGGTTAGTACACGAAAAAATTTGCAAAATTTGAATGTACCATAACTCTTTCAAATGGTTCCCGATTTTTAAGATTCTTGGCTTGTTAGGATGATGGTTACCATAGTTTCGAGAATATGTAAGCGTATAATTAGTTTTCGATCCCTACAAAAAGTTCACAAACCCCCTTCAAAGCCAAAGGGGGTAGTACACGAAAAACTTGCAAAATTTGAAAGTACCATAACTCTTTCAAATGGTGCCCGATTCTTAAGATTTTTGGCTTGTTAGGATGATAGTTACCATAGTTTCGAGAATATCTAAGCGTATAATTAGTTTTCGATCCCTACAAAAATTTCACAAACCCCCTTCAAAGCCAAAGGGGGTAGTACACGAAAAACTTGCAAAATTTGAAAGTACCATTACTCTTTCAAATGGTGCCCGATTTTTAAGATTCTTTGCTTGTTAAGATGATGGTTATCATATTTTTGAGAATATTTTGGCGTATAAGTAGTTTTCGATCGCTAAAAAAATTTCACAAACCCCCTTCAAATCCAAAGGGGTTAGTACACGAAAAATTTGCAAAATTTGAAAGTACCATAACTCTTTCAAATAGTTCCCGATTTTTAAGATTCTTGGCTTGTTAGGATGATGGTTACCATAGTTTCGAGAATATGTAAGCGTATAATTAGTTCTCGATCCCTACAAAAAGTTCACAAACCCCCTTCAAAGCCAAAGGGGGTAGTACACGAAAAACTTGCAAAATTTGAAAGTACCATAACTCTTTAAAATGGTGCCCGATTCTTAAGATTTTTGGATTGTTAGGATGATCGTTACCATAGTTTCGAGAATATCTTAGCGTATAATTAGTTTTCGATCCCTACAAAAATTTCACAAACCCCCTTCAAAGCCAAAGGGGGTAGTACACGAAAAACTTGCAAAATTTGAAAGTACCATAACTCTTTCAAATGGTGCCCGATTTTTAAGATTCTTTGCTTGTTAAGATGATGGTTACCATATTTTCGAGAATTTGTTGGCGTATAATTAGTTTTCGATCGCTAAAAAAATTTGACAAACCCCCTTCAAATCCAAACGGGTTAGTACACGAAAAATTTGCAAAATCTGAAAATACCATAACTCTTTCAAATGGTGCCCGATTTTTAAGATTCTTGGTTTGTTAGGATGATGGTTACCATAGTTTCGATAATATGTAAGTGTATAATTAGTTTTCGATCCCTACAAAAATTTCACAAACCCCCTTCAAAGCCAAAGGGGGTAGTACACGAAAAACTTGCAAAATTTGAAAGTACCATAACTCTTTCAAATGGTGCCCGATTTTTAAGATTCTTTGCTTGTTAGGATGATGGTTACCATATTTTCGAGAATATGTAAGCGTATAATTAGTTTTCGATCCCTACAAAAATTTCACAAACCCCCTTCAAAGCCAAAGGGGGTAGTACACGAAAAACTTGCAAAATTTGAAAGTACCATAACTCTTTCAAATGGTGCCCGATTTTTAAGATTATTTGCTTGTTACGATGATGGTTACCATATTTTTGAGAATATTTTGGCGTATAAGTAGTTTTCGATCGCTAAAAAAATTTCACAAACCCCCTTCAAATCCAAAGGGGTTAGTACACGAAAAATTTGCAAAATTTGAAAGTACCATAACTCTTTCAAATAGTTCCCGATTTTTAAGATTCTTGGCTTGTTAGGATGATGGTTACCATAGTTTCGAGAATATGTAAGCGTATAATTAGTTTTCGATCCCTACAAAAAGTTCACAAACCCCCTTCAAAGCCAAAGGGGGTAGTACACGAAAAACTTGCAAAATTTGAAAGTACCATAACTCTTTCAAATGGTGCCCGATTCTTAAGATTTTTGGCTTGTTAGGATGATAGTTACCATAGTTTCGAGAATATCTAAGCGTATAATTAGTTTTCGATCCCTACAAAAATTTCACAAACCCCCTTCAAAGCCAAAGGGGGTAGTACACGAAAAACTTGCAAAATTTGAAAGTACCATTACTCTTTCAAATGGTGCCCGATTTTTAAGATTCTTTGCTTGTTAAGATGATGGTTACCATATTTTTGAGAATATTTTGGCGTATAAGTAGTTTTCGATCGCTAAAAAAATTTCACAAACCCCCTTCAAATCCAAAGGGGTTAGTACACGAAAAATTTGCAAAATTTGTAAGTACCATAACTCTTTCAAATAGTTCCCGATTTTTAAGATTCTTGCCTTGTTAGGATGATGGTTACCATAGTTTCGAGAATATGTAAGCGTATAATTAATTTTCGATCCCTACAAAAAGTTCACAAACCCCCTTCAAAGCCAAAGGGGGTAGTACACGAAAAACTTGCAAAATTTGAAAGTACCATAACTCTTTCAAATGGTGCCCGATTCTTAAGATTTTTGGCTTGTTAGGATAATCGTTACCATAGTTTCGAGAATATCTAAGCGTATAATTAGTTTTCGATCCCTACAAAAATTTCACAAACCCCCTTCAAAGCCAAAGGGGGTAGTACACGAAAAACTTGCAAAATTTGAAAGTACCATAACTCTTTCAAATGGTGCCCGATTTTTAAGATTCTTTGCTTGTTAAGATGATGGTTACCATATTTTTGAGAATTTGTTGGCGTATAAGTAGTTTTCGATCGCTAAAAAAATTTGACAAACCCCCTTCAAATCCAAACGGGTTAGTACACGAAAAAATTTGCAAAATTTGAATGTACCATAACTCTTTCAAATGGTTCCCGATTTTTAAGATTCTTGGCTTGTTAGGATGATGGTTACCATAGTTTCGAGAATATGTAAGCGTATAATTAGTTTTCGATCCCTACAAAAAGTTCACAAACCCCCTTCAAAGCCAAAGGGGGTAGTACACGAAAAACTTGCAAAATTTGAAAGTACCATAACTCTTTCAAATGGTGCCCGATTCTTAAGATTTTTGGCTTGTTAGGATGATAGTTACCATAGTTTCGAGAATATCTAAGCGTATAATTAGTTTTCGATCCCTACAAAAATTTCACAAACCCCCTTCAAAGCCAAAGGGGGTAGTACACGAAAAACTTGCAAAATTTGAAAGTACCATTACTCTTTCAAATGGTGCCCGATTTTTAAGATTCTTTGCTTGTTAAGATGATGGTTATCATATTTTTGAGAATATTTTGGCGTATAAGTAGTTTTCGATCGCTAAAAAAATTTCACAAACCCCCTTCAAATCCAAAGGGGTTAGTACACGAAAAATTTGCAAAATTTGAAAGTACCATAACTCTTTCAAATAGTTCCCGATTTTTAAGATTCTTGGCTTGTTAGGATGATGGTTACCATAGTTTCGAGAATATGTAAGCGTATAATTAGTTCTCGATCCCTACAAAAAGTTCACAAACCCCCTTCAAAGCCAAAGGGGGTAGTACACGAAAAACTTGCAAAATTTGAAAGTACCATAACTCTTTAAAATGGTGCCCGATTCTTAAGATTTTTGGATTGTTAGGATGATCGTTACCATAGTTTCGAGAATATCTTAGCGTATAATTAGTTTTCGATCCCTACAAAAATTTCACAAACCCCCTTCAAAGCCAAAGGGGGTAGTACACGAAAAACTTGCAAAATTTGAAAGTACCATAACTCTTTCAAATGGTGCCCGATTTTTAAGATTCTTTGCTTGTTAAGATGATGGTTACCATATTTTCGAGAATTTGTTGGCGTATAATTAGTTTTCGATCGCTAAAAAAATTTGACAAACCCCCTTCAAATCCAAACGGGTTAGTACACGAAAAATTTGCAAAATCTGAAAATACCATAACTCTTTCAAATGGTGCCCGATTTTTAAGATTCTTGGTTTGTTAGGATGATGGTTACCATAGTTTCGATAATATGTAAGTGTATAATTAGTTTTCGATCCCTACAAAAATTTCACAAACCCCCTTCAAAGCCAAAGGGGGTAGTACACGAAAAACTTGCAAAATTTGAAAGTACCATAACTCTTTCAAATGGTGCCCGATTTTTAAGATTCTTTGCTTGTTAGGATGATGGTTACCATATTTTCGAGAATATGTAAGCGTATAATTAGTTTTCGATCCCTACAAAAATTTCACAAACCCCCTTCAAAGCCAAAGGGGGTAGTACACGAAAAACTTGCAAAATTTGAAAGTACCATAACTCTTTCAAATGGTGCCCGATTTTTAAGATTATTTGCTTGTTACGATGATGGTTACCATATTTTTGAGAATATTTTGGCGTATAAGTAGTTTTCGATCGCTAAAAAAATTTCACAAACCCCCTTCAAATCCAAAGGGGTTAGTACACGAAAAATTTGCAAAATTTGAAAGTACCATAACTCTTTCAAATAGTTCCCGATTTTTAAGATTCTTGGCTTGTTAGGATGATGGTTACCATAGTTTCGAGAATATGTAAGCGTATAATTAGTTTTCGATCCCTACAAAAAGTTCACAAACCCCCTTCAAAGCCAAAGGGGGTAGTACACGAAAAACTTGCAAAATTTGAAAGTACCATAACTCTTTCAAATGGTGCCCGATTCTTAAGATTTTTGGCTTGTTAGGATGATAGTTACCATAGTTTCGAGAATATCTAAGCGTATAATTAGTTTTCGATCCCTACAAAAATTTCACAAACCCCCTTCAAAGCCAAAGGGGGTAGTACACGAAAAACTTGCAAAATTTGAAAGTACCATTACTCTTTCAAATGGTGCCCGATTTTTAAGATTCTTTGCTTGTTAAGATGATGGTTACCATATTTTTGAGAATATTTTGGCGTATAAGTAGTTTTCGATCGCTAAAAAAATTTCACAAACCCCCTTCAAATCCAAAGGGGTTAGTACACGAAAAATTTGCAAAATTTGAAAGTACCATAACTCTTTCAAATAGTTCCCGATTTTTAAGATTCTTGGCTTGTTAGGATGATGGTTACCATAATTTCGAGAATATGTAAGCGTATAATTAGTTTTCGATCCCTACAAAAAGTTCACAAACCCCCTTCAAAGCCAAAGGGGGTAGTACACGAAAAACTTGCAAAATTTGAAAGTACCATAACTCTTTAAAATGGTGCCCGATTCTTAAGATTTTTGGATTGTTAGGATGATCGTTACCATAGTTTCGAGAATATCTAAGCGTATAATTAGTTTTCGATCCCTACAAAAATTTCACAAACCCCCTTCAAAGCCAAAGGGGGTAGTACACGAAAAACTTGCAAAATTTGAAAGTACCATAACTCTTTCAAATGGTGCCCGATTTTTAAGATTCTTTGCTTGTTAAGATGATGGTTACCATATTTTCGAGAATTTGTTGGCGTATAAGTAGTTTTCGATCGCTAAAAAAATTTGACAAACCCCCTTCAAATCCAAACGGGTTAGTACACGAAAAATTTGCAAAATCTGAAAATACCATAACTCTTTCAAATGGTGCCCGATTTTTAAGATTCTTGGCTTGTTAGGATGATGGTTACCATAGTTTCGATAATATGTAAGTGTATAATTAGTTTTCGATCCCTACAAAAATTTCACAAACCCCCTTCAAAGCCAAAGGGGGTAGTACACGAAAAACTTGCAAAATTTGAAAGTACCATAACTCTTTCAAATGGTGCCCGATTTTTAAGATTCTTTGCTTGTTAGGATGATGGTTACCATATTTTCGAGAATATGTAAGCGTATAATTAGTTTTCGATCCCTACAAAAATTTCACAAACCCCCTTCAAAGCCAAAGGGGGTAGTACACGAAAAACTTGCAAAATTTGAAAGTACCATAACTCTTTCAAATGGTGCCCGATTTTTAAGATTCTTTGCTTGTTACGATGATGGTTACCATATTTTTGAGAATATTTTGGCGTATAAGTAGTTTTCGATCGCTAAAAAAATTTCACAAACCCCCTTCAAATCCAAAGGGGTTAGTACACGAAAAATTTGCAAAATTTGAAAGTACCATAACTCTTTCAAATAGTTCCCGATTTTTAAGATTCTTGGCTTGTTAGGATGATGGTTACCATAGTTTCGAGAATATGTAAGCGTATAATTAGTTTTCGATCCCTACAAAATTTTCACAAACCCCCTTCAAAGCCAAAGGGGGTAGTACACGAAAAACTTGAAAAATTTGAAAGTACCATAACTCTTTCAAATGGTGCCCGATTTTTAAGATTCTTTGCTTGTTAGGATGATGGTTACCATATTTTCGAGAATATGTAAGCGTATAATTAGTTTTCGATCTCTAAAAAAATTTCACAAACCCCCTTCAAAGCCAAAGGGGGTAGTACACGAAAAACTTGCAAAATTTGAAAGTACCATAACTCTTTCAAATGGTGCCCGATTTTTAAGATTCTTTGCTTGTTACGATGATGGTTACCATATTTTTGAGAATATTTTGGCGTATAAGTAGTTTTCGATCGCTAAAAAAATTTCACAAACCCCCTTCAAATCCAAAGGGGTTAGTACACGAAAAATTTGCAAAATTTGAAAGTACCATAACTCTTTCAAATAGTTCCTGATTTTTAAGATTCTTGGCTTGTTAGGATGATGGTTACCATAGTTTCGAGAATATGTAAGCGTATAATTAGTTTTCGATCCCTACAAAAATTTCACAAACCCCCTTCAAAGCCAAAGGGGGTAGTACACGAAAAACTTGAAAAATTTGAAAGTACCATAACTCTTTCAAATGGTGCCCGATTTTTAAGATTCTTTGCTTGTTAGGATGATGGTTACCATATTTTCGAGAATATGTAAGCGTATAATTAGTTTTCGATCCCTACAAAAATTTCACAAACCCCCTTCAAAGCCAAAGGGGGTAGTACACGAAAAACTTGCAAAATTTGAAAGTACCATAACTCTTTCAAATGGTGCCCGATTTTTAAGATTCTTTGCTTGTTACGATGATGGTTACCATATTTTCGAGAATATGTTGGCGTATAAGTAGTTTTCGATCGCTAAAAAAATTTGACAAACCCCCTTCAAATCCAAACGGGTTAGTACACGAAAAAATTTGCAAAATTTGAATGTACCATAACTCTTTCAAATGGTTCCCGATTTTTAAGATTCTTGGCTTGTTAGGATGATAGTTACCATAGTTTCGAGAATATGTAAGCGTATAATTAGTTTTCGATCCCTACAAAAATTTCACAAACCCCCTTCAAAGCCAAAGGGGGTAGTACACGAAAAACTTGCAAAATTTGAAAGTACCATTACTCTTTCAAATGGTGCCCGATTTTTAAGATTCTTTGCTTGTTAAGATGATGGTTACCATATTTTTGAGAATATTTTGGCGGATAAGTAGTTTTCGATCGCTAAAAAAATTTCACAAACCCCCTTCAAATCCAAAGGGGTTAGTACACGAAAAATTTGCAAAATTTGAAAGTACCATAACTCTTTCAAATAGTTCCCGATTTTTAAGATTCTTGGCTTGTTAGGATGATGGTTACCATAGTTTCGAGAATATGTAAGCGTATAATTAGTTTTCGATCCCTACAAAAAGTTCACAAACCCCCTTCAAAGCCAAAGGGGGTAGTACACGAAAAACTTGCAAAATTTGAAAGTACCATAACTCTTTAAAATGGTGCCCGATTCTTAAGATTTTTGGCTTGTTAGGATGATCGTTACAATAGTTTCGAGAATATCTAAGCGTATAATTAGTTTTCGATCCCTACAAAAATTTCACAAACCCCCTTCAAAGCCAAAGGGGGTAGTACACGAAAAACTTGCAAAATTTGAAAGTACCATAACTCTTTCAAATGGTGCCCGATTTTTAAGATTCTTTGCTTGTTACGATGATGGTTACCATATTTTTGAGAATATTTTGGCGTATAAGTAGTTTTCGATCGCTAAAAAAATTTGACAAACCCCCTTCAAATCCAAACGGGTTAGTACACGAAAAAATTTGCAAAATTTGAATGTACCATAACTCTTTCAAATGGTTCCCGATTTTTAAGATTCTTGGCTTGTTAGGATGATGGTTACCATAGTTTCGAGAATATGTAAGCGTATAATTAGTTTTCGATCCCTACAAAAATTTCACAAACCCCCTTCAAAGCCAAAGGGGGTAGTACACGAAAAACATGCAAAATTTGAAAGTACCATTACTCTTTCAAATGGTGCCCGATTTTTAAGATTCTTTGCTTGTTAAGATGATGGTTACCATATTTTTGAGAATATTTTGGCGTATAAGTAGTTTTCGATCGCTAAAAAAATTTCACAAACCCCCTTCAAATCCAAAGGGGTTAGTACACGAAAAATTTGCAAAATTTGAAAGTACCATAACTCTTTCAAATAGTTCCCGATTTTTAAGATTCTTGGCTTGTTAGGATGATGGTTACCATAGTTTCGAGAATATGTAAGCGTATAATTAGTTTTCGATCCCTACAAAAAGTTCACAAACCCCCTTCAAAGCCAAAGGGGGTAGTACACGAAAAACTTGCAAAATTTGAAAGTACCATAACTCTTTAAAATGGTGCCCGATTCTTAAGATTTTTGGCTTGTTAGGATGATCGTTACCAAAGTTTCGAGAATATCTAAGCGTATAATTAGTTTTCGATCCCTACAAAAATTTCACAAACCCCCTTCAAAGCCAAAGGGGGTAGTACACGAAAAACTTGCAAAATTTGAAAGTACCATAACTCTTTCAAATGGTGCCCGATTTTTAAGATTCTTTGCTTGTTAAGATGATGGTTACCATATTTTCGAGAATTTGTTGGCGTATAAGTAGTTTTCGATCGCTAAAAAAATTTGACAAACCCCTTCAAATCCAAACGGGTTAGTACACGAAAAATTTGCAAAATCTCAAAATACCATAACTCTTTCAAATGGTACCCGATTTTTAAGATTCTTGGCTTGTTAGGATGATGGTTACCATAGTTTCGATAATATGTAAGCGTATAATTAGTTTTCGATCCCTACAAAAATTTCACAAACCCCCTTCAAAGCCAAAGGGGGTAGTACACGAAAAACTTGAAAAATTTGAAAGTACCATAACTCTTTCAAATGGTGCCCAATTTTTAAGATTCTTTGCTTGTTAAGATGATGATTACCATATTTTCGAGAATATGTTGGCGTATAAGTAGTTTTCGATCGCTAAAAAAATTTGACAAACCCCCTTCAAATCCAAACGGGTTTGTACACGAAAAAATTTGCAAAATTTGAATGTACCATAACTCTTTCAAATGGTTCCCGATTTTTAAGATTCTTGGCTTGTTAGGATGATGGTTACCATAGTTTCGAGAATATGTAAGCGTATAATTAGTTTTCGATCCCTACAAAAATTTCACAAACCCCCTTCAAAGCCAAAGGGGGTAGTACACGAAAAACTTGCAAAATTTGAAAGTACCATTACTCTTTCAAATGGTGCCCGATTTTTAAGATTCTTTGCTTGTTAAGATGATGGTTACCATATTTTTGAGAATATTTTGGCGTATAAGTAGTTTTCGATCGCTAAAAAAATTTCACAAACCCCCTTCAAATCCAAAGGGGTTAGTACACGAAAAATTTGCAAAATTTGAAAGTACCATAACTCTTTCAAATAGTTCCCGATTTTTAAGATTCTTGGCTTGTTAGGATGATGGTTACCATAGTTTCGAGAATATGTAAGCGTATAATTAGTTTTCGATCCCTACAAAAAGTTCACAAACCCCCTTCAAAGCCAAAGGGGGTAGTACACGAAAAACTTGCAAAATTTGAAAGTACCATAACTCTTTAAAATGGTGCCCGATTCTTAAGATTTTTGGCTTGTTAGGATGATCGTTACCATAGTTTCGCGAATATCTAAGCGTATAATTAGTTTTCGATCCCTACAAAAATTTCACAAACCCCCTTCAAAGCCAAAGGGGGTAGTACACGAAAAACTTGCAAAATTTGAAAGTACCATAACTCTTTCAAATGGTGACCGATTTTTAAGATTCTTTGCTTGTTAAGATGATGGTTACCATATTTTCGAGAATATGTTGGCGTATAAGTAGTTTTCGATCGCTAAAAAAATTTGACAAACCCCCTTCAAATCCAAACGGGTTAGTACACGAAAAAATTTGCAAAATTTGAATGTACCATAACTCTTTCAAATGGTTCCCGATTTTTAAGATTCTTGGCTTGTTAGGATGATGGTTACCATAGTTTCGAGAATATGTAACCGTATAATTAGTTTTCGATCCCTACAAAAATTTCACAAACCCCCTTCAAAGCCAAAGGGGGTAGTACACTAAAAACTTGCAAAATTTGAAAGTACCATTACTCTTTCAAATGGTGCCCGATTTTTAAGATTCTTTGCTTGTTAAGATGATGGTTACCATATTTTTGAGAATATTTTGGCGTATAAGTAGTTTTCGATCGCTAAAAAAATTTCACAAACCCCCTTCAAATCCAAAGGTGTTACTACACGAAAAACTTGCAAAATTTGAAAGTACCATAACTCTTTCAAATAGTTCCCGATTTTTAAGATTCTTGTCTTGTTGGGATGATGGTTACCATAGTTTCAAGAATATGTAAGCGTATAATTAGTTTTCGATCCCTACAAAAATTTCACAAACCCCCTTCAAAGCCAAAGGGGGTAGTACACGAAAAACTTGCAAAATTTGAAAGTACCATAACTCTTTCAAATGGTGCCCGATTTTTAAGATTCTTTGCCTGTTAAGATGATGGTTACCATATTTTCCAGAATATGTTGGCGTATAAGTAGTTTTCGATCCCTAAAAAAATTTCACAAACCACCTTCAAATCCAAAAGTGTTAGGACACGAAAAATTTGCAAAATTTTAAAGTAGCATAACTCTTTCAAATAGTTCCCGATTTTTAAGATTCTTGGCTTGTTAGGATGATGGTTACCATAGTTTCGAGAATATGTAAGCGTATAATTAGTTTTCGATCCCTACAAAAATTTCACAAACCCCCTTCAAAGCCAAAGGGGTAGTGCACGAAAAACTTGCAAAATTTGAAAGTACCATAACTCTTTCAAATGGTGGCCGATTTTTAAGATTATTTGCTTGTTAAGATGATGGTTACCATAGTTTCGAGAATATGTTGCGGTATAAGTAGTTTTCGATCCCTAAAAAAATTTCACAAACCCCCTTCAAATCCAAAGGGGTTAGTACACGAAAAATTTGCAAAATCTGAAAATACCATAACTCTTTCAAATGGTGCCCGATTTTTAAGATTCTTGGCTTGTTAGGATGATGGTTACCATAGTTTCGATAATATGTAAGCGTATAATTAGTTTTCGATCCCTACAAAAATTTCACAAACACCCTTCAAAGCCAAAGGGGGTAGTACACGAAAAACTTGCAAAATTTGAAACTACCATAACTCTTTCAAATGGTGCCCGATTTTTAAGATTCTTTGCTTGTTAGGATGATGGTTACCATATTTTCGAGAATATGTAAGCGTATAATTAGTTTTCGATCCCTACAAAAATTTCACAAACCCCCTTCAAAGCCAAAGGGGGTAGTACACGAAAAACATGCAAAATTTGAAAGTACCATAACTCTTTCAAATGGTGCCCGATTTTTAAGATTCTTTGCTTGTTAAGATGATGGTTACCATATTTTCGAGAATATGTTGGCGTATAAGTAGTTTTCGATCGCTAAAAAAATTTGACAAACCCCCTTCAAATCCAAACGGGTTAGTACACGAAAAAATTTGCAAAATTTGAATGTACCATAACTCTTTCAAATGGTTCCCGATTTTTAAGATTCTTGGCTTGTTAGGATGATGGTTACCATAGTTTCGAGAATATGTAAGCGTATAATTAGTTTTCGATCCCTACAAAAATTTCACAAACCCCCTTCAAAGCCAAAGGGGGTAGTACACGAAAAACTTGCAAAATTTGAAAATACCATAACTCTTTCAAATGGTGGCCGATTTTTAAGATTCTTTGCTTGTTAAGATGATGGTTACCATATTTTCGAGAATATGTTGGCGTATAAGTAGTTTTCGATCGCTAAAAAAATTTCACAAACCCCCTTCAAATCCAAAGGGGTTAGTACACGAAAAATTTGCAAAATTTGAAAGTACCATAACTCTTTCAAATGGTGCCCGATTTTTAAGATTCTTGGCTTGTTAGGATGATGGTTACCATAGTTTCGATAATATGTAAGCGTATAATTAGTTTTCGATCGCTACAAAAATTTCACAAACCCCCTTCAAAGCCAAAGGGGGTAGTACACGAAAAACTTGCAAAATTTGAAAGTACCATAACTCTTTCAAATGGTGGCCGATTTTTAAGATTATTTGCTTGTTAAGATGATGGTTACCATAGTTTCGAGAATATGTTGGCGTATAAGTAGTTTTCGATCCCTAAAAAAATTTCACAAACGCCCTTCAAATCCAAAGGGGTTAGTACACGAAAAATTTGCAAAATCTGAAAATACCATAACTCTTTCAAATGGTGCCCGATTTTTAAGATTCTTGGCTTGTTAGTATGATGGTTGCCATAGTTTCGATAATATGTAAGCGTATAATTAGTTTTCGATCCCTACAAAAATTTCACAAACCCCCTTCAAAGCCAAAGGGGGTAGTACACGAAAAACTTGCAAAATTTGAAACTACCATAACTCTTTCAAATGGTGCCCGATTTTTAAGATTCTTTGCTTGTTAGGATGATGGTTACCATATTTTCGAGAATATGTAAACGTATAATTAGTTTTCGATCCCTGCAAAAATTTCACAAACCCCGTTCAAAGCCAAAGGGGGTAGTACACGAAAAACTTGCAAAATTTGAAAGTACCAAAACTCTTTCAAATGGTGCTCGATTTTTAAGATTCTTTGCTTGTTAAGATGATGGTTACCATATTTTTGAGAATATTTTGGCGTATAAGTAGTTTTCGATCGCTAAAAAAATTTCACAAACCCCCTTCAAATCCAAAGGGGTTAGTACACGAAAAATTTGCAAAATTTGAAAGTACCATAACTCCTTCAAATAGTTCCCGATTTTTAAGATTCTTGGCTTGTTAGGATGATGGTTACCATAGTTTCGAGAATATGTAAGCGTATAATTAGTTTTCAATCCCTACAAAAATTTCACAAACCCCCTTCAAAGCCAAAGGGGGTAGTACACGAAAAACTTGCAAAATTTGAAAGTACCATAACTCTTTCAAATGGTGCACGATTTTTAAGATTCTTTGCTTGTTAAGATGATGGTTACCATATTTTCGAGAATATGTTGGCGTATAAGTAATTTTCGATCGCTAAAAAAATTTGACAAACCTCCTTCAAATCCAAACGGGTTAGTACACGAAAAATTTGCAAAATTTGAAAGTACCATAACTCTTTCAAATGGTGCCCGATTTTTAAGATTCTTTGCTTATTAGGATGATGGTTACCATATTTTCGAGAATATGTAAGCATATAATTAGTTTTCGATCCCTACAAAAATTTCACAAACCCCCTTCAAAGCCAAAGGGGGTAGTACACGAAAAACTTGCAAAATTTGAAAGTACCATAACTCTTTCAAATGGTGCCCGATTTTTAAGATTCTTTGCTTGTTAAGATGATGGTTACCATATTTTCGAGAATATGTTGGCGTATAAGTAGTTTTCGATCGCTAAAAAAATTTGACAAACCCCCTTCAAATCCAAACGGGTTAGTACACGAAAAATTTGCAAAATTTGAAAGTACCATAACTCTTTCAAATGGTTCCCGATTTTTAAGATTCTTGGCTTGTTAGGATGATGGTTACCATAGTTTCGAGAATATGTAAGCGTATAATTAGTTTTCGATCCCTACAAAAATTTCACAAACCCCCTTCAAAGCCAAAGGGGGTAGTACACGAAAAACTTGCAAAATTTGAAAGTACCATTACTCTTTCAAATGGTGCCCGATTTTTAAGATTCTTTGCTTGTTAAGATGATGGTTACCATATTTTTGAGAATATTTTGGCGTATAAGTAGTTTTCGATCGCTAAAAAAATTTCACAAACCCCCTTCAAATCCAAAGGGGTTAGTACACGAAAAATTTGCAAAATTTGAAAGTACCATAACTCTTTCAAATAGTTCCCGATTTTTAAGATTCTTGTCTTGTTGGGATGATGGTTACCATAGTTTCAAGAATATGTAAGCGTATAATTAGTTTTCGATCCCTACAAAAATTTCACAAACCCCCTTCAAAGCCAAAGGGGGTAGTACACGAAAAACTTGCAAAATTTGAAAATACCATAACTCTTTCAAATGGTGGCCGATTTTTAAGATTCTTTGCTTGTTAAGATGATGGTTACCATATTTTTGAGAATTTGTTGGCGTATAAGTAGTTTTCGATCGCTAAAAAAATTTGACAAACCCCCTTCAAATCCAAACGGGTTAGTACACGAAAAATTTGCAAAATCTGAAAATACCATAACTCTTTCAAATGGTGCCCGATTTTTAAGATTCTTGGCTTGTTAGGATGATGGTTACCATAGTTTCGATAATATGTAAGCGTATAATTAGTTTTCGATCCCTACAAAAATTTCACAAACCCCCTTCAAAGCCAAAGGGGGTAGTACACGAAAAACTTGCAAAATTTGAAAGTACCATAACTCTTTCAAATGGTGGCCGATTTTTAAGATTATTTGCTTGTTAAGATGATGGTTACCATAGTTTCGAGAATATGTTGGCGTATAAGTAGTTTTCGATCCTTAAAAAAATTTCACAAACCCTCTTCAAATCCAAAGGGGTTAGTACATGAAAAATTTGCAAAATCTGAAAATACCATAACTCTTTCAAATGGTGCCTGATTTTTAAGATTCTTGGCTTGTTAGGATGATGGTTACCATAGTTTCGATAATATGTAAGCGTATAATTAGTTTTCGATCCCTACAAAAATTTCACAAACCCCCTTCAAAGCCAAAGGGGGTAGTACACGAAAAACTTGCAAAATTTGAAACTACCATAACTCTTTCAAATGGTGCCCGATTTTTAAGATTCTTTGCTTATTAGGATGATGGTTACCATATTTTCGAGAATATGTAAGCGTATAATTAGTTTTCGATCAGTACAAAAATTTCACCAACCCTCTTCAAAGCCAAAGGGGGTAGTACACGAAAAACTTGCAAAATTTGAAAGTACCATAACTCTTTCAAATGGTGCCCGATTTTTAAGATTCTTTGCTTGTTAAGATGATGGTTACCATATTTTTAAGAATATTTTGGCGTATAAGTAGTTTTCGATCGCTAAAAAAATTTCACAAACCCCCTTCAAATCCAAAGGGGTTAGTACACGAAAAATTTGCAAAATTTGAAAGTACCATAACTCTTTCAAATAGTTCCCGATTTTTAAGATTCTTGGCTTGTTAGGATGATGGTTACCATAGTTTCGAGAATATGTAAGCGTATAATTAGTTTTCGATCCCTACAAAAATTTCACAAACCCCCTTCAAAGCCAAAGGGGGTAGTACACGAAAAACTTGCAAAATTTGAAAGTACCATAACTCTTTCAAATGGTGCCCGATTTTTAAGATTCTTTGCTTGTTAAGATGATGGTTACCATAATTTCGAGAATATGTTGGCGTATAAGTAGTTTTCGATCGCTAAAAAAATTTGACAAACCCCCTTCAAATCCAAACGGGTTAGTACACGAAAAATTAGCAAAATTTGAAAGTACCATAACTCTCTCAAATGGTTCCCGATTTTTAAGATTCTTGGATTGTTAAGATGATGGTTACCATAGTTTCGAGAATATGTAAGCGTATAATTAGTTTTCGATCCCTACAAAAATTTCACAAACCCCCTTCAAAGCCAAAGGGGGTAATACACGAAAAACTTGCAAAATTTGAAAGTACCATTACTCTTTCAAATGGTGCCCGATTTTTAAGATTCTTTGCTTGTTAAGATGATGGTTACCATATTTTTGAGAATATTTTGGCGTATAAGTAGTTTTCGATCGCTAAAAAAATTTCACAAAACCCCTTCAAATCCAAAGGGGTTAGTACACGAAAAATTTGCAAAATTTGAAAGTACCATAACTCTTTCAAATAGTTCCGGATTTTTAAGATTCTTGTCTTGTTGGGATGATGGTTACCATAGTTTCAAGAATATGTAAGCGTATAATTAGTTTTCGATCCCTACAAAAATTTCACAAACCCCCTTCAAAGCCAAAGGGGGTAGTACACGAAAAACTTGCAAAATTTGAAAGTACCATTACTCTTTCAAATGGTGCCCGATTTTTAAGATTCTTTGCTTGTTAAGATGATGGTTACCATATTTTCGAGAATATGTTGGCGTATAAGTAGTTTTCGATCGCTAAAAAAATTTCACAAACCCCCTTCAAATCCAAAGGGGTTAGTACACGAAAAATTTGCAAAATTTGAAAGTACCATAACTCTTTCAAATGGTGCCCGATTTTTAAGATTCTTGGCTTGTTAGGATGATGGTTACCATAGTTTCGATAATATGTAAGCGTATAATTAGTTTTCGATCCCTACAAAAATTTCACAAACCCCCTTCAAAGCCAAAGGGGGTAGTACACGAAAAACTTGCAAAATTTGAAACTACCATAACTCTTTCAAATGGTGCCAGATTTTTAAGATTCTTTGCTTATTAGGATGATGGTTACCATATTTTCGAGAATATGTAAGCGTATAATTAGTTTTCGATCCCTACAAAAATTTCACCAACCCCCTTCAAAGCCAAAGGGGGTAGTACACGAAAAACTTGCAAAATTTGAAAGTACCATAACTCTTTCAAATGGTGCCCGATTTTTAAGATTCTTTGCTTGTTAAGATGATGGTTACCATATTTTTTAGAATATTTTGGCGTATAAGTAGTTTTCGATCGCTAAAAAAATTTCACAAACCCCTTTCAAATCCAAAGGGGTTAGTACACGAAAAATTTGCAAAATTTGAAAGTACCATAACTCTTTCAAATAGTTCCCGATTTTTAAGATTCTTGGCTTGTTAGGATGATGGTTACCATAGTTTCGAGAATATGTAAGCGTATAATTAGTTTTCGATCCCTACAAAAATTTCACAAACCCCCTTCAAAGCCAAAGGGGGTAGTACACGAAAAACTTGCAAAATTTGAAAGTACCATAACTCTTTCAAATGGTGCCCGATTTTTAAGATTCTTTGCTTGTTAAGATGATGGTTACCATATTTTTGAGAATATTTTGGCGTATAAGTAGTTTTCGATCGCTAAAAAAATTTCACAAAACCCCTTCAAATCCAAAGGGGTTAGTACACGAAAAATTTGCAAAATTTGAAAGTACCATAACTCTTTCAAATAGTTCCCGATTTTTAAGATTCTTGTCTTGTTGGGATGATGGTTACCATAGTTTCAAGAATATGTAAGCGTATAATTAGTTTTCGATCCCTACAAAAATTTCACAAACCCCCTTCAAAGCCAAAGGGGGTAGTACACGAAAAACTTGCAAAATTTGAAAGTACCATTACTCTTTCAAATGGTGCCCGATTTTTAAGATTCTTTGCTTGTTAAGATGATGGTTACCATATTTTCGAGAATATGTTGGCGTATAAGTAGTTTTCGATCGCTAAAAAAATTTCACAAACCCCCTTCAAATCCAAAGGGGTTAGTACACGAAAAATTTGCAAAATTTGAAAGTACCATAACTCTTTCAAATGGTGCCCGATTTTTAAGATTCTTGGCTTGTTAGGATGATGGTTACCATAGTTTCGATAATATGTAAGCGTATAATTAGTTTTCGATCCCTACAAAAATTTCACAAACCCCCTTCAAAGCCAAAGGGGGTAGTACACGAAAAACTTGCAAAATTTGAAACTACCATAACTCTTTCAAATGGTGCCAGATTTTTAAGATTCTTTGCTTATTAGGATGATGGTTACCATATTTTCGAGAATATGTAAGCGTATAATTAGTTTTCGATCCCTACAAAAATTTCACCAACCCCCTTCAAAGCCAAAGGGGGTAGTACACGAAAAACTTGCAAAATTTGAAAGTACCATAACTCTTTCAAATGGTGTCCGATTTTTAAGATTCTTTGCTTGTTAAGATGATGGTTAATATATTTTTTAGAATATTTTGGCGTATAAGTAGTTTTCGATCGCTAAAAAAATTTCACAAACCCCTTTCAAATCCAAAGGGGTTAGTACACGAAAAATTTGCAAAATTTGAAAGTACCATAACTCTTTCAAATAGTTCCCGATTTTTAAGATTCTTGGCTTGTTAGGATGATGGTTACCATAGTTTCGAGAATATGTAAGCGTATAATTAGTTTTCGATCCCTACAAAAATTTCACAAACCCCCTTCAAAGCCAAAGGGGGTAGTACACGAAAAACTTGCAAAATTTGAAAGTACCATAACTCTTTCAAATGGTGCCCGATTTTTAAGATTCTTTGCTTGTTAAGATGATGGTTACCATATTTTTGAGAATATTTTGGCGTATAAGTAGTTTTCGATCGCTAAAAAAATTTCACAAAACCCCTTCAAATCCAAAGGGGTTAGTACACGAAAAATTTGCAAAATTTGAAAGTACCATAACTCTTTCAAATAGTTCCCGATTTTTAAGATTCTTGTCTTGTTGGGATGATGGTTACCATAGTTTCAAGAATATGTAAGCGTATAATTAGTTTTCGATCCCTACAAAAATTTCACAAACCCCCTTCAAAGCCAAAGGGGGTAGTACACGAAAAACTTGCAAAATTTGAAAGTACCATTACTCTTTCAAATGGTGCCCGATTTTTAAGATTCTTTGCTTGTTAAGATGATGGTTACCATATTTTCGAGAATATGTTGGCGTATAAGTAGTTTTCGATCGCTAAAAAAATTTCACAAACCCCCTTCAAATCCAAAGGGGTTAGTACACGAAAAATTTGCAAAATTTGAAAGTACCATAACTCTTTCAAATGGTGCCCGATTTTTAAGATTCTTGGCTTGTTAGGATGATGGTTACCATAGTTTCGATAATATGTAAGCGTATAATTAGTTTTCGATCCCTACAAAAATTTCACAAACCCCCTTCAAAGCCAAAGGGGGTAGTACACGAAAAACTTGCAAAATTTGAAACTACCATAACTCTTTCAAATCGTGCCAGATTTTTAAGATTCTTTGCTTATTAGGATGATGGTTACCATATTTTCGAGAATATGTAAGCGTATAATTAGTTTTCGATCCCTACAAAAATTTCACCAACCCCCTTCAAAGCCAAAGGGGGTAGTACACGAAAAACTTGCAAAATTTGAAAGTACCATAACTCTTTCAAATGGTGCCCGATTTTTAAGATTCTTTGCTTGTTAAGATGATGGTTACCATATTTTTTAGAATATTTTGGCGTATAAGTAGTTTTCGATCGCTAAAAAAATTTCACAAACCCCTTTCAAATCCAAAGGGGTTAGTACATGAAAAATTTGCAAAATTTGAAAGTACCATAACTCTTTCAAATAGTTCCCGATTTTTAAGATTCTTGGCTTGTTAGGATGATGGTTACCATAGTTTCGAGAATATGTAAGCGTATAATTAGTTTTCGATCCCTACAAAAATTTCACAAACCCCCTTCAAAGCCAAAGGGGGTAGTACACGAAAAACTTGCAAAATTTGAAAGTACCATAACTCTTTCAAATGGTGCCCGATTTTTAAGATTCTTTGATTGTTAAGATGATGGTTACCATATTTTTGAGAATATTTTGGCGTATAAGTAGTTTTCGATCGCTAAAAAAATTTGACAAACCCCCTTCAAATCCAAACGGGTTAGTACACGAAAAATTAGCAAAATTTAAAAGTACCATAACTCTCTCAAATGGTTCCCGATTTTTAAGATTCTTGGCTTGTTAAGATGATCGTTACCATAGTTTCGAGAACATGTAAGCGTATAATTAGTTTTCGATCCCTACAAAAATTTCACAAACCCCCTTCAAAGCCAAAGGGGGTAGTACACGAAAAACTTGCAAAATTTGAAAGTACCATTACTCTTTCAAATGGTGCCCGATTTTTAAGATTCTTTGCTTGTTAAGATGATGGTTACCATATTTTTGAGAATATTTTGGCGTATAAGTAGTTTTCGATCGCTAAAAAAATTTGACAAAACCCCTTCAAATCCAAACGGGTTAGTACACGAAAAATTTGCAAAATTTGAAAGTACCATAACTCTTTCAAATAGTTCCCTATTTTTAAGATTCTTGTCTTGTTGGGATGATGGTTACCATAGTTTCAAGAATATGTAAGCGTATAATTAGTTTTCGATCCCTACAAAAATTTCACAAACCCCCTTCAAAGCCAAAGGGGGTAGTACACGAAAAACTTGCAAAATTTGAAAGTACCATTACTCTTTCAAATGGTGCCCGATTTTTAAGATTCTTTGCTTGTTAAGATGATGGTTACCATATTTTCGAGAATATGTTGGCGTATAAGTAGTTTTCGATCGCTACAAAAATTTCACAAACCCCCTTCAAATCCAAAGGGGTTAGTACACGAAAAATTTGCAAAATTTGAAAGTACCATAACTCTTTCAAATGGTGCCCGATTTTTAAGATTCTTGGCTTGTTAGGATGATGGTTACCATAGTTTCGATAATATGTAAGCGTATAATTAGTTTTCGATCCCTACAAAAATTTCACAAACCCCCTTCAAAGCCAAAGGGGGTAGTACACGAAAAACTTGCAAAATTTGAAAGTACCATAACTCTTTCAAATGGTGCCCGATTTTTAAGATTCTTGGCTTGTTAGGATGATGGTTACCATAGTTTCGATAATATGTAAGCGTATAATTAGTTTTCGATCCCTACAAAAATTTCACAAACCCCCTTCAAAGCCAAAGGGGGTAGTACACGAAAAACTTACAAAATTTGAAACTACCATAACTCTTTCAAATGGTGCCCGATTTTTAAGATGCTTTGCTTATTAGGATGATGGTTACCATATTTTCGAGAATATGTAAGCGTATAATTAGTTTTCGATCCCTACAAAAATTTCACCAACCCCCTTCAAAGCCAAAGGGGGTAGTACACGAAAAACTTGCAAAATTTGAAAGTACCATAACTCTTTCAAATGGTGCCCGATTTTTAAGATTCTTTGCTTGTTAAGATGATGGTTACCATATTTTTGAGAATATTTTGGCGTATAAGTAGTTTTCGATCGCTAAAAAAATTTGACAAACCCCCTTCAAATCCAAACGGGTTAGTACACGAAAAATTTGCAAAATTTGAAAGTACCATAACTCTTTCAAATGGTTCCCGATTTTTAAGATTCTTGCCTTGTTAGGATGATGGTTACCATAGTTTCGAGAATATGTAAGCGTATAATTAGTTTTCGATCCCTACAAAAATTTCACAAACCCCCTTCAAAGCCAAAGGGGGTAGTACACGAAAAACTTGCAAAATTTGAAAGTACCATTACTCTTTCAAATGGTGCCCGATTTTTAAGATTCTTTGCTTGTTAAGATGATGGTTACCATATTTTTGAGAATATTTTGGCGTATAAGTAGTTTTCGATCGCTAAAAAAATTTCACAAACCCCCTTCAAATCCAAAGGGGTTAGTACACGAAAAATTTGCAAAATTTGAAAGTACCATAACTCTTTCAAATAGTTCCCGATTTTTAAGATTCCTGGCTTGTTAGGATGATGGTTACCATAGTTTCGAGAATATGTAAGCGTATAATTAGTTTTCGATCCCTACAAAAATTTCACAAACCCCCTTCAAAGCCAAAGGGGGTAGTACACGAAAAACTTGCAAAATTTGAAAGTACCATAACTCTTTCAAATGGTGCCCGATTTTTAAGATTCTTTGCTTGTTAAGATGATGGTTACCATATTTTTGAGAATATTTTGGCGTATAAGTAGTTTTCGATCGCTAAAAAAATTTGACAAAACCCCTTCAAATCCAAACGGGTTAGTACACGAAAAATTTGCAAAATTTGAAAGTACCATAACTCTTTCAAATAGTGCCCGATTTTTAAGATTCTTGGCTTGTTAGGATGATGGTTACCATAGTTTCGATAATATGTAAGCGTATAATTAGTTTTCGATCCCTACAAAAATTTCACAAACCCCCTTCAAAGCCAAAGGGGGTAGTACACGAAAAACTTGCAAAATTTGAAACTACCATAACTCTTTCAAATGGTGCCCGATTTTTAAGATTCTTTGCTTATTAGGATGATGGTTACCATATATTCGAGAATATGTAAGCGTATAATTAGTTTTCGATCCCTACAAAAATTTCACCAACCCCCTTCAAAGCCAAATGGGGTAGTACACGAAAAACTTGCAAAATTTGAAAGTACCATTACTCTTTCAAATGGTGCCCGATTTTTAAGATTCTTTGCTTGTTAAGATGATGGTTACCATATTTTTGAGAATATTTTGGCGTATAAGTAGTTTTCGATCGCTAAAAAAATTTGACCAAACCCCTTCAAATCCAAACGGGTTAGTACACGAAAAATTTGCAAAATTTGAAAGTACCATAACTCTTTCAAATAGTTCCCTATTTTTAAGATTCTTGTCTTGTTGGGATGATGGTTACCATAGTTTCAAGAATATGTAAGCGTATAATTAGTTTTCGATCCCTACAAAAATTTCACAAACCCCCTTCAAAGCCAAAGGGGGTAGTACACGAAAAACTTGCAAAATTTGAAAGTACCATTACTCTTTCAAATGGTGCCCGATTTTTAAGATTCTTTGCTTGTTAAGATGATGGTTACCATATTTTCGAGAATATGTTGGCGTATAAGTAGTTTTCGATCGCTACAAAAATTTCACAAACCCCCTTCAAATCCAAAGGGGTTAGTACACGAAAAATTTGCAAAATTTGAAAGTACCATAACTCTTTCAAATGGTGCCCGATTTTTAAGATTCTTGGCTTGTTAGGATGATGGTTACCATAGTTTCGATAATATGTAAGCGTATAATTAGTTTTCGATCCCTACAAAAATTTCACAAACCCCCTTCAAAGCCAAAGGGGGTAGTACACGAAAAACTTACAAAATTTGAAACTACCATAACTCTTTCAAATGGTGCCCGATTTTTAAGATGCTTTGCTTATTAGGATGATGGTTACCATATTTTCGAGAATATGTAAGCGTATAATTAGTTTTCGATCCCTACAAAAATTTCACCAACCCCCTTCAAAGCCAAAGGGGGTAGTACACGAAAAACTTGCAAAATTTGAAAGTACCATAACTCTTTCAAATGGTGCCCGATTTTTAAGATTCTTTGCTTGTTAAGATGATGGTTACCATATTTTTGAGAATATTTTGGCGTATAAGTAGTTTTCGATCGCTAAAAAAATTTGACAAACCCCCTTCAAATCCAAACGGGTTAGTACACGAAAAATTTGCAAAATTTGAAAGTACCATAACTCTTTCAAATGGTTCCCGATTTTTAAGATTCTTGGCTTGTTAGGATGATGGTTACCATAGTTTCGAGAATATGTAAGCGTATAATTAGTTTTCGATCCCTACAAAAATTTCACAAACCCCCTTCAAAGCCAAAGGGGGTAGTACACGAAAAACTTGCAAAATTTGAAAGTACCATTACTCTTTCAAATGGTGCCCGATTTTTAAGATTCTTTGCTTGTTAAGATGATGGTTACCATATTTTTGAGAATATTTTGGCGTATAAGTAGTTTTCGATCGCTAAAAAAATTTCACAAACCCCCTTCAAATCCAAAGGGGTTAGTACACGAAAAATTTGCAAAATTTGAAAGTACCATAACTCTTTCAAATAGTTCCCGATTTTTAAGATTCCTGGCTTGTTAGGATGATGGTTACCATAGTTTCGAGAATATGTAAGCGTATAATTAGTTTTCGATCCCTACAAAAATTTCACAAACCCCCTTCAAAGCCAAAGGGGGTAGTACACGAAAAACTTGCAAAATTTGAAAGTACCATAACTCTTTCAAATGGTGCCCGATTTTTAAGATTCTTTGCTTGTTAAGATGATGGTTACCATATTTTTGAGAATATTTTGGCGTATAAGTAGTTTTCGATCGCTAAAAAAATTTGACAAAACCCCTTCAAATCCAAACGGGTTAGTACACGAAAAATTTGCAAAATTTGAAAGTACCATAACTCTTTCAAATAGTGCCCGATTTTTAAGATTCTTGGCTTGTTAGGATGATGGTTACCATAGTTTCGATAATATGTAAGCGTATAATTAGTTTTCGATCCCTACAAAAATTTCACAAACCCCCTTCAAAGCCAAAGGGGGTAGTACACGAAAAACTTGCAAAATTTGAAACTACCATAACTCTTTCAAATGGTGCCCGATTTTTAAGATTCTTTGCTTATTAGGATGATGGTTACCATATATTCGAGAATATGTAAGCGTATAATTAGTTTTCGATCCCTACAAAAATTTCACCAACCCCCTTCAAAGCCAAATGGGGTAGTACACGAAAAACTTGCAAAATTTGAAACTACCATAACTCTTTCAAATGGTGCCCGATTTTTAAGATTCTTTGCTTATTAGGATGATGGTTACCATATATTCGAGAATATGTAAGCGTATAATTAGTTTTCGATCCCTACAAAAATTTCACCAACCCCCTTCAAAGCCAAATGGGGTAGTACACGAAAAACTTGCAAAATTTGAAAGTACCATAACTCTTTCAAATGGTGCCCGATTTTTAAGATTCTTTGCTTGTTAAGATGATGGTTACCATATTTTTGAGAATATTTTGGCGTATAAGTAGTTTTCGATCGCTAAAAAAATTTGACAAACCCCCTTCAAATCCAAACGGGTTAGTACACGAAAAATTTGCAAAATTTGAAAGTACCATAACTCTTTCAAATGGTTCCCGATTTTTAAGATTCTTGGCTTGTTAGGATGATGGTTACCATAGTTTCGAGAATATGTAAGCGTATAATTAGTTTTCGATCCCTACAAAAATTTCACAAACCCCCTTCAAAGCCAAAGAGGGTAGTACACGAAAAACTTGCAAAATTTGAAAGTACCATTACTCTTTCAAATGGTGCCCGATTTTTAAGATTCTTTGCTTGTTAAGATGATGGTTACCATATTTTTGAGAATATTTTGGCGTATAAGTAGTTTTCGATCGCTAAAAAAATTTCACAAACCCCCTTCAAATCCAAAGGGGTTAGTACACGAAAAATTTGCAAAATTTGAAAGTACCATAACTCTTTCAAATAGTTCCCGATTTTTAAGATTCCTGGCTTGTTAGGATGATGGTTACCATAGTTTCGAGAATATGTAAGCGTATAATTAGTTTTCGATCCCTACAAAAATTTCACAAACCCCCTTCAAAGCCAAAGGGGGTAGTACACGAAAAACTTGCAAAATTTGAAAGTACCATAACTCTTTCAAATGGTGCCCGATTTTTAAGATTCTTTGCTTGTTAAGATGATGGTTACCATATTTTTGAGAATATTTTGGCGTATAAGTAGTTTTCGATCGCTAAAAAAATTTGACAAAACCCCTTCAAATCCAAACGGGTTAGTACACGAAAAATTTGCAAAATTTGAAAGTACCATAACTCTTTCAAATAGTGCCCGATTTTTAAGATTCTTGGCTTGTTAGGATGATGGTTACCATAGTTTCGATAATATGTAAGCGTATAATTAGTTTTCGATCCCTACAAAAATTTCACAAACCCCCTTCAAAGCCAAAGGGGGTAGTACACGAAAAACTTGCAAAATTTGAAACTACCATAACTCTTTCAAATGGTGCCCGATTTTTAAGATTCTTTGCTTATTAGGATGATGGTTACCATATATTCGAGAATATGTAAGCGTATAATTAGTTTTCGATCCCTACAAAAATTTCACCAACCCCCTTCAAAGCCAAATGGGGTAGTACACGAAAAACTTGCAAAATTTGAAAGTACCATAACTCTTTCAAATGGTGCCCGATTTTTAAGATTCTTTGCTTGTTAAGATGATGGTTACCATATTTTTGAGAATATTTTGGCGTATAAGTAGTTTTCGATCGCTAAAAAAATTTCACAAACCCCCTTCAAATCCAAAGGGGTTAGTACACGAAAAATTTGCAAAATTTGAAAGTACCATAACTCTTTCAAATAGTTCCCGATTTTTAAGATTCTTGGCTTGTTAGGATGATGGTTACCATAGTTTCGAGAATATGTAAGCGTATAATTAGTTTTCGATCCCTACAAAAATTTCACAAACCCCCTTCAAAGCCAAAGGGGGTAGTACACGAAAAACTTGCAAAATTTGAAAGTACCATTACTCTTTCAAATGGTGCCCGATTTTTAAGATTCTTTGCTTGTTAAGATGATGGTTACAATATTTTCGAGAATATGTTGGCGTATAAGTAGTTTTCGATCGCTAAAAAAATTTGACAAACCCCCTTCAAATCCAAACGGGTTAGTACACGAAAAATTAGCAAAATTTGAAAGTACCATAACTCTTTCAAATGGTTCCCGATTTTTAAGATTCTTGGCTTGTTAGGATGATGGTTACCATAGTTTCGAGAATATGTAAGCGTATAATTAGTTTTCGATCCCTACAAAAATTTCACAAACCCCCTTCAAAGCCAAAGGGGGTAGTACACGAAAAACTTGCAAAATTTGAAAGTACCAATACTCTTTCAAATGGTGCCCGATTTTTAAGATTCTTTGCTTGTTAAGATGATGGTTACCATATTTTCGAGAATATGTTGGCGTATAAGTAGTTTTCGATCGCTAAAAAAATTTCACAAACCCCCTTCAAATCCAAAGGGGTTAGTACACGAAAAATTTGCAAAATTTGAAAGTACCATAACTCTTTCAAATGGTGCCCGATTTTTAAGATTCTTGGCTTGTTAGGATGATGGTTACCATAGTTTCGATAATATGTAAGCGTATAATTAGTTTTCGATCGCTACAAAAATTTCACAAACCCCCTTCAAAGCCAAAGGGGGTAGTACACGAAAAACTTGCAAAATTTGAAAGTACCATAACTCTTTCAAATGGTGCCCGATTTTTAAGATTCTTTGCTTGTTAAGATGATGGTTACCATATTTTCGAGAATATGTTGGCGTATAAGTAGTTTTCGACCCCTAAAAAAATTTCACAAACCCCCTTCAAATCCAAAGGGGTTAGTACACGAAAAATTTGCAAAATCTGAAAATACCATAACTCTTTCAAATGGTGCCCGATTTTTAAGATTCTTGGCTTGTTAGGATGATGGTTACCATAGTTTCGATAATATGTAAGCTTATAATTAGTTTTCGATCCCTACAGAAATTTCACAAACCCCCTTCAAAGCCAAAGGGGGTAGTACACGAAAAACTTGCAAAATTTGAAAGTACCATAACTCTTTCAAATGGTTCCCGATTTTTAAGATTATTTGCTTGTTAAGATGATGGTTACCATATTTTCGAGAATATGTTGGCGTATAAGTAGTTTTCGATCCCTAAAAAAATTTCACAAACCACCTTCAAATCCAAAGGGGTTAGTACACGAAAAATTTGCAAAATTTTAAAGTAGCATAACTCTTTCAAATAGTTCCCGATTTTTAAGATTCTTGGCTTGTTAGGATGATGGTTACCTTAGTTTCGATAATATGTAAGCGTATAATTAGTTATCGATCCCTACAAAAATTTCACAAACCCCCTTCAAAGCCAAAGGGGGTAGTACACGAAAAACTTGCAAAATTTGAAAATACCATAACTCTTTCAAATGGTGGCCGATTTTTAAGATTCTTTGCTTGTTAAGATGATGGTTACCATATTTTCGAGAATATGTTGGCGTATAAGTAGTTTTCGATCGCTAAAAAAATTTCACAAACCCCCTTCAAATCCAAAGGTGTTAGTACACGAAAAATTTGCAAAATTTGAAAGTACCATAACTCTTTCAAATGGTGCCCGATTTTTAAGATTGTTAGCTTGTTAGGATGATGGTTACCATAGTTTCGATAATATGTAAGCGTATAATTAGTTTTCGATCGCTACAAAAATTTCACAAACCCCCTTCAAATCCAAAGGGGGGTAGTACACGAAAAACTTGCAAAATTTGAAAGTACCATAACTCTTTCAAATGGTGCCCGATTTTTAAAATTCTATGCTTGTTAAGATGATGGTTACCATATTTTCGAGAATATGTTGGCGTATAAGTAGTTTTCGATCCCTAAAAAAATTTCACAAACCCCCTTCAAATCCAAAGGGATTAGTACACGAAAAATTTGCAAAATTTGAAAGTACCATAACTCTTTCAAATGGTGGCCGATTTTTAAGATTATTTGCTTGTTAAGATGATGGTTACCATATTTTCGAGAATATGTTGGCGTATAAGTAGTTTTCGATCCCTAAAAAAATTTCACAAACCCCCTTCAAATCCAAAGGGGTTAGTACACGAAAAATTTGCAAAATCTGAAAATACCATAACTCTTTCAAATGGTGCCCGATTTTTAAGATTCTTGGCTTGTTAGGATGATGGTTACCATAGTTTCGATAATATGTAAGCGTATAATTAGTGTTCGATCCCTACAAAAATTTCACAAACCCCCTTCAAAGCCAAAGGGGGTAGTACACGAAAAACTTGCAAAATTTGAAACTATCATAACTCTTTCAAATGGTGCCCGATTTTTAAGATTCTTTGCTTGTTAGGATGATGGTTACCATATTTTCGAGAATATGTAAGCGTATAATTAGTTTTCGATCAATTTAAAAATTTCACAAACCCCCTTCAAAGCCAAACGGGGTAGTACACGAAAAACTTGCAAAATTTGAAAGTACCATAACTCTTTCAAATGGTTCCCGATTTTTAAGATTATTTGCTTGTTAAGATGATGGTTACCATATTTTCGAGAATATGTTGGCGTATAAGTAGTTTTCGATCCCTAAAAAAATTTCACTAACCACCTTCAAATCCAAAGGGGTTAGTACACGAAAAATTTGCAAAATTTTAAAGTAGCATAACTCTTTCAAATAGTTCCCGATTTTTAAGATTCTTGGCTTGTTAGGATGATGGTTACCTTAGTTTCGATAATATGTAAGCGTATAATTAGTTATCGATCCCTACAAAAATTTCACAAACCCCCTTCAAAGCCAAAGGGGGTAGTACACGAAAAACTTGCAAAATTTGAAAATACCATAACTCTTTCAAATGGTGGCCGATTTTTAAGATTCTTTGCTTGTTAAGATGATGGTTACCATATTTTCGAGAATATGTTGGCGTATAAGTAGTTTTCGATCGCTAAAAAAATTTCACAAACCCCCTTCAAATCCAAAGGTGTTAGTACACGAAAAATTTGCAAAATTTGAAAGTACCATAACTCTTTCAAATGGTGCCCGATTTTTAAGATTCTTAGCTTGTTAGGATGATGGTTACCATAGTTTCGATAATATGTAAGCGTATAATTAGTTTTCGATCGCTACAAAAATTTCACAAACCCCCTTCAAATCCAAAGGGGGGTAGTACACGAAAAACTTGCAAAATTTGAAAGTACCATAACTCTTTCAAATGGTGCCCGATTTTTAAAATTCTATGCTTGTTAAGATGATGGTTACCATATTTTCGAGAATATGTTGGCGTATAAGTAGTTTTCGATCCCTAAAAAAATTTCACAAACCCTCTTCAAATCCAAAGGGATTAGTACACGAAAAATTTGCAAAATTTGAAAGTACCATAACTCTTTCAAATGGTGGCCGATTTTTAAGATTATTTGCTTGTTAAGATGATGGTTACCATATTTTCGAGAATATGTTGGCGTATAAGTAGTTTTCGATCCCTAAAAAAATTTCACAAACCCCCTTCAAATCCAAAGGGGTTAGTACACGAAAAATTTGCAAAATCTGAAAATACCATAACTCTTTCAAATGGTGCCCGATTTTTAAGATTCTTGGCTTGTTAGGATGATGGTTACCATAGTTTCGATAATATGTAAGCGTATAATTAGTGTTCGATCCCTACAAAAATTTCACAAACCCCCTTCAAAGCCAAAGGGGGTAGTACACGAAAAACTTGCAAAATTTGAAACTATCATAACTCTTTCAAATGGTGCCCGATTTTTAAGATTCTTTGCTTGTTAGGATGATGGTTACCATATTTTCGAGAATATGTAAGCGTATAATTAGTTTTCGATCAATTTAAAAATTTCACAAACCCCCTTCAAAGCCAAACGGGGTAGTACACGAAAAACTTGCAAAATTTGAAAGTACCATAACTCTTTCAAATGGTGCCCGATTTTTAAGATTCTTTGCTTGTTAAGATGATGGTTACCATATTTTTGAGAATATTTTGGCGTATAAGTAGTTTTCGATCGCTAAAAAAATTTCACAAACCCCCTTCAAATCCAAAGGGGTTAGTACACGAAAAATTTGCAAAATTTGAAAGTACCATAACTCTTTCAAATAGTTCCCGATTTTTAAGATTCTTGGCTTGTTAGGATGATGGTTACCATAGTTTCGAGAATATGTAAGCGTATAATTAGTTTTCCATCCCTACAAAAATTTCACAAACCCCCTTCAAAGCCAAAGGGGGTAGTACACGAAAAACTTGCAAAATTTGAAAATACCATAACTCTTTCAAATGGTGGCCGATTTTTAAGATTCTTTGCTTGTTAAGATGATGGTTACCATATTTTCGAGAATATGTTGGCGTATAAGTAGTTTTCGATCGCTAAAAAAATTTCACAAACCCCCTTCAAATCCAAAGGGGTTAGTACACGAAAAATTTGCAAAATTTGAAAGTACCATAACTCTTTAAAATGGTGCCCGATTTTTAAGATTCTTAGCTTGTTAGGATGATGGTTACCATAGTTTCGATAATATGTAAGCGTATAATTAGTTTTCGATCGCTACAAAAATTTCACAAACCTCCTTCAAATCCAAAGGGGGGTAGTACACGAAAAACATGCAAAATTTGAAAGTACCATAACTCTTTCAAATGGTGGCCGATTTTTAAGATTCTTTGCTTGTTAAGATGATGGTTACCATATTTTCGAGAATATGTTGGCGTAGAAGTAGTTTTTGATCCCTAAAAAAATTTCACAAACCCCCTTCAAATCCAAAGGGGTTAGTACACGAAAAATTTGCAAAATCTGAAAATACCATAACTCTTTCAAATGGTGCCCGATTTTTAAGATTCTTGGCTTGTTAGGATGATGGTTACCATAGTTTCGATAATATGTAAGCGTATAATTAGTGTTCGATCCCTACAAAAATTTCACAAACCCCCTTCAAAGCCAAAGGGGGTAGTACACGAAAAACTTGCAAAATTTGAAACTATCATAACTCTTTCAAATGGTGCCCGATTTTTAAGATTCTTGGCTTGTTAGGATGATGGTTACCATATTTTCGATAATATGTAAGCGTATAATTAGTTTTCGATCAATTTAAAAATTTCACATACCCCCTTCAAAGACAAAGGGGGTAGTACACGAAAAACTTGCAAAATTTGAAAATAGCATAACTCTTTCAAATGGTGGCCGATTTTTAAGATTCTTTTCTTGTTAAGATGATGGTTACCATATTTTCGAGAATATGTTGGCGTATAAGTAGTTTTCGATCGCTAAAAAAATTTCACAAACCCCCTTCAAATCCAAAGGGGTTAGTACACGAAAAATTTGCAAAATTTGAAAGTACCATAACTCTTTCAAATGGTGCCCGATTTTTAAGATTCTTGGCTTGTTAGGATGATGGTTACCATAGTTTCGATAATATGTAAGCGTATAATTAGTTTTCGATCGCTACAAAAATTTCACAAACCCCCTTCAAAGCCAAAGGGGGTAGTACACGAAAAACTTGCAAAATTTGAAAGTACCATAACTCTTTCAAATGGTGGCCGATTTTTAAGATTCTTTGCTTGTTAAGATGATGGTTACCATATTTTCGAGAATATGTTGGCGTAGAAGTAGTTTTTGATCCCTAAAAAAATTTCACAAACCCCCTTCAAATCCAAAGGGGTTAGTACACGAAAAATTTGCAAAATCTGAAAATACCATAACTCTTTCAAATGGTGCCCGATTTTTAAGATTCTTGGCTTGTTAGGATGATGGTTACCATAGTTTCGATAATATGTAAGCGTATAATTAGTGTTCGATCCCTACAAAAATTTCACAAACCCCCTTCAAAGCCAAAGGGGGTAGTACACGAAAAACTTACAAAATTTGAAACTATCATAACTCTTTCAAATGGTGCCCGATTTTTAAGATTCTTTGCTTGTTAGGATGATGGTTACCATATTTTCGAGAATATGTAAGCGTATAATTAGTTTTCGATCCCTTTAAAAATTTCACAAACCCCCTTCAAAGCCAAACGGGGTAGTACACGAAAAACTTGCAAAATTTGAAAATACCATAACTCTTTCAAATGGTGGCCGATTTTTAAGATTCTTTGCTTGTTAAGATGATGGGTACCATATTTTCGAGAATAAGTTGGCGTATAAGTAGTTTTCGAGCGTTAAAAAAATTTCACAAACCCTCTTCAAATCCAAAGGGGTTAGTACACGAAAAATTTGCAAAATTTGAAAGTACCTTAACTCTTTCAAATGGTGCCCGATTTTTAAGATTCTTGGCTTGTTAGGATGATGGTTACCATAGTTTCGATAATATATAAGCGTATAATTAGTTTTCGATCGCTACAAAAATTTCACATACCCCCTTCAAAGACAAAGGGGGTAGTACACGAAAAACTTGCAAAATTTGAAAATAGCATAACTCTTTCAAATGGTGGCCGATTTTTAAGATTCTTTTCTTGTTAAGATGATGGTTACCATATTTTCGAGAATATGTTGGCGTATAAGTAGTTTTCGATCGCTAAAAAAATTTCACAAACCCCCTTCAAATCCAAAGGGGTTAGTACACGAAAAATTTGCAAAATTTGAAAGTACCATAACTCTTTCAAATGGTGCCCGATTTTTAAGATTCTTGGCTTGTTAGGATGATGGTTACCATAGTTTCGATAATATGTAAGCGTATAATTAGTTTTCGATCGCTACAAAAATTTCACAAACCCCCTTCAAAGCCAAAGGGGGTAGTACACGAAAAACTTGCAAAATTTGAAAGTACCATAACTCTTTCAAATGGTGGCCGATTTTTAAGATTATTTGCTTGTTAAGATGATGGTTACCATATTTTCGAGAATATGTTGGCGTATAAGTAGTTTTCGATCCCTAAAAAAATTTCACAAACCCCCTTCAAATCCAAAGGGGTTAGTACACGAAAAATTTGCAAAATCTGAAAATACCATAACTCTTTCAAATGGTGCCCGATTTTTAAGATTCTTGGCTTGTTAGGATGATGGTTACCATAGTTTCGATAATATGTAAGCGTATAATTAGTGTTCGATCCCTACAAAAATTTCACAAACCCCCTTCAAAGCCAAAGGGGGTAGTACACGAAAAACTTACAAAATTTGAAACTATCATAACTCTTTCAAATGGTGCCCGATTTTTAAGATTCTTTGCTTGTTAGGATGATGGTTACCATATTTTCGAGAATATGTAAGCGTATAATTAGTTTTCGATCCCTTTAAAAATTTCACAAACCCCCTTCAAAGCCAAACGGGGTAGTACACGAAAAACTTGCAAAATTTGAAAATACCATAACTCTTTCAAATGGTGGCCGATTTTTAAGATTCTTTGCTTGTTAAGATGATGGGTACCATATTTTCGAGAATAAGTTGGCGTATAAGTAGTTTTCGAGCGTTAAAAAAATTTCACAAACCCTCTTCAAATCCAAAGGGGTTAGTACACGAAAAATTTGCAAAATTTGAAAGTACCTTAACTCTTTCAAATGGTGCCCGATTTTTAAGATTCTTGGCTTGTTAGGATGATGGTTACCATAGTTTCGATAATATATAAGCGTATAATTAGTTTTCGATCGCTACAAAAATTTCACATACCCCCTTCAAAGACAAAGGGGGTAGTACACGAAAAACTTGCAAAATTTGAAAATAGCATAACTCTTTCAAATGGTGGCCGATTTTTAAGATTCTTTTCTTGTTAAGATGATGGTTACCATATTTTCGAGAATATGTTGGCGTATAAGTAGTTTTCGATCGCTAAAAAAATTTCACAAACCCCCTTCAAATCCAAAGGGGTTAGTACACGAAAAATTTGCAAAATTTGAAAGTACCATAACTCTTTCAAATGGTGCCCGATTTTTAAGATTCTTGGCTTGTTAGGATGATGGTTACCATAGTTTCGATAATATGTAAGCGTATAATTAGTTTTCGATCGCTACAAAAATTTCACAAACCCCCTTCAAAGCCAAAGGGGGTAGTACACGAAAAACTTGCAAAATTTGAAAGTACCATAACTCTTTCAAATGGTGGCCGATTTTTAAGATTATTTGCTTGTTAAGATGATGGTTACCATATTTTCGAGAATATGTTGGCGTATAAGTAGTTTTCGATCCCTAAAAAAATTTCACAAACCCCCTTCAAATCCAAAGGGGTTAGTACACGAAAAATTTGCAAAATCTGAAAATACCATAACTCTTTCAAATGGTGCCCGATTTTTAAGATTCTTGGCTTGTTAGGATGATGGTTACCATAGTTTCGATAATATGTAAGCGTATAATTAGTGTTCGATCCCTACAAAAATTTCACAAACCCCCTTCAAAGCCAAAGGGGGTAGTACACGAAAAACTTACAAAATTTGAAACTATCATAACTCTTTCAAATGGTGCCCGATTTTTAAGATTCTTTGCTTGTTAGGATGATGGTTACCATATTTTCGAGAATATGTAAGCGTATAATTAGTTTTCGATCCCTTTAAAAATTTCACAAACCCCCTTCAAAGCCAAACGGGGTAGTACACGAAAAACTTGCAAAATTTGAAAATACCATAACTCTTTCAAATGGTGGCCGATTTTTAAGATTCTTTGCTTGTTAAGATGATGGGTACCATATTTTCGAGAATAAGTTGGCGTATAAGTAGTTTTCGAGCGTTAAAAAAATTTCACAAACCCTCTTCAAATCCAAAGGGGTTAGTACACGAAAAATTTGCAAAATTTGAAAGTACCTTAACTCTTTCAAATGGTGCCCGATTTTTAAGATTCTTGGCTTGTTAGGATGATGGTTACCATAGTTTCGATAATATATAAGCGTATAATTAGTTTTCGATCGCTACAAAAATTTCACATACCCCCTTCAAAGACAAAGGGGGTAGTACACGAAAAACTTGCAAAATTTGAAAATAGCATAACTCTTTCAAATGGTGGCCGATTTTTAAGATTCTTTTCTTGTTAAGATGATGGTTACCATATTTTCGAGAATATGTTGGCGTATAAGTAGTTTTCGATCGCTAAAAAAATTTCACAAACCCCCTTCAAATCCAAAGGGGTTAGTACACGAAAAATTTGCAAAATTTGAAAGTACCATAACTCTTTCAAATGGTGCCCGATTTTTAAGATTCTTGGCTTGTTAGGATGATGGTTACCATAGTTTCGATAATATGTAAGCGTATAATTAGTTTTCGATCGCTACAAAAATTTCACAAACCCCCTTCAAAGCCAAAGGGGGTAGTACACGAAAAACTTGCAAAATTTGAAAGTACCATAACTCTTTCAAATGGTGGCCGATTTTTAAGATTATTTGCTTGTTAAGATGATGGTTACCATATTTTCGAGAATATGTTGGCGTATAAGTAGTTTTCGATCCCTAAAAAAATTTCACAAACCCCCTTCAAATCCAAAGGGGTTAGTACACGAAAAATTTGCAAAATCTGAAAATACCATAACTCTTTCAAATGGTGCCCGATTTTTAAGATTCTTGGCTTGTTAGGATGATGGTTACCATAGTTTCGATAATATGTAAGCATATAATTAGTGTTCGATCCCTACAAAAATTTCACAAACCCCCTTCAAAGCCAAAGGGGGTAGTACACGAAAAACTTGCAAAATTTGAAATTATCATAACTCTTTCAAATGGTGCCCGATTTTTAAGATTCTTTGCTTGTTAGGATGATGGTTACCATATTTTCGAGAATATGTAAGCGTATAATTAGTTTTCGATCCCTTTAAAAATTTCACAAACCCCCTTCAAAGCCAAACGGGGTAGTACACGAAAAACTTGCAAAATTTGAAAGTACCATAACTCTTTCAAATGGTGCCCGATTTTTAAGATTCTTTGCTTGTTAAGATGATGGTTACCATATTTTTGAGAATATTTTGGCGTATAAGTAGTTTTCGATCGCTAAAAAAATTTCACAAACCCCCTTCAAATCCAAAGGGGGTTAGTACACGAAAAATTTGCAAAATTTGAAAGTACCATAACTCTTTCAAATAGTCCCCGATTTTTAAGATTCTTGGCTTGTTAGGATGATGGTTACCATAGTTTCGAGAATATGTAAGCGTATAATTAGTTTTCCATCCCTACAAAAATTTCACAAACCCCCTTCAAAGCCAAACGGGGTAGTACACGAAAAACTTGCAAAATTTGAAAGTACCATAACTCTTTCAAATGGTGCCCGATTTTTAAGATTCTTTGCTTGTTAAGATGATGGTTACCATATTTTTGAGAATATTTTGGCGTATAAGTAGTTTTCGATCGCTAAAAAAAGTTCACAAACCCCCTTCAAATCCAAAGGGATTAGTACACGAAAAATTTGCAAAATTTGAACGTACCATAACTCTTTCAAATGGTGCCCGATTTTAAAGATTCTTGGCTTGTTAGGATGATGGTTACCATAGTTTAGATAATATGTAAGCGTATAATTAGTTTTCGAGCGCTACAAAAATTTCACAAACCCCCTTCAAAGCCAAAGGGGGTAGTACACGAAAAACTTGCAAAACTTGAAAGTACCATAACTCTTTCAAATGGTGGCCGATTTTTAAGATTATTTGCTTGTTAAGATGATGGTTACCATATTTTCGAGAATATGTTGGCGTAGAAGTAGTTTTTGATCCCTAAAAAAATTTCACAAACCCCCTTCAAATCCAAAGGGGTTAGTACACGAAAAATTTGCAAAATCTGAAAATACCATAACTCTTTCAAATGGTGCCCGATTTTTAAGATTCTTGGCTTGTTAGGATGATGGTTACCATAGTTTCGATAATATGTAAGCGTATAATTAGTGTTCGATCCCTACAAAAATTTCACAAACCCCCTTCAAAGCCAAAGGGGGTAGTACACGAAAAACTTGCAAAATTTGAAACTATCATAACTCTTTCAAATGGTGCCCGATTTTTAAGATTCTTTGCTTGTTAGGATGATGGTTACCATATTTTCGAGAATATGTAAGCGTATAATTAGTTTTCGATCCCTTTAAAAATTTCACAAACCCCCTTCAAAGCCAAACGGGGTAGTACACGAAAAACTTGCAAAATTTGAAAATACCATAACTCTTTCAAATGGTGGCCGATTTTTAAGATTCTTTGCTTGTTAAGATGATGGGTACCATATTTTCGAGAATAAGTTGGCGTATAAGTAGTTTTCGAGCGTTAAAAAAATTTCACAAACCCTCTTCAAATCCAAAGGGGTTAGTACACGAAAAATTTGCAAAATTTGAAAGTACCTTAACTCTTTCAAATGGTGCCCGATTTTTAAGATTCTTGGCTTGTTAGGATGATGGTTACCATAGTTTCGATAATATATAAGCGTATAATTAGTTTTCGATCGCTACAAAAATTTCACATACCCCCTTCAAAGACAGAGGGGGTAGTACACGAAAAACTTGCAAAATTTGAAAATAGCATAACTCTTTCAAATGGTGGCCGATTTTTAAGATTCTTTTCTTGTTAAGATGATGGTTACCATATTTTCGAGAATATGTTGGCGTATAAGTAGTTTTCGATCGCTAAAAAAATTTCACAAACCCCCTTCAAATCCAAAGGGGTTAGTACACGAAAAATTTGCAAAATTTGAAAGTACCATAACTCTTTCAAATGGTGCCCGATTTTTAAGATTCTTGGCTTGTTAGGATGATGGTTACCATAGTTTCGATAATATGTAAGCGTATAATTAGTTTTCGATCGCTACAAAAATTTCACAAACCCCCTTCAAAGCCAAAGGGGGTAGTAAACGAAAAACTTGCAAAATTTGAAAGTACCATAACTCTTTCAAATGGTGGCCGATTTTTAAGATTATTTGCTTGTTAAGATGATGGTTACCATATTTTCGAGAATATGTTGGCGTATAAGTAGTTTTCGATCCCTAAAAAAATTTCACAAACCCCCTTCAAATCCAAAGGGGTTAGTACACGAAAAATTTGCAAAATCTGAAAATACCATAACTCTTTCAAATGGTGCCCGATTTTTAAGATTCTTGGCTTGTTAGGATGATGGTTACCATAGTTTCGATAATATGTAAGCGTATAATTAGTGTTCGATCCCTACAAAAATTTCACAAACCCCCTTCAAAGCCAAAGGGGGTAGTACACGAAAAACTTGCAAAATTTGAAATTATCATAACTCTTTCAAATGGTGCCCGATTTTTAAGATTCTTTGCTTGTTAGGATGATGGTTACCATATTTTCGAGAATATGTAAGCGTATAATTAGTTTTCGATCCCTTTAAAAATTTCACAAACCCCCTTCAAAGCCAAACGAGGTAGTACACGAAAAACTTGCAAAATTTGAAAGTACCATAACTCTTTCAAATGGTGCCCGATTTTTAAGATTCTTTGCTTGTTAAGATGATGGTTACCATATTTTTGAGAATATTTTGGCGTATAAGTAGTTTTCGATCGCTAAAAAAATTTCACAAACCCCCTTCAAATCCAAAGGGGGTTAGTACACGAAAAATTTGCAAAATTTGAAAGTACCATAACTCTTTCAAATGGTGCCCGATTTTTAAGATTCTTGGCTTGTTAGGATGATGGTTACCATAGTTTCGATAATATGTAAGCGTATAATTAGTTTTCCATCCCTACAAAAATTTCACAAACCCCCTTCAAAGCCAAAGGGGGTAGTACACGAAAAACTTGCAAAATTTGAAAATACCATAACTCTTTCAAATGGTGGCCGATTTTTAAGATTCTTTGCTTGTTAAGATGATGGGTACCATATTTTCGAGAATAAGTTGGCGTATAAGTAGTTTTCGAGCGTTAAAAAAATTTCACAAACCCTCTTCAAATCCAAAGGGGTTAGTACACGAAAAATTTGCAAAATTTGAAAGTACCTTAACTCTTTCAAATGGTGCCCGATTTTTAAGATTCTTGGCTTGTTAGGATGATGGTTACCATAGTTTCGATAATATATAAGCGTATAATTAGTTTTCGATCGCTACAAAAATTTCACAAACCCCCTTCAAAGCCAAAGGGGGTAGTACACGAAAAACTTGCAAAATTTGAAAATACCATAACTCTTTCAAATGGTGGCCGATTTTTAAGATTCTTTTCTTGTTAAGATGATGGTTACCATATTTTCGAGAATATGTTGGCGTATAAGTAGTTTTCGATCGCTAAAAAAATTTCACAAACCCCCTTCAAATCCAAAGGGGTTAGTACACGAAAAATTTGCAAAATTTGAAAGTACCATAAATCTTTCAAATGGTTCCCGATTTTTAAGATTCTTGGCTTGTTAGGATGATGGTTACCATAGTTTCGATAATATGTAAGCGTATAATTAGTTTTCGATCGCTACAAAAATTTCACAAACCCCCTTCAAAGCCAAAGGGGGTAGTACACGAAAAACTTGCAAAATTTGAAAGTACCATAACTCTTTCAAATGGTGCCCGATTTTTAAGATTCTTTGCTTGTTAAGATGATGGTTACCATATTTTCGAGAATATGTTGGCGTATAAGTAATTTTCGATCCCTAAAAAAATTTCACAAACCCCCTTCAAATCCAAAGGGGTTAGTACACGAAAAATTTGCAAAATTTTAAAGTACCATAAATCTTTCAAATGGTTCCCGATTTTTAAGATTCTTGGCTTGTTAGGATGATGGTTACCATAGTTTCGATAATATGTAAGCGTATAATTAGTTTTCGATCGCTACAAAAATTTCACAAACCCCCTTCAAAGCCAAAGGGGGTAGTACACGAAAAACTTGCAAAATTTGAAAGTACCATAACTCTTTCAAATGGTGCCCGATTTTTAAGATTCTTTGCTTGTTAAGATGATGGTTACCATATTTTCGAGAATATGTTGGCGTATAAGTAATTTTCGATCCCTAAAAAAATTTCACAAACCCCCTTCAAATCCAAAGGGGTTAGTACACGAAAAATTTGCAAAATTTTAAAGTACCATAACTCTTTCAAATAGTTCCCGATTTTTAAGATTCTTGGCTTGTTAGGATGATGGTTACCATAGTTTCGATAATATGTAAGCGTATAATTAGTTTTCGATCGCTACAAAAATATCACAAACCCCCTTCAAAGCCAAATGGGGTAGTACACGAAAAACTTGCAAAATTTGAAAGTACCATAACTCTTTCAAATGGTGGCCGATTTTTAAGATTCTTTGCTTGTTAAGATGATGGTTACCATATTTTCGAGAATATGTTGGCGTATAAGTAGTTTTCGATCGCTAAAAAAAGTTCACAAACCCCCTTCAAATCCAAAGGGGTTAGTACACGAAAAATTTGCAAAATTTGAAAGTACCATAACTCTTTCAAATGATGCCCGATTTTTAAGATTCTTGGCTTGTTAGGATGATGGTTACCATAGTTTCGATAATATGTAAGCGTATAATTAGTTTTCGATCGCTACAAAAATTTCACAAACCCCCTTCAAAGCCAAAGGGGGTAGTACACGAAAAACTTGCAAAATTTGAAAGTACCATAACTCTTTCAAAAGGTGCCCGATTTTTAAGATTCTTTGCTTGTTAAGATGATGGTTACCATATTTTCGAGAATATGTTGGCGTATAAGTAATTTTCGATCCCTAAAAAAATTTCACAAACCCCCTTCAAATCCAAAGGGGTTAGTACACGAAAAATTTGCAAAATTTTAAAGTACCATAACTCTTTCAAATAGTTCCCGATTTTTAAGATTCTTGGCTTGTTAGGATGATGGTTACCATAGTTTCGATAATATGTAAGCGTATAATTAGTTTTCGATTCCTACAAAAATTTCACAAACCCCCTTCAAAGCCAAAGGGGGTAGTACACGAAAAACTTGCAAAATCTGAAAATACCATAACTCTTTCAAATGGTGCCCGATTTTTAAGATTCTTGGCTTGTTAGGATGATGGTTACCATAGTTTCGATAATATGTAAGCGTATAATAAGTTTTCGATCCCTACAAAAATTTCACAAACCCCCTTCAAAGCCAAAGGGGGTAGTACACGAAAACCTTGCAAAATTTGAAACTACCATAACTCTTTCAAATGGTGCCCGATTTTTAAGATTCTTTGCTTGTTAGGATGATGGTTACCATAGTTTTGATAATATGTAAGCGTATAATTAGTTTTCGATCGCTACAAAAATTTCACAAACCCCCTTCAAAGCCAAAGGGGGTAGTACACGAAAAACTTGCAAAATTTGAAAGTACCATAACTCTTTCAAATGGTGCCCGATTTTTAAGATTCTTGGCTTGTTAGGATGATGGTTACCATAGTTTCGAGAATATGTAAGCGTATAATTAGTTTTCCATCCCTACAAAAATTTCACAAACCCCCTTCAAAGCCAAAGGGGGTAGTACACGAAAAACTTGCAAAATTTGAAAATACCATAACTCTTTCAAATGGTGGCCGATTTTTAAGATTCTTTGCTTGTTAAGATGATGGGTACCATATTTTCGAGAATAAGTTGGCGTATAAGTAGTTTTCGAGCGTTAAAAAAATTTCACAAACCCTCTTCAAATCCAAAGGGGTTAGTACACGAAAAATTTGCAAAATTTGAAAGTACCTTAACTCTTTCAAATGGTGCCCGATTTTTAAGATTCTTGGCTTGTTAGGATGATGGTTACCATAGTTTCGATAATATATAAGCGTATAATTAGTTTTCGATCGCTACAAAAATTTCACAAACCCCCTTCAAAGCCAAAGGGGGTAGTACACGAAAAACTTGCAAAATTTGAAAATACCATAACTCTTTCAAATGGTGGCCGATTTTTAAGATTCTTTTCTTGTTAAGATGATGGTTACCATATTTTCGAGAATATGTTGGCGTATAAGTAGTTTTCGATCGCTAAAAAAATTTCACAAACCCCCTTCAAATCCAAAGGGGTTAGTACACGAAAAATTTGCAAAATTTGAAAGTACCATAAATCTTTCAAATGGTTCCCGATTTTTAAGATTCTTGGCTTGTTAGGATGATGGTTACCATAGTTTCGATAATATGTAAGCGTATAATTAGTTTTCGATCGCTACAAAAATTTCACAAACCCCCTTCAAAGCCAAAGGGGGTAGTACACGAAAAACTTGCAAAATTTGAAAGTACCATAACTCTTTCAAATGGTGCCCGATTTTTAAGATTCTTTTCTTGTTAAGATGATGGTTACCATATTTTCGAGAATATGTTGGCGTATAAGTAATTTTCGATCCCTAAAAAAATTTCACAAACCCCCTTCAAATCCAAAGGGGTTAGTACACGAAAAATTTGCAAAATTTTAAAGTACCATAACTCTTTCAAATAGTTCCCGATTTTTAAGATTCTTGGCTTGTTAGGATGATGGTTACCATAGTTTCGATAATATGTAAGCGTATAATTAGTTTTCGATCGCTACAAAAATTTCACAAACCCCCTTCAAAGCCAAATGGGGTAGTACACGAAAAACTTGCAAAATATGAAACTACCATAACTCTTTCAAATGGTGCCCGATTTTTAAGATTCTTTGCTTGTTAAGATGATGGTTACCATATTTTCGAGAATATGTTGGCGTATAAGTAGTTTTCGATCGCTAAAAAAAGTTCACAAACCCCCTTCAAATCCAAAGGGGGGTAGTACACGAAAAACATGCAAAATTTGAAAGTACCATAACTCTTTCAAATGGTGCCCGATTTTTAAAATTCTTTGCTTGTTAAGATGATGGTTACCATATTTTCGAGAATATGTTGGCGTATAAGTAGTTTTCGATCCCTAAAAAAATTTCACAAACCCCCTTCAAATCCAAAGGGGTTAGTACACGAAAAATTTGCAAAATTTTAAAGTACCATAACTCTTTCAAATAGTTCCCGATTTTTAAGATTCTTCGCTTGTTAGGATGATGGTTACCATAGTTTCGATAATATGTAAGCGTATAATTAGTTTTCGATCGCTACAAAAATTTCACAAACCCCCTTCAAAGCCAAATGGGGTAGTACACGAAAAACTTGCAAAATTTGAAAGTACCATAACTCTTTCAAATGGTGGCCGATTTTTAAGATTCTTTGCTTGTTAAGATGATGGTTACCATATTTTCGAGAATATGTTGGCGTATAAGTAGTTTTCGATCGCTAAAAAAAGTTCACAAACCCCCTTCAAATCCAAACGGGTTAGTACACGAAAAACATGCAAAATTTGAAAGTACCATAACTCTTTCAAATGATGCCCGATTTTTAAGATTCTTGGCTTGTTAGGATGATGGTTACCATAGTTTCGATAATATGTAAGCGTATAATTAGTTTTCGATCGCTACGAAAATTTCACAAACCCCCTTCAAAGCCAAAGGGGGTAGTACACGAAAAACTTGCAAAATTTGAAAGTACCATAACTCTTTCAAATGGTGCCCGATTTTTAAGATTCTTTGCTTGTTAAGATGATGGTTACCATATTTTCGAGAATATGTTGGCGTATAAGTAATTTTCGATCCCTAAAAAAATTTCACAAACCCCCTTCAAATCCAAAGGGGTTAGTACACGAAAAATTTGCAAAATTTTAAAGTACCATAACTCTTTCAAATAGTTCCCGATTTTTAAGATTCTTGGCTTGTTAGGATGATGGTTACCATAGTTTCGATAATATGTAAGCGTATAATTAGTTTTCGATCGCTACAAAAATTTCACAAACCCCCTTCAAAGCCAAAGGGGGTAGTACACGAAAAACTTCCAAAATTTGAAAGTACCGTAACTCTTTCAAATGGTGGCCGATTTTTAAGATTATTTGCTTGTTAAGATGATGGTTACCATATTTTCGAGAATATGTTGGCGTATAAGTAGTTTTCGATCCCTAAAAAAATTTCACAAACCCCCTTCAAATCCAAAGGGGTTAGTACACGAAAAATTTGCAAAATCTGAAAATACCATAACTCTTTCAAATGGTGCCCGATTTTTAAGATTCTTGGCTTGTTAGGATGATGGTTACCATAGTTTCGATAATATGTAAGCGTATAATTAGTTTTCGATCCCTACAAAAATTTCACAAACCCCCTTCAAAGCCAAAGGGGGTAGTACACGAAAAACTTGCAAAATTTGAAACTACCATAACTCTTTCAAATGGTGCCCGATTTTTAAGATTCTTTGCTTGTTAGGATGATGGTTACCATAGTTTCAATAATATGTAAGCGTATAATTAGTTTTCGATCGCTACAAAAATTTCACAAACCCCCTTCAAAGCCAAAGGGGGTAGTACACGAAAAACTTGCAAAATTTGAAAGTACCATAACTCTTTCAAATGGTGCCCGGTTTTTAAGATTCTTTGCTTGTTAAGATGATGGTTACCATATTTTTGAGAATATTTTGGCGTATAAGTAGTTTTCGATCGCTAAAAAAATTTCACAAACCCCCTTCAAATCCAAAGGGGTTAGTACACGAAAAATTTGCAAAATTTGAAAGTACCATAACTCTTTCAAATAGTTCCCGATTTTTAAAATTCTTTGCTTGTTAAGATGATGGTTACCATATTTTCGAGAATATGTTGGCGTATAAGTAATTTTCGATCCCTAAAAAAATTTCACAAACCCCCTTCAAATCCAAAGGGGTTAGTACACGAAAAATTTGCAAAATTTTAAAGTACCATAACTCTTTCAAATAGTTCCCGATTTTTAAGATTCTTGGCTTGTTAGGATGATGGTTACCATAGTTTCGATAATATGTAAGCGTATAATTAGTTTTCGATCGCTACAAAAATTTCACAAACCCCCTTCAAAGCCAAATGGGGTAGTACACGAAAAACTTGCAAAATTTGAAAGTACCATAACTCTTTCAAATGGTGGCCGATTTTTAAGATTCTTTGATTGTTAAGATGATGGTTACCATATTTTCGAGAATATGTTGGCGTATAAGTAGTTTTCGATCCCTAAAAAAATTTCACAAACCCCCTTCAAATCCAAAGGGGTTAGTACACGAAAAATTTGCAAAATCTGAAAATACCATAACTCTTTCAAATGGTGCCCGATTTTTAAGATTCTTGGCTTGTTAGGATGATGGTTACCATAGTTTCGATAATATGTAAGCGTATAATTAGTTTTCGATCCCTACAAAAATTTCACAAACCCCCTTCAAAGCCAAAGGGGGTAGTACACGAAAAACTTGCAAAATTTGAAACTACCATAACTCTTTCAAATGGTGCCCGATTTTTAAGATTCTTTGCTTGTTAGGATGATGGTTACCATAGTTTCAATAATATGTAAGCGTATAATTAGTTTTCGATCGCTACAAAAATTTCACAAACCCCCTTCAAAGCCAAAGGGGGTAGTACACGAAAAACTTGCAAAATTTGAAAGTACCATAACTCTTTCAAATGGTGCCCGGTTTTTAAGATTCTTTGCTTGTTAAGATGATGGTTACCATATTTTTGAGAATATTTTGGCGTATAAGTAGTTTTCGATCGCTAAAAAAATTTCACAAACCCCCTTCAAATCCAAAGGGGTTAGTACACGAAAAATTTGCAAAATTTGAAAGTACCATAACTCTTTCAAATAGTTCCCGATTTTTAAAATTCTTTGCTTGTTAAGATGATGGTTACCATATTTTCGAGAATATGTTGGCGTATAAGTAATTTTCGATCCCTAAAAAAATTTCACAAACCCCCTTCAAATCCAAAGGGGTTAGTACACGAAAAATTTGCAAAATTTTAAAGTACCATAACTCTTTCAAATAGTTCCCGATTTTTAAGATTCTTGGCTTGTTAGGATGATGGTTACCATAGTTTCGATAATATGTAAGCGTATAATTAGTTTTCGATCGCTACAAAAATTTCACAAACCCCCTTCAAAGCCAAATGGGGTAGTACACGAAAAACTTGCAAAATTTGAAAGTACCATAACTCTTTCAAATGGTGGCCGATTTTTAAGATTCTTTGCTTGTTAAGATGATGGTTACCATATTTTCGAGAATATGTTGGCGTATAAGTAGTTTTCGATCCCTAAAAAAATTTCACAAACCCCCTTCAAATCCAAAGGGGTTAGTACACGAAAAATTTGCAAAATCTGAAAATACCATAACTCTTTCAAATGGTGCCCGATTTTTAAGATTCTTGGCTTGTTAGGATGATGGTTACCATAGTTTCGATAATATGTAAGCGTATAATTAGTTTTCGATCCCTACAAAAATTTCACAAACCCCCTTCAAAGCCAAAGGGGGTAGTACACGAAAAACTTGCAAAATTTGAAACTACCATAACTCTTTCAAATGGTGCCCGATTTTTAAGATTCTTTGCTTGTTAGGATGATGGTTACCATAGTTTCAATAATATGTAAGCGTATAATTAGTTTTCGATCGCTACAAAAATTTCACAAACCCCCTTCAAAGCCAAAGGGGGTAGTACACGAAAAACTTGCAAAATTTGAAAGTACCATAACTCTTTCAAATGGTGCCCGGTTTTTAAGATTCTTTGCTTGTTAAGATGATGGTTACCATATTTTTGAGAATATTTTGGCGTATAAGTAGTTTTCGATCGCTAAAAAAATTTCACAAACCCCCTTCAAATCCAAAGGGGTTAGTACACGAAAAATTTGCAAAATTTGAAAGTACCATAACTCTTTCAAATAGTTCCCGATTTTTAAAACTCTTTGCTTGTTAAGATGATGGTTACCATATTTTCGAGAATATGTTGGCGTATAAGTAATTTTCGATCCCTAAAAAAATTTCACAAACCCCCTTCAAATCCAAAGGGGTTAGTACACGAAAAATTTGCAAAATTTTAAAGTACCATAACTCTTTCAAATAGTTCCCGATTTTTAAGATTCTTGGCTTATTAGGATGATGGTTACCATAGTTTCGATAATATGTAAGCGTATAATTAGTTTTCGATCGCTACAAAAATTTCACAAACCCCCTTCAAAGCCAAATGGGGTAGTACACGAAAAACTTGCAAAATTTGAAAGTACCATAACTCTTTCAAATGGTGGCCGATTTTTAAGATTCTTTGCTTGTTAAGATGATGGTTACCATATTTTCGAGAATATGTTGGCGTATAAGTAGTTTTCGATCGCTAAAAAAAGTTCACAAACCCCCTTCAAATCCAAAGGGGTTAGTACACGAAAAATTTGCAAAATTTGAAAGTACCATAACTCTTTCAAATGATGCTCGATTTTTAAGATTCTTGGCTTGTTAGGATGATGGTTACCATAGTTTCGATAATATGTAAGCGTATAATTAGTTTTCGATCGCTACAAAAATTTCACAAACCCCCTTCAAAGCCAAAGGGGGTAGTACACGAAAAACTTGCAAAATTTGAAAGTACCATAACTCTTTCAAATGGTGCCCGATTTTTAAGATTCTTTGCTTGTTAAGATGATGGTTACCATATTTTCGAGAATATGTTGGCGTATAAGTAATTTTCGATCCCTAAAAAAATTTCACAAACCCCCTTCAAATCCAAAGGGGTTAGTACACGAAAAATTTGCAAAATTTTAAAGTACCATAACTCTTTCAAATAGTTCCCGATTTTTAAGATTCTTGGCTTGTTAGGATGATGGTTACCATAATTTCGATAATATGTAAGCGTATAATTAGTTTTCGATCGCTACAAAAATTTCACAAACCCCCTTCAAAGCCAAATGGGGTAGTACACGAAAAACTTGCAAAATTTGAAAGTACCATAACTCTTTCAAATGGTGCCCGATTTTTAAGATTCTTTGCTTGTTAAGATGATGGTTACCATATTTTCGAGAATATGTTGGCGTATAAGTAGTTTTCGATCGCTAAAAAAAGTTCACAAACCCCCTTCAAATCCAAAGGGGTTAGTACACGAAAAATTTGCAAAATTTGAAAGTACCATAACTCTTTCAAATGATGCCCGATTTTTAAGATTCTTGGCTTGTTAGGATGATGGTTACCATAGTTTCGATAATATGTAAGCGTATAATTAGTTTTCGATCGCTACAAAAATTTCACAAACCCCCTTCAAAGCCAAAGGGGGTAGTACACGAAAAACTTGCAAAATTTGAAAGTACCATAACTCTTTCAAATGGTGCCCGATTTTTAAGATTCTTTGCTTGTTAAGATGATGGTTACCATATTTTCGAGAATATGTTGGCGTATAAGTAATTTTCGATCCCTAAAAAAATTTCACAAACCCCCTTCAAATCCAAAGGGGTTAGTACACGAAAAATTTGCAAAATTTTAAAGTACCATAACTCTTTCAAATAGTTCCCGATTTTTAAGATTCTTGGCTTGTTAGGATGATGGTTACCATAGTTTCGATAATATGTAAGCGTATAATTAGTTTTCGATCGCTACAAAAATTTCACAAACCCCCTTCAAAGCCAAATGGGGTAGTACACGAAAAACTTGCAAAATTTGAAAGTACCATAACTCTTTCAAATGGTGGCCGATTTTTAAGATTCTTTGCTTGTTAAGATGATGGTTACCATATTTTCGAGAATATGTTGGCGTATAAGTAGTTTTCGATCGCTAAAAAAAGTTCACAAACCCCCTTCAAATCCAAAGGGGTTAGTACACGAAAAATTTGCAAAATTTGAAAGTACCATAACTCTTTCAAATGATGCCCGATTTTTAAGATTCTTGGCTTGTTAGGATGATGGTTACCATAGTTTCGATAATATGTAAGCGTATAATTAGTTTTCGATCGCTACAAAAATTTCACAAACCCCCTTCAAAGCCAAAGGGGGTAGTACACGAAAAACTTGCAAAATTTGAAAGTACCATAACTCTTTCAAATGGTGCCCGATTTTTAAGATTCTTTGCTTGTTAAGATGATGGTTACCATATTTTCGAGAATATGTTGGCGTATAAGTAATTTTCGATCCCTAAAAAAATTTCACAAACCCCCTTCAAATCCAAAGGGGTTAGTACACGAAAAATTTGCAAAATTTTAAAGTACCATAACTCTTTCAAATAGTTCCCGATTTTTAAGATTCTTGGCTTGTTAGGATGATGGTTACCATAATTTCGATAATATGTAAGCGTATAATTAGTTTTCGATCGCTACAAAAATTTCACAAACCCCCTTCAAAGCCAAATGGGGTAGTACACGAAAAACTTGCAAAATTTGAAAGTACCATAACTCTTTCAAATGGTGCCCGATTTTTAAGATTCTTTGCTTGTTAAGATGATGGTTACCATATTTTCGAGAATATGTTGGCGTATAAGTAGTTTTCGATCGCTAAAAAAAGTTCACAAACCCCCTTCAAATCCAAAGGGGTTAGTACACGAAAAATTTGCAAAATTTGAAAGTACCATAACTCTTTCAAATGATGCCCGATTTTTAAGATTCTTGGCTTGTTAGGATGATGGTTACCATAGTTTCGATAATATGTAAGCGTATAATTAGTTTTCGATCGCTACAAAAATTTCACAAACCCCCTTCAAAGCCAAAGGGAGTAGTACACGAAAAACTTGCAAAATTTGAAAGTACCATAACTCTTTCAAATGGTGCCCGATTTTTAAGATTCTTTGCTTGTTAAGATGATGGTTACCATATTTTCGAGAATATGTTGGCGTATAAGTAATTTTCGATCCCTAAAAAAATTTCACAAACCCCCTTCAAATCCAAAGGGGTTAGTACACGAAAAATTTGCAAAATTTTAAAGTACCATAACTCTTTCAAATAGTTCCCGATTTTTAAGATTCTTGGCTTGTTAGGATGATGGTTACCATAGTTTCGATAATATGTAAGCGTATAATTAGTTTTCGATCGCTACAAAAATTTCACAAACCCCCTTCAAAGCCAAATGGGGTAGTACACGAAAAACTTGCAAAATTTGAAAGTACCATAACTCTTTCAAATGGTGGCCGATTTTTAAGATTCTTTGCTTGTTAAGATGATGGTTACCATATTTTCGAGAATATGTTGGCGTATAAGTAGTTTTCGATCGCTAAAAAAAGTTCACAAACCCCCTTCAAATCCAAAGGGGTTAGTACACGAAAAATTTGCAAAATTTGAAAGTACCATAACTCTTTCAAATGATGCCCGATTTTTAAGATTCTTGGCTTGTTAGGATGATGGTTACCATAGTTTCGATAATATGTAAGCGTATAATTAGTTTTCGATCGCTACAAAAATTTCACAAACCCCCTTCAAAGCCAAAGGGGGTAGTACACGAAAAACTTGCAAAATTTGAAAGTACCATAACTCTTTCAAATGGTGCCCGATTTTTAAGATTCTTTGCTTGTTAAGATGATGGTTACCATATTTTCGAGAATATGTTGGCGTATAAGTAATTTTCGATCCCTAAAAAAATTTCACAAACCCCCTTCAAATCCAAAGGGGTTAGTACACGAAAAATTTGCAAAATTTTAAAGTACCATAACTCTTTCAAATAGTTCCCGATTTTTAAGATTCTTGGCTTGTTAGGATGATGGTTACCATAATTTCGATAATATGTAAGCGTATAATTAGTTTTCGATCGCTACAAAAATTTCACAAACCCCCTTCAAAGCCAAATGGGGTAGTACACGAAAAACTTGCAAAATTTGAAAGTACCATAACTCTTTCAAATGGTGCCCGATTTTTAAGATTCTTTGCTTGTTAAGATGATGGTTACCATATTTTCGAGAATATGTTGGCGTATAAGTAGTTTTCGATTGCTAAAAAAAGTTCACAAACCCCCTTCAAATCCAAAGGGGTTAGTACACGAAAAATTTGCAAAATTTGAAAGTACCATAACTCTTTCAAATGATGCCCGATTTTTAAGATTCTTGGCTTGTTAGGATGATGGTTACCATAGTTTCGATAATATGTAAGCGTATAATTAGTTTTCGATCGCTACAAAAATTTCACAAACCCCCTTCAAAGCCAAAGGGGGTAGTACACGAAAAACTTGCAAAATTTGAAAGTACCATAACTCTTTCAAATGGTGCCCGATTTTTAAGATTCTTTGCTTGTTAAGATGATGGTTACCATATTTTCGAGAATATGTTGGCGTATAAGTAATTTTCGATCCCTAAAAAAATTTCACAAACCCCCTTCAAATCCAAAGGGGTTAGTACACGAAAAATTTGCAAAATTTTAAAGTACCATAACTCTTTCAAATAGTTCCCGATTTTTAAGATTCTTGGCTTGTTAGGATGATGGTTACCATAGTTTCGATAATATGTAAGCGTATAATTAGTTTTCGATCGCTACCAAAATTTCACAAACCCCCTTCAAAGCCAAATGGGGTAGTACACGAAAAACTTGCAAAATTTGAAATTACCATAACTCTTTCAAATGGTGGCCGATTTTTAAGATTCTTTGCTTGTTAAGATGATGGTTACCATATTTTCGAGAATATGTTGGCGTATAAGTAGTTTTCGATCCCTAAAAAAATTTCACAAACCCCCTTCAAATCCAAAGGGGTTAGTACACGAAAAATTTGCAAAATCTGAAAATACCATAACTCTTTCAAATGGTGCCCGATTTTTAAGATTCTTGGCTTGTTAGGATGATGGTTACCATAGTTTCGATAATATGTAAGCGTATAATTAGTTTTCGATCGCTACAAAAATTTCACAAACCCCCTTCAAAGCCAAAGGGGGTAGTACACGAAAAACTTGCAAAATTTGAAAGTACCATAACTCTTTCAAATGGTGCCCGATTTTTAAGATTCTTTGCTTGTTAAGATGATGGTTACCATATTTTCGAGAATATGTTGGCGTATAAGTAATTTTCGATCCCTAAAAAAATTTCACAAACCCCCTTCAAATCCAAAGGGGTTAGTACACGAAAAATTTGCAAAATTTTAAAGTACCATAACTCTTTCAAATAGTTCCCGATTTTTAAGATTCTTGGCTTGTTAGGATGATGGTTACCATAGTTTCGATAATATGTAAGCGTATAATTAGTTTTCGATCGCTACAAAAATTTCACAAACCCCCTTCAAAGCCAAATGGGGTAGTACACGAAAAACTTGCAAAATTTGAAAGTACCATAACTCTTTCAAATGGTGGCCGATTTTTAAGATTCTTTGCTTGTTAAGATGATGGTTACCATATTTTCGAGAATATGTTGGCGTATAAGTAGTTTTCGATCGCTAAAAAAAGTTCACAAACCCCCTTCAAATCCAAAGGGGTTAGTACACGAAAAATTTGCAAAATTTGAAAGTACCATAACTCTTTCAAATGATGCCCGATTTTTAAGATTCTTGGCTTGTTAGGATGATGGTTACCATAGTTTCGATAATATGTAAGCGTATAATTAGTTTTCGATCGCTACAAAAATTTCACAAACCCCCTTCAAAGCCAAAGGGGGTAGTACACGAAAAACTTGCAAAATTTGAAAGTACCATAACTCTTTCAAATGGTGCCCGATTTTTAAGATTCTTTGCTTGTTAAGATGATGGTTACCATATTTTCGAGAATATGTTGGCGTATAAGTAATTTTCGATCCCTAAAAAAATTTCACAAACCCCCTTCAAATCCAAAGGGGTTAGTACACGAAAAATTTGCAAAATTTTAAAGTACCATAACTCTTTCAAATAGTTCCCGATTTTTAAGATTCTTGGCTTGTTAGGATGATGGTTACCATAATTTCGATAATATGTAAGCGTATAATTAGTTTTCGATCGCTACAAAAATTTCACAAACCCCCTTCAAAGCCAAATGGGGTAGTACACGAAAAACTTGCAAAATTTGAAAGTACCATAACTCTTTCAAATGGTGGCCGATTTTTAAGATTCTTTGCTTGTTAAGATGATGGTTACCATATTTTCGAGAATATGTTGGCGTATAAGTAGTTTTCGATCGCTAAAAAAATTTCACAAACCCCCTTCAAATCCAAAGGGGGGTAGTACACGAAAAACATGCAAAATTTGAAAGTACCATAACTCTTTCAAATGGTGCCCGATTTTTAAAATTCTTTGCTTGTTAAGATGATGGTTACCATATTTTCGAGAATATGTTGGCGTATAAGTAGTTTTCGATCCCTAAAAAAATTTCACAAACCCCCTTCAAATCCAAAGGGGTTAGTACACGAAAAATTTGCAAAATCTAAAAATACCATAACTCTTTCAAATGGTGCCCGATTTTTAAGATTCTTGGCTTGTTAGGATGATGGTTACCATAGTTTCGATAATATGTAAGCGTATAATAAGTTTTCGATCCCTACAAAAATTTCACAAACCCCCTTCAAAGCCAAAGGGGGTAGTACACGAAAAACTTGCAAAATTTGAAACTACCATAACTCTTTCAAATGGTGCCCGATTTTTAAGATTCTTTGCTTGTTAGGATGATGGTTACCATAGTTTCGATAATATGTAAGCGTATAATTAGTTTTCGATCGCTACAAAAATTTCACAAACCCCCTTCAAAGCCAAAGGGGGTAGTACACGAAAAACTTGCAAAATTTGAAAGTACCATAACTCTTTCAAATGGTGCCCGATTTTTAAGATTCTTTGCTTGTTAAGATTATGGTTACCATATTTTCGAGAATATGTTGGCGTATAAGTAATTTTCGATCCCTAAAAAAATTTCACAAACCCCCTTCAAATCCAAAGGGGTTAGTACACGAAAAATTTGCAAAATTTTAAAGTACCATAACTCTTTCAAATAGTTCCCGATTTTTAAGATTCTTGGCTTGTTAGGATGATGGTTACCATAGTTTCGATAATATGTAAGGGTATAATTAGTTTTCGATCGCTACAAAAATTTCACAAACCCCCTTCAAAGCCAAATGAGGTAGTACACGAAAAACTTGCAAAATTTGAAAGTACCATAACTCTTTCAAATGGTGGCCGATTTTTAAGATTCTTTGCTTGTTAAGATGATGGTTACCATATTTTCGAGAATATGTTGGCGTATAAGTAATTTTCTATCCCTAAAAAAATTTCACAAACCCCCTTCAAATCCAAAGGGGTTAGTACACGAAAAATTTGCAAAATTTTAAAGTACCATAACTCTTTCAAATAGTTCCCGATTTTTAAGATTCTTGGCTTGTTAGGATGATGGTTACCATAGTTTCGATAATATGTAAGCGTATAATTAGTTTTCGATCGCTACAAAAATTTCACAAACCCCCTTCAAAGCCAAAGGGGGTAGTACACGAAAAACTTGCAAAATTTGAAAGTACCGTAACTCTTTCAAATGGTGGCCGATTTTTAAGATTATTTGCTTGTTAAGATGATGGTTACCATATTTTCGAGAATATGTTGGCGTATAAGTAGTTTTCGATCCCTAAAAAAATTTCACAAACCCCCTTCAAATCCAAAGGGGTTAGTACACGAAAAATTTGCAAAATCTGAAAATACCATAACTCTTTCAAATGGTGCCCGATTTTTAAGATTCTTGGCTTGTTAGGATGATGGTTACCATAGTTTCGATAATATGTAAGCGTATAATTAGTTTTCGATCCCTACAAAAATTTCACAAACCCCCTTCAAAGCCAAAGGGGGTAGTACACGAAAAACTTGCAAAATTTGAAACTACCATAACTCTTTCAAATGGTGCCCGATTTTTAAGATTCTTTGCTTGTTAGGATGATGGTTACCATAGTTTCAATAATATGTAAGCGTATAATTAGTTTTCGATCGCTACAAAAATTTCACAAACCCCCTTCAAAGCCAAAGGGGGTAGTACACGAAAAACTTGCAAAATTTGAAAGTACCATAACTCTTTCAAATGGTGCCCGGTTTTTAAGATTCTTTGCTTGTTAAGATGATGGTTACCATATTTTTGAGAATATTTTGGCGTATAAGTAGTTTTCGATCGCTAAAAAAATTTCACAAACCCCCTTCAAATCCAAAGGGGTTAGTACACGAAAAATTTGCAAAATTTGAAAGTACCATAACTCTTTCAAATAGTTCCCGATTTTTAAAATTCTTTGCTTGTTAAGATGATGGTTACCATATTTTCGAGAATATGTTGGCGTATAAGTAATTTTCGATCCCTAAAAAAATTTCACAAACCCCCTTCAAATCCAAAGGGGTTAGTACACGAAAAATTTGCAAAATTTTAAAGTACCATAACTCTTTCAAATAGTTCCCGATTTTTAAGATTCTTGGCTTGTTAGGATGATGGTTACCATAGTTTCGATAATATGTAAGCGTATAATTAGTTTTCGATCGCTACAAAAATTTCACAAACCCCCTTCAAAGCCAAATGGGGTAGTACACGAAAAACTTGCAAAATTTGAAAGTACCATAACTCTTTCAAATGGTGGCCGATTTTTAAGATTCTTTGCTTGTTAAGATGATGGTTACCATATTTTCGAGAATATGTTGGCGTATAAGTAGTTTTCGATCCCTAAAAAAATTTCACAAACCCCCTTCAAATCCAAAGGGGTTAGTACACGAAAAATTTGCAAAATCTGAAAATACCATAACTCTTTCAAATGGTGCCCGATTTTTAAGATTCTTGGCTTGTTAGGATGATGGTTACCATAGTTTCGATAATATGTAAGCGTATAATTAGTTTTCGATCCCTACAAAAATTTCACAAACCCCCTTCAAAGCCAAAGGGGGTAGTACACGAAAAACTTGCAAAATTTGAAACTACCATAACTCTTTCAAATGGTGCCCGATTTTTAAGATTCTTTGCTTGTTAGGATGATGGTTACCATAGTTTCAATAATATGTAAGCGTATAATTAGTTTTCGATCGCTACAAAAATTTCACAAACCCCCTTCAAAGCCAAAGGGGGTAGTACACGAAAAACTTGCAAAATTTGAAAGTACCATAACTCTTTCAAATGGTGCCCGGTTTTTAAGATTCTTTGCTTGTTAAGATGATGGTTACCATATTTTTGAGAATATTTTGGCGTATAAGTAGTTTTCGATCGCTAAAAAAATTTCACAAACCCCCTTCAAATCCAAAGGGGTTAGTACACGAAAAATTTGCAAAATTTGAAAGTACCATAACTCTTTCAAATAGTTCCCGATTTTTAAAATTCTTTGCTTGTTAAGATGATGGTTACCATATTTTCGAGAATATGTTGGCGTATAAGTAATTTTCGATCCCTAAAAAAATTTCACAAACCCCCTTCAAATCCAAAGGGGTTAGTACACGAAAAATTTGCAAAATTTTAAAGTACCATAACTCTTTCAAATAGTTCCCGATTTTTAAGATTCTTGGCTTGTTAGGATGATGGTTACCATAGTTTCGATAATATGTAAGCGTATAATTAGTTTTCGATCGCTACAAAAATTTCACAAACCCCCTTCAAAGCCAAATGGGGTAGTACACGAAAAAATTGCAAAATTTGAAAGTACCATAACTCTTTCAAATGGTGGCCGATTTTTAAGATTCTTTGCTTGTTAAGATGATGGTTACCATATTTTCGAGAATATGTTGGCGTATAAGTAGTTTTCGATCCCTAAAAAAATTTCACAAACCCCCTTCAAATCCAAAGGGGTTAGTACACGAAAAATTTGCAAAATCTGAAAATACCATAACTCTTTCAAATGGTGCCCGATTTTTAAGATTCTTGGCTTGTTAGGATGATGGTTACCATAGTTTCGATAATATGTAAGCGTATAATTAGTTTTCGATCCCTACAAAAATTTCACAAACCCCCTTCAAAGCCAAAGGGGGTAGTACACGAAAAACTTGCAAAATTTGAAACTACCATAACTCTTTCAAATGGTGCCCGATTTTTAAGATTCTTTGCTTGTTAGGATGATGGTTACCATAGTTTCAATAATATGTAAGCGTATAATTAGTTTTCGATCGCTACAAAAATTTCACAAACCCCCTTCAAAGCCAAAGGGGGTAGTACACGAAAAACTTGCAAAATTTGAAAGTACCATAACTCTTTCAAATGGTGCCCGATTTTTAAGATTCTTTGCTTGTTAAGATGATGGTTACCATATTTTCGAGAATATGTTGGCGTATAAGTAATTTTCGATCCCTAAAAAAATTTCACAAACCCCCTTCAAATCCAAAGGGGTTAGTACACGAAAAATTTGCAAAATCTTAAAGTACCATAACTCTTTCAAATAGTTCCCGATTTTTAAGATTCTTGGCTTGTTAGGATGATGGTTACCATAGTTTCGATAATATGTAAGCGTATAATTAGTTTTCGATCGCTACAAAAATTTCACAAACCCCCTTCAAAGCCAAATGGGGTAGTACACGAAAAACTTGCAAAATTTGAAAGTACCATAACTCTTTCAAATGGTGGCCGATTTTTAAGATTCTTTGCTTGTTAAGATGATGGTTACCATATTTTCGAGAATATGTTGGCGTATAAGTAGTTTTCGATCGCTAAAAAAATTTCACAAACCCCCTTCAAATCCAAAGGGGGGTAGTACACGAAAAACATGCAAAATTTGAAAGTACCATAACTCTTTCAAATGGTGCCCGATTTTTAAAATTCTTTGCTTGTTAAGATGATGGTTACCATATTTTCGAGAATATGTTGGCGTATAAGTAGTTTTCGATCCCTAAAAAAATTTCACAAACCCCCTTCAAATCCAAAGGGGTTAGTACACGAAAAATTTGCAAAATCTGAAAATACCATAACTCTTTCAAATGGTGCCCGATTTTTAAGATTCTTGGCTTGTTAGGATGATGGTTACCATAGTTTCGATAATATGTAAGGGTATAATAAGTTTTCGATCCCTACAAAAATTTCACAAACCCCCTTCAAAGCCAAAGGGGGTAGTACACGAAAAACTTGCAAAATTTGAAACTACCATAACTCTTTCAAATGGTGCCCGATTTTTAAGATTCTTTGCTTGTTAGGATGATGGTTACCATAGTTTCGATAATATGTAAGCGTATAATTAGTTTTCGATCGCTACAAAAATTTCACAAACCCCCTTCAAAGCCAAAGGGGGTAGTACACGAAAAACTTGCAAAATTTGAAAGTACCATAACTCTTTCAAATGGTGCCCGATTTTTAAGATTCTTTGCTTGTTAAGATTATGGTTACCATATTTTCGAGAATATGTTGGCGTATAAGTAATTTTCGATCCCTAAAAAAATTTCACAAACCCCCTTCAAATCCAAAGGGGTTAGTACACGAAAAATTTGCAAAATTTTAAAGTACCATAACTCTTTCAAATAGTTCCCGATTTTTAAGATTCTTGGCTTGTTAGGATGATGGTTACCATAGTTTCGATAATATGTAAGGGTATAATTAGTTTTCGATCGCTACGAAAATTTCACAAACCCCCTTCAAAGCCAAATGAGGTAGTACACGAAAAACTTGCAAAATTTGAAAGTACCATAACTCTTTCAAATGGTGGCCGATTTTTAAGATTCTTTGCTTGTTAAGATGATGGTTACCATATTTTCGAGAATATGTTGGCGTATAAGTAATTTTCTATCCCTAAAAAAATTTCACAAACCCCCTTCAAATCCAAAGGGGTTAGTACACGAAAAATTTGCAAAATTTTAAATTACCATAACTCTTTCAAATAGCTCCCGATTTTTAAGATTCTTGGCTTGTTAGGATGATGGTTACCATAGTTTCGATAATATGTAAGCGTATAATTAGTTTTCGATCGCTACAAAAATTTCACAAACCCCCTTCAAAGCCAAATGGGGTAGTACACGAAAAACTTGCAAAATTTGAAAGTACCATAACTCTTTCAAATGGTGTCCGATTTTTAAGATTCTTTGCTTGTTAAGATGATGGTTACCATATTTTCGAGAATATGTTGGCGTATAAGTAGTTTTCGATCGCTAAAAAAATTTCACAAACCCCCTTCAAATCCAAAGGGGGGTAGTACACGAAAAACATGCAAAATTTGAAAGTACCATAACTCTTTCAATTGGTGCCCGATTTTTAAAATTCTTTGCTTGTTAAGATGATGGTTACCATATTTTCGAGAATATGTTGGCGTATAAGTAGTTTTCGAGCCCTAAAAAAATTTCACAAACCCCCTTCAAATCCAAAGGGGTTAGTACACGAAAAATTTGCAAAATCTGAAAATACCATAACTCTTTCAAATGGTGCCCGATTTTTAAGATTCTTGGCTTGTTAGGATGATGGTTACCATAGTTTCGATAATATGTAAGCGTATAATAAGTTTTCGATCCCTACAAAAATTTCACAAACCCCCTTCAAAGCCAAAGGGGGTAGTACACGAAAAACTTGCAAAATTTGAAACTACCATAACTCTTTCAAATGGTGCCCGATTTTTAAGATTCTTTGCTTGTTAGGATGATGGTTACCATAGTTTCGATAATATGTAAGCGTATAATTAGTTTTCGATCGCTACAAAAATTTCACAAACCCCCTTCAAAGCCAAAGGGGGTAGTACACGAAAAACTTGCAAAATTTGAAAGTACCATAACTCTTTCAAATGGTGCCCGATTTTTTAGATTCTTTGCTTGTTAAGATGATGGTTACCATATTTTTGAGAATATGTTGGCGTATAAGTAGTTTTCGATCCCTAAAAAAATTTCACAAACCCCCTTCAAATCCAAAGGGGTTAGTACACGAAAAATTTGCAAAATCTGAAAATACCATAACTCTTTCAAATGGTGCCCGATTTTTAAGATTCTTGGCTTGTTAGGATGATGGTTACCATAGTTTCGATAATATGTAAGCGTATAATAAGTTTTCGATCCCTACAAAAATTTCACAAACCCCCTTCAAAGCCAAAGGGGGTAGTACACGAAAAACTTGCAAAATTTGAAACTACCATAACTCTTTCAAATGGTGCCCGATTTTTAAGATTCTTTGCTTGTTAGGATGATGGTTACCATAGTTTCGATAATATGTAAGCGTATAATTAGTTTTCGATCGCTACAAAAATTTCACAAACCCCCTTCAAAGCCAAAGGGGGTAGTACACGAAAAACTTGCAAAATTTGAAAGTACCATAACTCATTCAAATGGTGCCCGATTTTTTAGATTCTTTGCTTGTTAAGATGATGGTTACCATATTTTCGAGAATATGTTGGCGTATAAGTAGTTTTCGATCCCTAAAAAAATTTCACAAACCCCCTTCAAATCCAAAAGGGTTAGTACACGAAAACTTTGCAAAATTTTAAAGTACCATAACTCTTTCAAATAGTTCCCGATTTTTAAGATTCTTGGCTTGTTAGGATGATGGTTACCATAGTTTCGAGAATATGTAAGCGTATAATTAGTTTTCCATCCCTACAAAAATTTCACAAACCCCCTTCAAAGCCAAAGGGGGTAGTACACGAAAAACTTGCAAAATTTGAAAATACCATAACTCTTTCAAATGGTGGCCGAATTTTAAGATTCTTTGCTTGTTAAGATGATGGTTACCATATTTTCGAGAATATGTTGGCGTATAAGTAGTTTTCGAGCGTTAAAAAAATTTCACAAACCCTCTTCAAATCCAAAGGGGTTAGTACACGAAAAATTTTAAAAATTTGAAAGTACCATAACTCTTTCAAATGGTGCCCGATTTTTAAGATTCTTGGCTTGTTAGGATGATGGTTACCATAGTTTCGATAATATGTAAGCGTAAAGATTCTTTGCTTGTTAAGATGATGGTTACCATATTTTCGAGAATATGTTGGCGTATAAGTAGTTTTCGATCGCTAAAAAAATTTCACAAACCCCCTTCAAATCCAAAGGGGTTAGTACACGAAAAATTTCCAAATTTGAAAGTACCATAACTCTTTCAAATGGTGCCCGATTTTTAAGATTCTTAGCCTGTTAGGATGATGGTTACCATAGTTTCGATAATATGTAAGCGTATAATTAGTTTTCGATTCCTACAAAAATTTCACAAACCCCCTTCAAAGCCAAAGGGGGTAGTACACGAAAAACTTGCAAAATTTGAAAGTACCATAACTCTTTCAAATGGTGCCCGATTTTTAAGATTCTTTGCTTGTTAAGATGATGGTTACCATATTTTCGAGAATATGTTGGCGTATAAGTAGTTTTCGATCGCTAAAAAAATTTCACAAACCCCCTTCAAATCCAAAGGGGTTAGTACACGAAAAATTTGCAAAATTTGAAAATACCATAACTCGTTCAAATGGTGCCCTATTTTTAAGATTTTTAGCCTGTTAGGATGATGGTTACCATAGTTTCGATAATATGTAAGCGTATAATTAGTTTTCGATCCCTACAAAAGTTTCACAAACCCCCTTCAAAGCCAAAGGGGGTAGTACACGAAAAACTTGCAAAATTTGAAAGTACCATAACTCTTTCAAATGGTGCCCTATTTTTAAGATTCTTAGCCTGTTAGGATGATGGTTACCATAGTTTCGATAATATGTAAGCGTATAATTAGTTTTCGATCCCTACAAAAATTTCACAAACCCCCTTCAAAGCCAAAGGGGGTAGTACACGAAAAACTTGCAAAATTTGAAAGTACCACAACTCTTTCAAATGGTGCCCGATTTTTAAGATTCTTTGCTTGTTAAGATGATGGTTACCATATTTTCGATAATATGTTGGCGTATAAGTAATTTTCGATCCCTAAAAAAATTTCACAAACCCCCTTCAAATCCAAAGGGGTTAGTACACGAAAAATTTGCAAAATTTTAAAGTACCATAACTCTTTCAAATAGTTCCCGATTTTTAAGATTCTTGGCTTGTTAGGATGATGGTTACCATAGTTTCGATAATATGTAAGCGTATAATTAGTTTTCGATCGCTACAAAAATTTCACAAACCCCCTTCAAAGCCAAATGGGGTAGTACACGAAAAACTTGCAAAATTTGAAAGTACCATAACTCTTTCAAATGGTGGCCGATTTTTAAGATTCTTTGCTTGTTAAGATGATGGTTACCATATTTTCGAGAATATGTTGGCGTATAAGTAGTTTTCGATCGCTAAAAAAAGTTCACAAACCCCCTTCAAATCCAAAGGGGTTAGTACACGAAAAATTTGCAAAATTTGAAAGTACCATAACTCTTTCAAATGATGCCCGATTTTTAAGATTCTTGGCTTGTTAGGATGATGGTTACCATAGTTTCGATAATATGTAAGCGTATAATTAGTTTTCGATCGCTACAAAAATTTCACAAACCCCATTCAAAGCCAAAGGGGGTAGTACACGAAAAACTTGCAAAATTTGAAAGTACCATAACTCTTTCAAATGGTGCCCGATTTTTAAGATTCTTTGCTTGTTAAGATGATGGTTACCATATTTTCGAGAATATGTTGGCGTATAAGTAATTTTCGATCCCTAAAAAAATTTCACAAACCCCCTTCAAATCCAAAGGGGTTAGTACACGAAAAATTTGCAAAATTTTAAAGTACCATAACTCTTTCAAATAGTTCCCGATTTTTAAGATTCTTGGCTTGTTAGGATGATGGTTACCATAGTTTCGAGAATATGTAAGCGTATAATTAGTTTTCGATTCCTACAAAAATTTCACAAACCCCCTTCAAAGCCAAAGGGGGTAGTACACGAAAAACTTGCAAAATTTGAAAGTACCATAACTCTTTCAAATGGTGGCCGATTTTTAAGATTATTTGCTTGTTAAGATGATGGTTACCATATTTTCGAGAATATGTTGGCGTATAAGTAGTTTTCGATCCCTAAAAAAATTTCACAAACCCCCTTCAAATCCAAAGGGGTTAGTACACGAAAAATTTGCAAAATCTGAAAATACCATAACTCTTTCAAATGGTGGCCGATTTTTAAGATTCTTGGCTTGTTAGGATGATGGTTATCATAGTTTCGATAATATGTAAGCGTATAATTAGTTTTCGATCCCTACAAAAATTTCACAAACCCCCTTCAAAGCCAAAGGGGGTAGTACACGAAAAACTTGCAAAATTTGAAAGTACCATAACTCTTTCAAATGGTGGCCGATTTTTAAGATTCTTTGCTTGTTAAGATGATGGTTACCATATTTTCGAGAATATGTTGGCGTATAAGTAGTTTTCGATCGCTAAAAAAAGTTCACAAACCCCCTTCAAATCCAAAGGGGTTAGTACACGAAAAATTTGCAAAATTTGAAAGTACCATAACTCTTTCAAATGATGCCCGATTTTTAAGATTCTTGGCTTGTTAGGATGATGGTTACCATAGTTTCGATAATATGTAAGCGTATAATTAGTTTTCGATCGCTACAAAAATTTCACAAACCCCCTTCAAAGCCAAAAGGGGTAGTACACGAAAAACTTGCAAAATTTGAAAGTACCATAACTCTTTCAAATGGTGCCCGATTTTTAAGATTCTTTGCTTGTTAAGATGATGGTTACCATATTTTCGAGAATATGTTGGCGTATAAGTAATTTTCGATCCCTAAAAAAATTTCACAAACCCCCTTCAAATCCAAAGGGGTTAGTACACGAAAAATTTGCAAAATTTTAAAGTACCATAACTCTTTCAAATAGTTCCCGATTTTTAAGATTCTTGGCTTGTTAGGATGATGGTTACCATAGTTTCGATAATATGTAAGCGTATAATTAGTTTTCGATCGCTACAAAAATTTCACAAACCCCCTTCAAAGCCAAATGGGGTAGTACACGAAAAACTTGCAAAATTTGAAAGTACCATAACTCTTTCAAATGGTGGCCGATTTTTAAGATTCTTTGCTTGTTAAGATGATGGTTACCATATTTTCGAGAATATGTTGGCGTATAAGTAGTTTTCGATCGCTAAAAAAAGTTCACAAACCCCCTTCAAATCCAAAGGGGTTAGTACACGAAAAATTTGCAAAATTTGAAAGTACCATAACTCTTTCAAATGATGCCCGATTTTTAAGATTCTTGGCTTGTTAGGATGATGGTTACCATAGTTTCGATAATATGTAAGCGTATAATTAGTTTTCGATCGCTACAAAAATTTCACAAACCCCATTCAAAGCCAAAGGGGGTAGTACACGAAAAACTTGCAAAATTTGAAAGTACCATAACTCTTTCAAATGGTGCCCGATTTTTAAGATTCTTTGCTTGTTAAGATGATGGTTACCATATTTTCGAGAATATGTTGGCGTATAAGTAATTTTCGATCCCTAAAAAAATTTCACAAACCCCCTTCAAATCCAAAGGGGTTAGTACACGAAAAATTTGCAAAATTTTAAAGTACCATAACTCTTTCAAATACTTCCCGATTTTTAAGATTCTTGGCTTGTTAGGATGATGGTTACCATAGTTTCGAGAATATGTAAGCGTATAATTAGTTTTCGATTCCTACAAAAATTTCACAAACCCCCTTCAAAGCCAAAGGGGGTAGTACACGAAAAACTTGCAAAATTTGAAAGTACCATAACTCTTTCAAATGGTGGCCGATTTTTAAGATTATTTGCTTGTTAAGATGATGGTTACCATATTTTCGAGAATATGTTGGCGTATAAGTAGTTTTCGATCCCTAAAAAAATTTCACAAACCCCCTTCAAATCCAAAGGGGTTAGTACACGAAAAATTTGCAAAATCTGAAAATACCATAACTCTTTCAAATGGTGCCCGATTTTTAAGATTCTTGGCTTGTTAGGATGATGGTTATCATAGTTTCGATAATATGTAAGCGTATAATTAGTTTTCGATCCCTACAAAAATTTCACAAACCCCCTTCAAAGCCAAAGGGGGTAGTACACGAAAAACTTGCAAAATTTGAAACTACCATAACTCTTTCAAATGGTGCCCGATTTTTAAGATTCTTTGCTTGTTAGGATGATGGTTACCATAGTTTCGATAATATGTAAGCGTATAATTAGTTTTCGATCGCTACAAAAATTTCACAAACCCCCTTCAAAGCCAAAGGGGGTAGTACACGAAAAACTTGCAAAATTTGAAAGTACCATAACTCTTTCAAATGGTGCCCGATTTTTTAGATTCTTTGCTTGTTAAGATGATGGTTACCATATTTTCGAGAATATGTTGGCGTATAAGTAGTTTTCGATCCCTAAAAAAATTTCACAAACCCCCTTCAAATCCAAAGGGGTTAGTACACGAAAAATTTGCAAAATTTTAAAGTACCATAACTCTTTCAAATAGTTCCCGATTTTTAAGATTCTTGGCTTGTTAGGATGATGGTTACCATAGTTTCGAGAATATGTAAGCGTATAATTAGTTTTCCATCCCTACAAAAATTTCACAAACCCCCTTCAAAGCCAAAGGGGGTAGTACACGAAAAACTTGCAAAATTTGAAAATACCATAACTCTTTCAAATGGTGGCCGATTTTTAAGATTCTTTGCTTGTTAAGATGATGGTTACCATATTTTCGAGAATATGTTGGCGTATAAGTAGTTTTCGAGCGTTAAAAAAATTTCACAAACCCTCTTCAAATCCAAAGGGGTTAGTACACGAAAAATTTGAAAAATTTGAAAGTACCATAACTCTTTCAAATGGTGCCCGATTTTTAAGATTCTTGGCTTGTTAGGATGATGGTTACCATAGTTTCGATAATATGTAAGCGTAAAGATTCTTTGCTTGTTAAGATGATGGTTACCATATTTTCGAGAATATGTTGGCGTATAAGTAGTTTTCGATCGCTAAAAAAATTTTACAAACCCCCTTCAAATCCAAAGGGGTTAGTACACGAAAAATTTGCAAAATTTGAAAGTACCATAACTCTTTCAAATGGTGCCCGATTTTTAAGATTCTTAGCCTGTTAGGATGATGGTTACCATAGTTTCGATAATATGTAAGCGTATAATTAGTTTTCGATCCCTACAAAAATTTCACAAACCCCCTTCAAAGCCAAAGGGGGTAGTACACGAAAAACTTGCAAAATTTGAAAGTACCATAACTCTTTCAAATGGTGCCCGATTTTTAAGATTCTTTGCTTGTTAAGATGATGGTTACCATATTTTCGAGAATATGTTGGCGTATAAGTAGTTTTCGATCGCTAAAAAAATTTCACAAACCCCCTTCAAATCCAAAGGGGTTAGTACACGAAAAATTTGCAAAATTTGAAAATACCATAACTCGTTCAAATGGTGCCCTATTTTTAAGATTCTTAGCCTGTTAGGATGATGGTTACCATAGTTTCGATAATATGTAAGCGTATAATTAGTTTTCGATCCCTACAAAAGTTTCACAAACCCCCTTCAAAGCCAAAGGGGGTAGTACACGAAAAACTTGCAAAATTTGAAAGTACCATAACTCTTTCAAATGGTGCCCTATTTTTAAGATTCTTAGCCTGTTAGGATGATGGTTACCATAGTTTCGATAATATGTAAGCGTATAATTAGTTTTCGATCCCTACAAAAATTTCACAAACCCCCTTCAAAGCCAAAGGGGGTAGTACACGAAAAACTTGCAAAATTTGAAAGTACCATAACTCTTTCAAATGGTGCCCGATTTTTAAGATTCTTTGCTTGTTAAGATGATGGTTACCATATTTTCGAGAATATGTTGGCGTATAAGTAGTTTTCGAGCGTTAAAAAAATTTCACAAACCCTCTTCAAATCCAAAGGGGTTAGTACACGAAAAATTTGCAAAATTTGAAACTACCATAACTCTTTCAAATGGTGCCCGATTTTTAAGATTCTTGGCTTGTTAGGATGATGGTTACCATAGTTTCGATAATATGTAAGCGTAAAGATTCTTTGCTTGTTAAGATGATGGTTACCATATTTTCGAGAATATGTTGGCGTATAAGTAGTTTTCGATCGCTAAAAAAATTTCACAAACCCCCTTCAAATCCAAAGGGGTTAGTACACGAAAAATTTGCAAAATTTGAAAATACCATAACTCGTTCAAATGGTGCCCTATTTTTAAGATTCTTAGCCTGTTAGGATGATGGTTACCATAGTTTCGATAATATGTAAGCGTATAATTAGTTTTCGATCCCTACAAAAATTTCACAAACCCCCTTTAAAGCCAAAGGGGGTAGTACACGAAAAACTTGCAAAATTTGAAAGTACCATAACTCTTTCAAATGGTGCCCTATTTTTAAGATTCTTAGCCGGTTAGGATGATGGTTACCATAGTTTCGATAATATGTAAGCGTATAATTAGTTTTCGATCCCTACAAAAATTTCACAAACCCCCTTCAAAGCCAAAGGGGGTAGTACACGAAAAACTTGCAAAATTTGAAAGTACCATAACTCTTTCAAATGGTGGCCGATTTTTAAGATTCTTTGCTTGTTAAGATGATGGTTACCATATTTTCGAGAATATGTTGGCGTATAAGTAGTTTTCGATCGCTAAAAAAATTTCACAAACCCCCTTCAAATCCAAAGGGGTTAGTACACGAAAAATTTGCAAAATTTGAAAGTACCATAACTCTTTCAAATGGTTCCCGATTTTTAAGATTCTTCGCTTGTTAGGATGATGGTTACCATAGTTTCGAGAATATGTAAGCGTATAATTAGTTTACGATCCCTACAAAAATTTCACAAACCCCTTTCAAATCAAAAGGGTAACGTACACGAAAAATTTGCAAAATTTGAAAGTACCATAACTCTTTCAAATGGTACGCGATTTTTAAGATTCTTGGCTTTTTAGGATGATGGTTACCATAGTTTCGATAATATGTAAGCGTATAATTAGTTTTCGATCCCTACAAAATTTCACAAACCCCCTTCAAAACCAAATGGGGTAGTACACGAAAAACTTGCAAAATTTGAAAGTACTGTAACTCTTTCAAATGGTGCCCGATTTTTAAGATTCTTTGCTTGTTAAGATGATAGTTACCATATTTTCGAGAATATGTTGGCGTATAAGTAGTTTTCGATCGCTAAAAAAATTTCACAAACCCCCTTCAAATCCAAAGGGATTAGTACACGAAAAATTTGCAAAATTTGAAAATACCATAACTCGTTCAAATGGTGCCCTATTTTTAAGATTCTTAGCCTGTTAGGATGATGGTTACCATAGTTTCGATAATATGTAAGCGTATAATTAGTTTTCGATCCCTACAAAAATTTCACAAACCCCCTTCAAAGCCAAAGGGGGTAGTACACGAAAAACTTGCAAAATTTGAAACTACCATAACTCATTCAAATGGTGCCCGATTTTTAAGATTATTTGCTTGTTAGGATGATGGTTACCATATTTTCGAGAATATGTAGGCGTATACTTAGTTTTCGATCACTAAAAAAATTTCACAAACCCCCTTCAAAGCCAAAGGGGTTAGTACACGAAAAATTTGCAAAATTTGAAAGTACCATAACTCTTTCAAATGGTTCCCGATTTTTAAGATTCTTGGCTTGTTAGGATGATGGTTACCATAGTTTCGAGAATATGTAAGCGTATAATTAGTTTTCGATCCCTACAAAAATTTCACAAACCCTCTTCAAAGCCAAAGGGGGTAGTACACGAAAAACTTGCAAAATTTGAAAGTACCATAACTCTTTCAAATGGTGGCCGATTTTTAAGATTCTTTGCTTGTTAAGATCATGGTTACCATATTTCCGAGAATATGTTGGCGTATAAGTAGTTTTCGATCGCTAAATAAATTTCACAAACCCCCTTCAAATCCAAAGGGGTTAGTACACGAAAAATTTGCAAAATTTGAAAGTACCATAACTCTTTCAAATGGTTCCCGATTTTTAAGATTCTTGGCTTGTTAGGATGATGGTTACCATAGTTTCGAGAATATGTAAGCGTATAATTAGTTTACGATCCCTATAAAAATTTCACAAACCCCTTTCAAAGCCAAAGGGGGTAGTACACGAAAAACTTGCAAAATTTGAAAGTACCATAACTCTTTCAAATGGTGCCCGATTTTTAAGATTCTTTGCTTGTTAAGATGATGGTTACCATATTTTCGAGAATATGTTGGCGTATAAGTAGTTATCGATCGCTAAAAAAAATTCACAAACCCCCTTCAAATCAAAAGGGTAACGTACACGAAAAATTTGCAAAATTTGAAAGTACCATAACTCTTTCAAATGATACCCGATTTTTAAGATTCTTGGCTTTTTAGGATGATGGTTACCATAGTTTCGATAATATGTAAGCGTATAATTAGTTTTCGATCGCTACAAAAATTTCACAAACCCCCTTCAAAGCCAAAGGGGGTAGTACACGAAAAACTTGCAAAATTTGAAAGTACCATAACTCTTTCAAATGGTGCCCGATTTTTTAGATTCTTTGCTTGTTAAGATGATGGTTACCATATTTTCGAGAATATGTTGGCGTATAAGTAGTTTTCGATCCCTAAAAAAATTTCACAAACCCCCTTCAAATCCAAAGGGGTTAGTACACGAAAAATTTGCAAAATTTTAAAGTACCATAACTCTTTCAAATAGTTCCCGATTTTTAAGATTCTTGGCTTGTTAGGATGATGGTTACCATAGTTTCGAGAATATGTAAGCGTATAATTAGTTTTCCATCCCTACAAAAATTTCACAAACCCCCTTCAAAGCCAAAGGGGGTAGTACACGAAAAACTTGCAAAATTTGAAAATACCATAACTCTTTCAAATGGTGGCCGATTTTTAAGATTCTTTGCTTGTTAAGATGATGGTTACCATATTTTCGAGAATATGTTGGCGTATAAGTAGTTTTCGAGCGTTAAAAAAATTTCACAAACCCTCTTCAAATCCAAAGGGGTTAGTACACGAAAAATTTGAAAAATTTGAAAGTACCATAACTCTTTCAAATGTTGCCCGATTTTTAAGATTCTTGGCTTGTTAGGATGATGGTTACCATAGTTTCGATAATATGTAAGCGTAAAGATTCTTTGCTTGTTAAGATGATGGTTACCATATTTTCGAGAATATGTTGGCGTATAAGTAGTTTTCGATCGCTAAAAAAATTTTACAAACCCCCTTCAAATCCAAAGGGGTTAGTACACGAAAAATTTGCAAAATTTGAAAGTACCATAACTCTTTCAAATGGTGCCCGATTTTTAAGATTCTTAGCCTGTTAGGATGATGGTTACCATAGTTTCGATAATATGTAAGCGTATAATTAGTTTTCGATCCCTACAAAAATTTCACAAACCCCCTTCAACGCCAAAGGGGGTAGTACACGAAAAACTTGCAAAATTTGAAAGTACCATAACTCTTTCAAATGGTGCCCGATTTTTAAGATTCTTTGCTTGTTAAGATGATGGTTACCATATTTTCGAGAATATGTTGGCGTATAAGTAGTTTTCGATCGCTAAAAAAATTTCACAAACCCCCTTCAAATCCAAAGGGGTTAGTACACGAAAAATTTGCAAAATTTGAAAATACCATAACTCGTTCAAATGGTGCCCTATTTTTAAGATTCTTAGCCTGTTAGGATGATGGTTACCATAGTTTCGATAATATGTAAGCGTATAATTAGTTTTCGATCCCTACAAAAGTTTCACAAACCCCCTTCAAAGCCAAAGGGGGTAGTACACGAAAAACTTGCAAAATTTGAAAGTACCATAACTCTTTCAAATGGTGCCCTATTTTTAAGATTCTTAGCCTGTTAGGATGATGGTTACCATAGTTTCGATAATATGTAAGCGTATAATTAGTTTTCGATCCCTACAAAAATTTCACAAACCCCCTTCAAAGCCAAAGGGGGTAGTACACGAAAAACTTGCAAAATTTGAAAGTACCATAACTCTTTCAAATGGTGCCCGATTTTTAAGATTCTTTGCTTGTTAAGATGATGGTTACCATATTTTCGAGAATATGTTGGCGTATAAGTAGTTTTCGAGCGTTAAAAAAATTTCACAAACCCTCTTCAAATCCAAAGGGGTTAGTACACGAAAAATTTGCAAAATTTGAAACTACCATAACTCTTTCAAATGGTGCCCGATTTTTAAGATTCTTGGCTTGTTAGGATGATGGTTACCATAGTTTCGATAATATGTAAGCGTAAAGATTCTTTGCTTGTTAAGATGATGGTTACCATATTTTCGAGAATATGTTGGCGTATAAGTAGTTTTCGATCGCTAAAAAAATTTCACAAACCCCCTTCAAATCCAAAGGGGTTAGTACACGAAAAATTTGCAAAATTTGAAAATACCATAACTCGTTCAAATGGTGCCCTATTTTTAAGATTCTTAGCCTGTTAGGATGATGGTTACCATAGTTTCGATAATATGTAAGCGTATAATTAGTTTTCGATCCCTACAAAAATTTCACAAACCCCCTTTAAAGCCAAAGGGGGTAGTACACGAAAAACTTGCAAAATTTGAAAGTACCATAACTCTTTCAAATGGTGCCCTATTTTTAAGATTCTTAGCCGGTTAGGATGATGGTTACCATAGTTTCGATAATATGTAAGCGTATAATTAGTTTTCGATCCCTACAAAAATTTCACAAACCCCCTTCAAAGCCAAAGGGGGTAGTACACGAAAAACTTGCAAAATTTGAAAGTACCATAACTCTTTCAAATGGTGGCCGATTTTTAAGATTCTTTGCTTGTTAAGATGATGGTTACCATATTTTCGAGAATATGTTGGCGTATAAGTAGTTTTCGATCGCTAAAAAAATTTCACAAACCCCCTTCAAATCCAAAGGGGTTAGTACACGAAAAATTTGCAAAATTTGAAAGTACCATAACTCTTTCAAATGGTTCCCGATTTTTAAGATTCTTCGCTTGTTAGGATGATGGTTACCATAGTTTCGAGAATATGTAAGCGTATAATTAGTTTACGATCCCTACAAAAATTTCACAAACCCCTTTCAAATCAAAAGGGTAACGTACACGAAAAATTTGCAAAATTTGAAAGTACCATAACTCTTTCAAATGGTACGCGATTTTTAAGATTCTTGGCTTTTTAGGATGATGGTTACCATAGTTTCGATAATATGTAAGCGTATAATTAGTTTTCGATCCCTACAAAATTTCACAAACCCCCTTCAAAACCAAATGGGGTAGTACACGAAAAACTTGCAAAATTTGAAAGTACTGTAACTCTTTCAAATGGTGCCCGATTTTTAAGATTCTTTGCTTGTTAAGATGATAGTTACCATATTTTCGAGAATATGTTGGCGTATAAGTAGTTATCGATCGCTAAAAAAATTTCACAAACCCCCTTCAAATCAAAAGGGTAACGTACACGAAAAATTTGCAAAATTTGAAAGTACCATAACTCTTTCAAATGGTTCCCGATTTTTAAGATTCTTGGCTTGTTAGGATGATGGTTACCATAGTTTCGAGAATATGTAAGCGTATAATTAGTTTACGATCCCTATAAAAATTTCACAAACCCCTTTCAAAGCCAAAGGGGGTAGTACACGAAAAACTTGCAAAATTTGAAAGTACCATAACTCTTTCAAATGGTGCCCGATTTTTAAGATTCTTGGCTTTTTAGGATGATGGTTACCATAGTTTCGATAATATGTAAGCGTATAATTAGTTTTCGATCCCTACAAAAATTTCACAAACCCCCTTCAAATCCAAAGGGGTTAGTACACGAAAAATTTGCAAAATTTGAAAATACCATAACTCGTTCAAATGGTGCCCGATTTTTAAGATTCTTGGCTTTTTAGGATGATGGTTACCATAGTTTCGATAATATGTAAGCGTATAATTAGTTTTCGATCCCTACAAAAATTTCACAAACCCCCTTCAAAGCCAAAGGGGGTAGTACACGAAAAACTTGCAAAATTTGAAAGTACCATAACTCTTTCAAATGGTGCCCGATTTTTAAGATTCTTTGCTTGTTAAGATGATGGTTACCATATTTTCGAGAATATGTTGGCGTATAAGTAGTTATCGATCGCTAAAAAAATTTCACAAACCCCCTTCAAATCAAAAGGGTAACGTACACGAAAAATTTGCAAAATTTGAAAGTACCATAACTCTTTCAAATGGTACCCGATTTTTAAGATTCTTGGCTTTTTAGGATGATGGTTACCATAGTTTCGATAATATGTAAGCGTATAATTAGTTTTCGATCCCTACAAAAATTTCACAAACCCCCTTCAAAACCAAATGGGGTAGTACACGAAAAACTTGCAAAATTTGAAAGTACTGTAACTCTTTCAAATGGTGCCCGATTTTTAAGATTCTTTGCTTGTTAAGATGATGGTTACCATATTTTCGAGAATATGTTGGCGTATAAGTAGTTATCGATTGCTAAAAAAATTTCACAAACCCCCTTCAAATCAAAAGGGTAACGTACACGAAAAATTTGCAAAATTTGAAAGTACCATAACTCTTTCAAATGGTACCCGATTTTTAAGATTCTTGGCTTTTTAGGATGATGGTTACCATAGTTTCGATAATATGTAAGCGTATAATTAGTTTTCGATCCCTACAAAAAATTCACAAACCCCCTTCAAAGCCAAAGGGGGTAGTACACGAAAAACGTGCAAAATTTGAAAGTACCATAACTCTTTCAAATGGTGCCCGATTTTTAAGATTCTTTGCTTGTTAAGATGATGGTTACCATATTTTCGAGAATATGTTGGCGTATAAGTAGTTATCGATCGCTAAAAAAATTTCACAAACCCCCTTCAAATCAAAAGGGTAACGTACACGAAAAATTTGCAAAATTTGAAAGTACCATAACTCTTTCAAATGGTACCCGATTTTTAAGATTCTTGGCTTTTTAGGATGATGGTTACCATAGTTTCGATAATATGTAAGCGTATAATTAGTTTTCGATCCCTACAAAAATTTCACAAACCCCCTTCAAAACCAAATGGGGTAGTACACGAAAAACTTGCAAAATTTGAAAGTACTGTAACTCTTTCAAATGGTGCCCGATTTTTAAGATTCTTTGCTTGTTAAGATGATGGTTACCATATTTTCGAGAATATGTTGGCGTATAAGTAGTTTTCGATCGCTAAAAAAATTTCACAAACCCCCTTCAAATCCAAAGGGGTTAGTACACGAAAAATTTGCAAAATTTGAAAGTACCATAACTCTTTCAAATGGTGCCCGATTTTTAAGATTCTTGGCTTGTTAGGATGATGGTTACCATAGTTTCGAGAATATGTAAGCGTATAATTAGTTTACGATCCCTACAAAAATTTCACAAACCCCTTTCAAAGCCAAAGGGGGTAGTACACGAAAAACTTGCAAAATTTGAAAGTACCATAACTCTTTCAAATGGTGCCCGATTTTTAAGATTCTTTGCTTGTTAAGATGATGGTTACCATATTTTCGAGAATATGTTGGCGTATAAGTAGTTATCGATCGCTAAAAAAATTTCACAAACCCCCTTCAAATCAAAAGGGTAACGTACACGAAAAATTTGCAAAATTTGAAAGTACCATAACTCTTTCAAATGGTACCCGATTTTTAAGATTCTTGGCTTTTTAGGATGATGGTTAACATAGTTTCGATAATATGTAAGCGTATAATTAGTTTTCGATCCCTACAAAAAATTCACAAACCCCCTTCAAAGCCAAAAGGGGTAGTACACGAAAAACGTGCAAAATTTGAAAGTACCATAACTCTTTCAAATGGTGCCCGATTTTTAAGATTCTTTGCTTGTTAAGATGATGGTTACCATATTTTCGAGAATATGTTGGCGTATAAGTAGTTTTCGATCGCTAAAAAAATTTCACAAACCCCCTTCAAATCCAAAGGGGTTAGTATACGAAAAATTTGCAAAATTTGAAAGTACCATAACTCTTTCAAATGGTGCCCGATTTTAAAGATTCTTGGCTTTTTAGGATGATGGTTACCATAGTTTCGATAATATGTAAGCGTATAATTAGTTTTCGATCCCTACAAAAATTTCACAAACCCCATTCAAAGCCAAAGGGGGTAGTACACGAAAAACTTGCAAAATTTGAAAGTACCATAACTCTTTCAAATGGTGCCCGATTTTTAAGATTCTTTGCTTGTTAAGATGATGGTTACCATATTTTCGAGAATATGTTGGCGTATAAGTAGTTTTCGATCGCTAAAAAAATTTCACAAACCCCCTTCAAATCCAAAGGGGTTAGTACACGAAAAATTTGCAAAATTTGAAAATACCATAACTCGTTCAAATGGTGCCCTATTTTTAAGATTCTTAGCCTGTTAGGATGATGGTTACCATAGTTTCGATAATATGTAAACGTATAATTAGTTTTCGATCCCTACAAAAATTTCACAAACCCCCTTCAAAGCCAAAGGGGGTAGTACACGAAAAACTTGCAAAATTTGAAAGTACCATAACTCTTTCAAATGGTGCCCGATTTTTAAGATTCTTTGCTTGTTAAGATGATGGTTACCATATTTTCGAGAATATGTTGGCGTATAAGTAGTTTTCGATCGCCAAAAAAATTTCACAAACCCCCTTCAAATCCAAAGGGGTTAGTACACGAAAAATTTGCAAAATTTGAAAGTACCATAACTCTTTCAAATGGTTCCCGATTTTTAAGATTCTTGGCTTGTTAGGATGATGGTTACCATAATTTCGAGAATATGTAAGCGTATAATTAGTTTTCGATCCCTACAAAAATTTTACAAACCCCCTTCAAAGCCAAAGGGGGTAGTACACGAAAAACTTGCAAAATTTGAAAGTACCATAACTCTTTCAAATGGTGCCCGATTTTTAAGATTCTTTGCTTGTTAAGATGATGGTTACCATATTTTCGAGAATATGTTGGCGTATAAGTAGTTATCGATCGCTAAAAAAATTTCACAAACCCCCTTCAAATCAAAAGGGTAACGTACACGAAAAATTTGCAAAATTTGAAAGTACCATAACTCTTTCAAATGGTACCCGATTTTTAAGATTCTTGGCTTTTTAGGATGATGGTTAACATAGTTTCGATAATATGTAAGCGTATAATTAGTTTTCGATCCCTACAAAAAATTCACAAACCCCCTTCAAAGCCAAAAGGGGTAGTACACGAAAAACGTGCAAAATTTGAAAGTACCATAACTCTTTCAAATGGTGCCCGATTTTTAAGATTCTTTGCTTGTTAAGATGATGGTTACCATATTTTCGAGAATATGTTGGCGTATAAGTAGTTTTCGATCGCTAAAAAAATTTCACAAACCCCCTTCAAATCCAAAGGGGTTAGTATACGAAAAATTTGCAAAATTTGAAAGTACCATAACTCTTTCAAATGGTGCCCGATTTTTAAGATTCTTGGCTTTTTAGGATGATGGTTACCATAGTTTCGATAATATGTAAGCGTATAATTAGTTTTCGATCCCTACAAAAATTTCACAAACCCCATTCAAAGCCAAAGGGGGTAGTACACGAAAAACTTGCAAAATTTGAAAGTACCATAACTCTTTCAAATGGTGCCCGATTTTTAAGATTCTTTGCTTCTTAAGATGATGGTTACCATATTTTCGAGAATATGTTGGCGTATAAGTAGTTTTCGATCGCTAAAAAAATTTCACAAACCCCCTTCAAATCCAAAGGGGTTAGTACACGAAAAATTTGCAAAATTTGAAAATACCATAACTCGTTCAAATGGTGCCCTATTTTTAAGATTCTTAGCCTGTTAGGATGATGGTTACCATAGTTTCGATAATATGTAAGCGTATAATTAGTTTTCGATCCCTACAAAAATTTCACAAACCCCCTTCAAAGCCAAAGGGGGTAGTACACGAAAAACTTGCAAAATTTGAAAGTACCATAACTCTTTCAAATGGTGCCCGATTTTTAAGATTCTTTGCTTGTTAAGATGATGGTTACCATATTTTCGAGAATATGTTGGCGTATAAGTAGTTTTCGATCGCCAAAAAAATTTCACAAACCCCCTTCAAATCCAAAGGGGTTAGTACACGAAAAATTTGCAAAATTTGAAAGTACCATAACTCTTTCAAATGGTTCCCGATTTTTAAGATTCTTGGCTTGTTAGGATGATGGTTACCATAATTTCGAGAATATGTAAGCGTATAATTAGTTTTCGATCCCTACAAAAATTTTACAAACCCCCTTCAAAGCCAAAGGGGGTAGTACACGAAAAACTTGCAAAATTTGAAAGTACCATAACTCTTTCAAATGGTGCCCGATTTTTAAGATTCTTTGCTTGTTAAGATGATGGTTACCATATTTTTGAGAATATTTTGGCGTATAAGTAGTTTTCGATCGCTAAAAAAATTTCACAAACCCCCTTCAAATCCAAAGGGGTTAGTACACGAAAAATTTGCCAAATTTGAAAGTACCATAACTCTTTCAAATGGTTCCCGATTTTTAAGATTCTTGGCTTGTTAGGATGATGGTTACCATAGTTTCGAGAATATGTAAGCGTATAATTAGTTTTCGATCCCTACAAAAAGTTCACAAACCCCATTCAAAGCCAAAGGGGGTAGTACACGAAAAACTTGCAAAATTTGAAAGTACCATAACTCTTTCAAATGGTGCCCGATTTTTAAGATTCTTTGCTTGTTAAGATGATGGTTACCATATTTTCGAGAATATGTTGGCGTATAAGTAGTTTTCGATCGCTAAAAAAATTTCACAAACCCCCTTCAAATCCAAAGGGGTTAGTACACGAAAAATTTGCAAAATTTGAAAATACCATAACTCGTTCAAATGGTGCCCTATTTTTAAGATTCTTAGCCTGTTACGATGATGGTTACCATAGTTTCGATAATATGTAAGCGTATAATTAGTTTTCGATCCCTACAAAAATTTCACAAACCCCCTTCAAAGCCAAAGGGGGTAGTACACGAAAACTTGCAAAATTTGAAAGTACCATAACTCTTTCAAATGGTGCCCGATTTTTAAGATTCTTTGCTTGTTAAGATGATGGTTACCATATTTTCGAGAATATAATGGCGTATAAGTAGTTATCGATCGCTAAAAAAATTTCACAAACCCCCTTCAAATCAAAAGGGTAACGTACACGAAAAATTTGCAAAATTTGAAAGTACCATAACTCTTTCAAATGGTACCCGATTTTTAAGATTCTTGGCTTTTTAGGATGATGGTTACCATAGTTTCGATAATATGTAAGCGTATAATTAGTTTTCGATCCCTACAAAAATTTCACAAACCCCCTTCAAAGCCAAAGGGGGTAGTACACGAAAAACTTGCAAAATTTGAAAGTACCATAACTCTTTCAAATGGTGCCCGATTTTTAAGATTCTTTGCTTGTTAAGATGATGGTTACCATATTTTCGAGAATATGTTGGCGTATAAGTAGTTTTCGATCGCTAAAAAAATTTCACAAACCCCCTTCAAATCCAAAGGGGTTAGTATACGAAAAATTTGCAAAATTTGAAAGTACCATAACTCTTTCAAATGGTGCCCGATTTTTAAGATTCTTGGTTTTTTAGGATGATGGTTACCATAGTTTCGATAATATGTAAGCGTATAATTAGTTTTCGATCCCTACAAAAATTTCACAAACCCCCTTCAAAGCCCAAGGGGGTAGTACACGAAAAACTTGCAAAATTTGAAACTACCATAACTCATTCAAATGGTGCCCGAATTTTAAGATTCTTTGCTTGTTAGGATGATGGTTACCATATTTTCGAGAATATGTAGGCGTATACTTAGTTTTCGATCACTAAAAAAATTTCACAAAGCCCCTTCAAAGCCAAAGGGGTTAGTACACGAAAAATTTGCAAAATTTGAAATTATCATATTTCTTTCAAATGGTGCCCGATTTTTTAGATTCTTGGCTTGTTAGGATGATTGTTACCATAGTTTCGAGAATATGTAAGCGTATAATTAGTTTTCGATCCCTACAAAAAATTCACAAACCCCCTTCAAAGCCAAAGGGGGTAGTACACGAAAAACTTGCAAAATTTGAAAGTACCATAACTCTTTCAAATGGTGCCCGATTTTTAAGATTCTTTGCTTGTTAAGATGATGGTTACGATATTTTCGAGAATATGTTGGCGTATAAGTAGTTATCGATCGCTAAAAAAATTTCACAAACCCCCTTCAAATCAAAAGGGTAACGTACACGAAAAATTTGCAAAATTTGAAAGTACCATAACTCTTTCAAATGGTACCCGATTTTTAAGATTCTTGGCTTTTTAGGATGATGGTTACCAAAGTTTCGATAATATGTAAGCGTATAATTAGTTTTCGATCCCTACAAAAATTTCACAAACCCCCTTCAAAACCAAATGGGGTAGTACACGAAAAACTTGCAAAATTTGAAAGTACTGTAACTCTTTCAAATGGTGCCCGATTTTTAAGATTCTTTGCTTGTTAAGATGATGGTTACCATATTTTCGAGAATATGTTGGCGTATAAGTAGTTTTCGATCGCTAAAAAAATTTCACAAACCCCCTTCAAATCCAAAGGGGTTAGTACACGAAAAATTTGCAAAATTTGAAAGTACCATAACTCTTTCAAATGGTGCCCGATTTTTAAGATTCTTGGCTTGTTAGGATGATGGTTACCATAGTTTCGAGAATATGTAAGCGTATAATTAGTTTACGATCCCTACAAAAATTTCACAAACCCCTTTCAAAGCCAAAGGGGGTAGTACACGAAAAACTTGCAAAATTTGAAAGTACCATAACTCTTTCAAATGGTGCCCGATTTTTAAGATTCTTTGCTTGTTAAGATGATGGTTACCATATTTTCGAGAATATGTTGGCGTATAAGTAGTTATCGATCGCTAAAAAAATTTCACAAACCCCCTTCAAATCAAAAGGGTAACGTACACGAAAAATTTGCAAAATTTGAAAGTACCATAACTCTTTCAAATGGTACCCGATTTTTAAGATTCTTGGCTTTTTAGGATGATGGTTACCATAGTTTCGATAATATGTAAGCGTATAATTAGTTTTCGATCCCTACAAAAATTTCACAAACCCCCTTCAAAGTCAAAGGTGGTAGTACACGAAAAACTTGCAAAATTTGAAAGTACCATAACTCTTTCAAATGGTGCCCGATTTTTAAGATTCTTTGCTTGTTAAGATGATGGTTACCATATTTTCGAGAATATGTTGGCGTATAAGTAGTTTTCGATCGCTAAAAAAATTTCACAAACCCCCTTCAAATCCAAAGGGGTTAGTATACGAAAAATTTGCAAAATTTGAAAGTACCATAACTCTTTCAAATGGTGCCCGATTTTTAAGATTCTTGGCTTTTTAGGATGATGGTTACCATAGTTTCGAGAATATGTAAGCGTATAATTAGTTTTCGATCCCTACAAAAATTTCACAAACCCCCTTCAAAGCCAAAGGGGGTAGTACACGAAAAACTTGCAAAATTTGAAAGTACCATAACTCTTTCAAATGGTGCCCGATTTTTAAGATTCTTTGCTTGTTAAGATGATGGTTACCATATTTTCGAGAATATGTTGGCGTATAAGTAGTTTTCGATCGCTAAAAAAATTTCACAAACCCCCTTCAAATCCAAAGGGGTTAGTACACGAAAAATTTGCAAAATTTGAAAGTACCATAACTCTTTCAAATGGTTCCCGATTTTTAAGATTCTTGGCTTGTTAGGATGATGGTTACCATAGTTTCGAGAATATGTAAGCGTATAATTAGTTTTCGATCCCTACAAAAATTTCACAAACCCCTTTCAAAGCCAAAGGGGGTAGTACACGAAAAACTTGCAAAATTTGAAAGTACCATAACTCTTTCAAATGGTGCCCGATTTTTAAGATTCTTTGCTTGTTAAGATGATGGTTACCATATTTTTGAGAATATTTTGGCATATAAGTAGTTTTCGATCGCTAAAAAAATTTCACAAACCCCCTTCAAATCCAAAGGGGTTAGTACACGAAAAATTTGCAAAATTTGAAAGTACCATAACTCTTTCAAATGGTGCCCGATTTTTAAGATTCTTGGCTTGTTAGGATGATGGTTACCATAGTTTCGAGAATATGTAAGCGTATAATTAGTTTTCGATCCCTACAAAAATTTCACAAACCCCCTTCAAAGCCCAAGGGGGTAGTACACGAAAAACTTGCAAAATTTGAAACTACCATAACTCATTCAAATGGTGCCCGATTTTTAAGATTCTTTGCTTGTTAGGATGATGGTTACCATATTTTCGAGAATATGTAGGCGTATACTTAGTTTTCGATCACTAAAAAATTTCACAAAGCCCCTTCAAAGCCAAAGGGGTTAGTACACGAAAAATTTGCAAAATTTGAAATTATAATATTTCTTTCAAATGGTGCCCGATTTTTTAGATTCTTGGCTTGTTAGGATGATGGTTACCATAGTTTCGAGAATATGTAAGCGTATAATTAGTTTTCGATCCCTACAAAAAATTCACAAACCCCCTTCAAAGCCAAAGGGGTAGTACACGAAAAACTTGCAAAATTTGAAAGTACCATAACTCTTTCAAATGGTGCCCGATTTTTAAGATTCTTTGCTTGTTAAGATGATGGTTACCATATTTTCGAGAATATGTTGGCGTATAAGTAGTTTTCGATCGCTAAAAAAATTTCACAAACCCCCTTCAAATCCAAAGGGGTTAGTACACGAAAAATTTGCAAAATTTGAAAGTACCATAACTCTTTCAAATGGTGCCCGATTTTTAAGATTCTTGGCTTTTTAGGATGATGGTTACCATAGTTTCGATAATATGTAAGCGTATAATTAGTTTTCGATCCCTACAAAAATTTCACAAACCCCCTTCAAAGCCAAAGGGGGTAGTACACGAAAAACTTGCAAAATTTGAAAGTACCATAACTCTTTCAAATGGTGCCCGATTTTTAAGATTCTTTGCTTGTTAAGATGATGGTTACCATATTTTCGAGAATATGTTGGCGTATAAGTAGTTTTCGATCGCTAAAAAAATTTCACAAACCCCCTTCAAATCCAAAGGGGTTAGTACACGAAAAATTTGCAAAATTTGAAAATACCATAACTCGTTCAAATGGTGCCCTATTTTTAAGATTCTTAGCCTGTTAGGATAATGGTTACCATAGTTTCGATAATATGTAAGCGTATAATTAGTTTTCGTTCCCTACAAAAATTTCACAAACCCCCTTCAAAGCCAAAGGGGGTAGTACACGAAAAACTTGCAAAATTTGAAACTACCATAACTCATTCAAATGGTGCCCGATTTTTAAGATTATTTGCTTGTTAGGATGATGGTTACCATATTTTCGAGAATATGTAGGCGTATACTTAGTTTTCGATCACTAAAAAATTTCACAAACCCCCTTCAAAGCCAAAGGGGTTAGTACACGAGAAATTTGCAAAATTTGAAATTATCATATTTCTTTCAAATGGTGCCTGATTTTTTAGATTCTTGGCTTGTTAGGATGATGGATACCATAGTTTCGAGAATATGTAAGCGTATAATTAGTTTTCGATCCCTACAAAAATTTCACAAACCCCCTTCAAAGCCAAAGGGGGTAGTACACGAAAAACTTGCAAAATTTGAAAGTACCATAACTCTTTCAAATGGTGGCCGATTTTTAAGATTCTTTGCTTGTTAAGATGATGGTTACCATATTTTCGAGAATATGTCGGCGTATAAGTAGTTTTCGATCGCTAAAAAAATTTCACAAACCCCCTTCAAATCCAAAGGGGTTAGTACACGAAAAATTTGCAAAATTTGAAAGTACCATAACTCTTTCAAATGGTTCCCGATTTTTAAGATTCTTGGCTTGTTAGGATGATGGTTACCATAGTTTCGAGAATATGTAAGCGTATATTTAGTTTTCGATCCCTACAAAAATTTCACAAACCCCCTTCAAAGCCCAAGGGGGTAGTACACGAAAAACTTGCAAAATTTGAAACTACCATAACTCATTCAAATGGTGCCCGATTTTTAAGATTCTTTGCTTGTTAGGATGATGGTTACCATATTTTCGAGAATATGTAGGCGTATACTTAGTTTTCGATCACTAAAAAAATTTCACAAAGCCCCTTCAAAGCCAAAGGGGTTAGTACACGAAAAATTTGCAAAATTTGAAATTATCATATTTCTTTCAAATGGTGCCCGATTTTTTAGATTCTTGGCTTGTTAGGATGATGGTTACCATAGTTTCGAGAATATGTAATCGTATAATTAGTTTTCGATCCCTACAAAAAATTCACAAACCCCCTTCAAAGCCAAAGGGGGTAGTACACGAAAAACTTGCAAAATTTGAAAGTACCATAACTCTTTCAAATGGTGCCCGATTTTTAAGATTCTTTGCTTGTTAAGATGATGGTTACGATATTTTCGAGAATATGTTGGCGTATAAGTAGTTATCGATCGCTAAAAAAATTTCACAAACCCCCTTCAAATCAAAAGGGTAACGTACACGAAAAATTTGCAAAAGTTGAAAGTACCATAACTCTTTCAAATGGTACCCGATTTTTAAGATTCTTGGCTTTTTAGGATGATGGTTACCATAGTTTCGATAATATGTAAGCGTATAATTAGTTTTCGATCCCTACAAAAATTTCACAAACCTCCTTCAAAACCAAATGGGGTAGTACACGAAAAACTTGGAAAATTTGAAAGTACTGTAACTCCTTCAAATGGTGCCCGATTTTTAAGATTCTTTGCTTGTTAAGATGATGGTTACCATATTTTCGAGAATATGTTGGCGTATAAGTAGTTTTCGATCGCTAAAAAAATTTCACAAACCCCCTTCAAATCCAAAGGGGTTAGTACACGAAAAATTTGCAAAATTTGAAATTATCATATTTCTTTCAAATGGTGCCCGATTTTTTAGATTCTTGGCTTGTTAGGATGATGGTTACCATAGTTTCGAGAATATGTAATCGTATAATTAGTTTTCGATCCCTACAAAAAATTCACAAACCCCCTTCAAAGCCAAAGGGGGTAGTACACGAAAAACTTGCAAAATTTGAAAGTACCATAACTCTTTCAAATGGTGCCCGATTTTTAAGATTCTTTGCTTGTTAAGATGATGGTTACGATATTTTCGAGAATATGTTGGCGTATAAGTAGTTATCGATCGCTAAAAAAATTTCACAAACCCCCTTCAAATCAAAAGGGTAACGTACACGAAAAATTTGCAAAATTTGAAAGTACCATAACTCTTTCAAATGGTACCCGATTTTTAAGATTCTTGGCTTTTTAGGATGATGGTTACCATAGTTTCGATAATATGTAAGCGTATAATTAGTTTTCGATCCCTACAAAAATTTCACAAACCCCCTTCAAAACCAAATGGGGTAGTACACGAAAAACTTGCAAAATTTGAAAGTACTGTAACTCTTTCAAATGGTGCCCGATTTTTAAGATTCTTTGCTTGTTAAGATGATGGTTACCATATTTTCGAGAATATGTTGGCGTATAAGTAGTTTTCGGTCGCTAAAAAAATTTCACAAACCCCCTTCAAATCCAAAGGGGTTAGTACACGAAAAATTTGCAAAATTTGAAAGTACCATAACTCTTTCAAATGGTGCCCGATTTTTAAGATTCTTGGCTTGTTAGGATGATGGTTACCATAGTTTCGAGAATATGTAAGCGTATAATTAGTTTACGATCCCTACAAAAATTTCACAAACCCCTTTCAAAGCCAAAGGGGGTAGTACACGAAAAACTTGCAAAATTTGAAAGTACCATAACTCTTTGAAATGGTGCCCGATTTTTAAGATTCTTTGCTTGTTAAGATGATGGTTACCATATTTTCGAGAATATGTTGGCGTATAAGTAGTTATCGATCGCTAAAAAAATTTCACAAACCCCCTTCAAATCAAAAGGGTAACGTACACGAAAAATTTTCAAAATTTGAAAGTACCATAACTCTTTCAAATGGTGCCCGAATTTTAAGATTCTTGGCTTTTTAGGATGATGGTTACCATAGTTTCGAGAATATGTAAGCGTATAATTAGTTTTCGATCCCTACAAAAATTTCACAAACCCCCTTCAAAGCCAAAGGGGGTAGTACACGAAAAACTTGCAAAATTTGAAAGTACCATAACTCTTTCAAATGGTGCCCGATTTTTAAGATTCTTTGCTTGTTAAGATGATGGTTACCATATTTTCGAGAATATGTTGGCGTATAAGTAGTTATCGATCGCTAAAAAAATTTCACAAACCCCCTTCAAATCAAAAGGGTAACGTACACGAAAAATTTGCAAAATTTGAAAGTACCATAACTCTTTCAAATGGTACCCGATTTTTAAGATTCTTGGCTTTTTAGGATGATGGTTACCATAGTTTCGATAATATGTAAGCGTATAATTAGTTTTCGATCCCTACAAAAATTTCACAAACCCCCTTCAAAACCAAATGGGGTAGTACACGAAAAACTTGCAAAATTTGAAAGTACTGTAACTCTTTCAAATGGTGCCCGATTTTTAAGATTCTTTGCTTGTTAAGATGATGGTTACCATATTTTCGAGAATATGTTGGCGTATAAGTAGTTTTCGATCGCTAAAAAAATTTCACAAACCCCCTTCAAATCCAAAGGGGTTAGTTAGTACACGAAAAATTTGCAAAATTTGAAAGTACCATAACTCTTTCAAATGGTGCCCGATTTTTAAGATTCTTGGCTTGTTAGGATGATGGTTACCATAGTTTCGAGAATATGTAAGCGTATAATTAGTTTACGATCCCTACAAAAATTTCACAAACCCCTTTCAAAGCCAAAGGGGGTAGTACACGAAAAACTTGCAAAATTTGAAAGTACCATAACTCTTTCAAATGGTGCCCGATTTTTAAGATTCTTTGCTTGTTAAGATGATGGTTACGATATTTTCGAGAATATGTTGGCGTATAAGTAGTTATCGATCGCTAAAAAAATTTCACAAACCCCCTTCAAATCAAAAGGGTAACGTACACGAAAAATTTGCAAAATTTGAAAGTACCATAACTCTTTCAAATGGTACCCGATTTTTAAGATTCTTGGCTTTTTAGGATGATGGTTACCATAGTTTCGATAATATGTAAGCGTATAATTAGTTTTCGATCCCTACAAAAATTTCACAAACCCCCTTCAAAACCAAATGGGGTAGTACACGAAAAACTTGCAAAATTTGAAAGTACTGTAACTCTTTCAAATGGTGCCCGATTTTTAAGATTCTTTGCTTGTTAAGATGATGGTTACCATATTTTCGAGAATATGTTGGCGTATAAGTAGTTTTCGATCGCTAAAAAAATTTCACAAACCCCCTTCAAATCCAAAGGGGTTAGTACACGAAAAATTTGCAAAATTTGAAAGTACCATAACTCTTTCAAATGGTGCCCGATTTTTAAGATTCTTGGCTTGTTAGGATGATGGTTACCATAGTTTCGAGAATATGTAAGCGTATAATTAGTTTACGATCCCTACAAAAATTTCACAAACCCCTTTCAAAGCCAAAGGGGGTAGTACACGAAAAACTTGCAAAATTTGAAAGTACCATAACTCTTTCAAATGGTGCCCGATTTTTAAGATTCTTTGCTTGTTAAGATGATGGTTACGATATTTTCGAGAATATGTTGGCGTATAAGTAGTTATCGATCGTTAAAAAAATTTCACAAACCCCCTTCAAATCAAAAGGGTAACGTACACGAAAAATTTGCAAAAGTTGAAAGTACCATAACTCTTTCAAATGGTACCCGATTTTTAAGATTCTTGGCTTTTTAGGATGATGGTTACCATAGTTTCGATAATATGTAAGCGTATAATTAGTTTTCGATCCCTACAAAAATTTCACAAACCCCCTTCAAAACCAAATGGGGTAGTACACGAAAAACTTGCAAAATTTGAAAGTACTGTAACTCTTTCAAATGGTGCCCGATTTTTAAGATTCTTTGCTTGTTAAGATGATGGTTACCATATTTTCGAGAATATGTTGGCGTATAAGTAGTTTTCGATCGCTAAAAAAATTTCACAAACCCCCTTCAAATCCAAAGGGGTTAGTACACGAAAAATTTGCAAAATTTGAAAGTACCATAACTCTTTCAAATGGTACCCGATTTTTAAGATTCTTGGCTTTTTAGGATGATGGTTACCATAGTTTCGATAATATGTAAGCGTATAATTAGTTTTCGATCCCTACAAAAATTTCACAAACCCCCTTCAAAACCAAATGGGGTAGTACACGAAAAACTTGGAAAATTTGAAAGTACTGTAACTCTTTCAAATGGTGCCCGATTTTTAAGATTCTTTGCTTGTTAAGATGATGGTTACCATATTTTCGAGAATATGTTGGCGTATAAGTAGTTTTCGGTCGCTAAAAAAATTTCACAAACCCCCTTCAAATCCAAAGGGGTTAGTACACGAAAAATTTGCAAAATTTGAAAGTACCATAACTCTTTCAAATGGTGCCCGATTTTTAAGATTCTTGGCTTGTTAGGATGATGGTTACCATAGTTTCGAGAATATGTAAGCGTATAATTAGTTTACGATCCCTACAAAAATTTCACAAACCCCTTTCAAAGCCAAAGGGGGTAGTACACGAAAAACTTGCAAAATTTGAAAGTACCATAACTCTTTGAAATGGTGCCCGATTTTTAAGATTCTTTGCTTGTTAAGATGATGGTTACCATATTTTCGAGAATATGTTGGCGTATAAGTAGTTATCGATCGCTAAAAAAATTTCACAAACCCCCTTCAAATCAAAAGGGTAACGTACACGAAAAATTTTCAAAATTTGAAAGTACCATAACTCTTTCAAATGGTGCCCGAATTTTAAGATTCTTGGCTTTTTAGGATGATGGTTACCATAGTTTCGAGAATATGTAAGCGTATAATTAGTTTTCGATCCCTACAAAAATTTCACAAACCCCCTTCAAAGCCAAAGGGGGTAGTACACGAAAAACTTGCAAAATTTGAAAGTACCATAACTCTTTCAAATGGTGCCCGATTTTTAAGATTCTTTGCTTGTTAAGATGATGGTTACGATATTTTCGAGAATATGTTGGCGTATAAGTAGTTATCGATCGCTAAAAAAATTTCACAAACCCCCTTCAAATAAAAAGGGTAACGTACACGAAAAATTTGCAAAATTTGAAAGTACCATAACTCTTTCAAATGGTACCCGATTTTTAAGATTCTTGGCTTTTTAGGATGATGGTTACCATAGTTTCGATAATATGTAAGCGTATAATTAGTTTTCGATCCCTACAAAAATTTCACAAACCCCCTTCAAAACCAAATGGTGTAGTACACGAAAAACTTGGAAAATTTGAAAGTACTGTAACTCTTTCAAATGGTGCCCGATTTTTAAGATTCTTTGCTTGTTAAGATGATGGTTACCATATTTTCGAGAATATGTTGGCGTATAAGTAGTTTTCGATCGCTAAAAAAATTTCACAAACCCCCTTCAAATCCAAAGGGGTTAGTACACGAAAAATTTGCAAAATTTGAAAGTACCATAACTCTTTCAAATGGTGCCCGATTTTTAAGATTCTTGGCTTGTTAGGATGATGGTTACCATAGTTTCGAGAATATGTAAGCGTATAATTAGTTTACGATCCCTACAAAAATTTCACAAACCCCTTTCAAAGCCAAAGGGGGTAGTACACGAAAAACTTGCAAAATTTGAAAGTACCATAACTCTTTGAAATGGTGCCCGATTTTTAAGATTCTTTGCTTGTTAAGATGATGGTTACCATATTTTCGAGAATATGTTGGCGTATAAGTAGTTATCGATCGCTAAAAAAATTTCACAAACCCCCTTCAAATCAAAAGGGTAACGTACACGAAAAATTTTCAAAATTTGAAAGTACCATAACTCTTTCAAATGGTGCCCGAATTTTAAGATTCTTGGCTTTTTAGGATGATGGTTACCATAGTTTCGAGAATATGTAAGCGTATAATTAGTTTTCGATCCCTACAAAAATTTCACAAACCCCCTTCAAAGCCAAAGGGGGTAGTACACGAAAAACTTGCAAAATTTGAAAGTACCATAACTCTTTCAAATGGTGCCCGATTTTTAAGATTCTTTGCTTGTTAAGATGATGGTTACCATATTTTCGAGAATATGTTGGCGTATAAGTAGTTATCGATCGCTAAAAAAATTTCACAAACCCCCTTCAAATCAAAAGGGTAACGTACACGAAAAATTTGCAAAATTTGAAAGTACCATAACTCTTTCAAATGGTACCCGATTTTTAAGATTCTTGGCTTTTTAGGATGATGGTTACCATAGTTTCGATAATATGTAAGCGTATAATTAGTTTTCGATCCCTACAAAAATTTCACAAACCCCCTTCAAAACCAAATGGGGTAGTACACGAAAAACTTGCAAAATTTGAAAGTACTGTAACTCTTTCAAATGGTGCCCGATTTTTAAGATTCTTTGCTTGTTAAGATGATGGTTACCATATTTTCGAGAATATGTTGGCGTATAAGTAGTTTTCGATCGCTAAAAAAATTTCACAAACCCCCTTCAAATCCAAAGGGGTTAGTTAGTACACGAAAAATTTGCAAAATTTGAAAGTACCATAACTCTTTCAAATGGTGCCCGATTTTTAAGATTCTTGGCTTGTTAGGATGATGGTTACCATAGTTTCGAGAATATGTAAGCGTATAATTAGTTTACGATCCCTACAAAAATTTCACAAACCCCTTTCAAAGCCAAAGGGGGTAGTACACGAAAAACTTGCAAAATTTGAAAGTACCATAACTCTTTCAAATGGTGCCCGATTTTTAAGATTCTTTGCTTGTTAAGATGATGGTTACGATATTTTCGAGAATATGTTGGCGTATAAGTAGTTATCGATCGCTAAAAAAATTTCACAAACCCCCTTCAAATCAAAAGGGTAACGTACACGAAAAATTTGCAAAAGTTGAAAGTACCATAACTCTTTCAAATGGTACCCGATTTTTAAGATTCTTGGCTTTTTAGGATGATGGTTACCATAGTTTCGATAATATGTAAGCGTATAATTAGTTTTCGATCCCTACAAAAATTTCACAAACCCCCTTCAAAACCAAATGGGGTAGTACACGAAAAACTTGCAAAATTTGAAAGTACTGTAACTCTTTCAAATGGTGCCCGATTTTTAAGATTCTTTGCTTGTTAAGATGATGGTTACCATATTTTCGAGAATATGTTGGCGTATAAGTAGTTTTCGATCGCTAAAAAAATTTCACAAACCCCCTTCAAATCCAAAGGGGTTAGTACACGAAAAATTTGCAAAATTTGAAAGTACCATAACTCTTTCAAATGGTGCCCGATTTTTAAGATTCTTGGCTTGTTAGGATGATGGTTACCATAGTTTCGAGAATATGTAAGCGTATAATTAGTTTACGATCCCTACAAAAATTTCACAAACCCCTTTCAAAGCCAAAGGGGGTAGTACACGAAAAACTTGCAAAATTTGAAAGTACCATAACTCTTTCAAATGGTGCCCGATTTTTAAGATTCTTTGCTTGTTAAGATGATGGTTACCATATTTTCGAGAATATGTTGGCGTATAAGTAGTTATCGATCGCTAAAAAAATTTCACAAACCCCCTTCAAATCAAAAGGGTAACGTACACGAAAAATTTGCAAAAGTTGAAAGTACCATAACTCTTTCAAATGGTACCCGATTTTTAAGATTCTTGGCTTTTTAGGATGATGGTTACCATAGTTTCGATAATATGTAAGCGTATAATTAGTTTTCGATCCCTACAAAAATTTCACAAACCCCCTTCAAAACCAAATGGGGTAGTACACGAAAAACTTGCAAAATTTGAAAGTACTGTAACTCTTTCAAATGGTGCCCGATTTTTAAGATTCTTTGCTTGTTAAGATGATGGTTACCATATTTTCGAGAATATGTTGGCGTATAAGTAGTTTTCGATCGCTAAAAAAATTTCACAAACCCCCTTCAAATCCAAAGGGGTTAGTACACGAAAAATTTGCAAAATTTGAAAGTACCATAACTCTTTCAAATGGTGCCCGATTTTTAAGATTCTTGGCTTGTTAGGATGATGGTTACCATAGTTTCGAGAATATGTAAGCGTATAATTAGTTTACGATCCCTACAAAAATTTCACAAACCCCTTTCAAAGCCAAAGGGGGTAGTACACGAAAAACTTGCAAAATTTGAAAGTACCATAACTCTTTCAAATGGTGCCCGATTTTTAAGATTCTTTGCTTGTTAAGATGATGGTTACGATATTTTCGAGAATATGTTGGCGTATAAGTAGTTATCGATCGCTAAAAAAATTTCACAAACCCCCTTCAAATCAAAAGGGTAACGTACACGAAAAATTTGCAAAAGTTGAAAGTACCATAACTCTTTCAAATGGTACCCGATTTTTAAGATTCTTGGCTTTTTAGGATGATGGTTACCATAGTTTCGATAATATGTAAGCGTATAATTAGTTTTCGATCCCTACAAAAATTTCACAAACCCCCTTCAAAACCAAATGGGGTAGTACACGAAAAACTTGCAAAATTTGAAAGTACTGTAACTCTTTCAAATGGTGCCCGATTTTTAAGATTCTTTGCTTGTTAAGATGATGGTTACCATATTTTCGAGAATATGTTGGCGTATAAGTAGTTTTCGATCGCTAAAAAAATTTCACAAACCCCCTTCAAATCCAAAGGGGTTAGTACACGAAAAATTTGCAAAATTTGAAAGTACCATAACTCTTTCAAATGGTGCCCGATTTTTAAGATTCTTGGCTTGTTAGGATGATGGTTACCATAGTTTCGAGAATATGTAAGCGTATAATTAGTTTACGATCCCTACAAAAATTTCACAAACCCCTTTCAAAGCCAAAGGGGGTAGTACACGAAAAACTTGCAAAATTTGAAAGTACCATAACTCTTTCAAATGGTGCCCGATTTTTAAGATTCTTTGCTTGTTAAGATGATGGTTACGATATTTTCGAGAATATGTTGGCGTATAAGTAGTTATCGATCGCTAAAAAAATTTCACAAACCCCCTTCAAATCAAAAGGGTAACGTACACGAAAAATTTGCAAAAGTTGAAAGTACCATAACTCTTTCAAATGGTACCCGATTTTGAAGATTCTTGGCTTTTTAGGATGATGGTTACCATAGTTTCGATAATATGTAAGCGTATAATTAGTTTTCGATCCCTACAAAAATTTCACAAACCCCCTTCAAAACCAAATGGGGTAGTACACGAAAAACTTGCAAAATTTGAAAGTACTGTAACTCTTTCAAATGGTGCCCGATTTTTAAGATTCTTTGCTTGTTAAGATGATGGTTACCATATTTTCGAGAATATGTTGGCGTATAAGTAGTTTTCGATCGCTAAAAAAATTTCACAAACCCCCTTCAAATCCAAAGGGGTTAGTACACGAAAAATTTGCAAAATTTGAAAGTACCATAACTCTTTCAAATGGTGCCCGATTTTTAAGATTCTTGGCTTGTTAGGATGATGGTTACCATAGTTTCGAGAATATGTAAGCGTATAATTAGTTTACGATCCCTACAAAAATTTCACAAACCCCTTTCAAAGCCAAAGGGGGTAGTACACGAAAAACTTGCAAAATTTGAAAGTACCATAACTCTTTCAAATGGTGCCCGATTTTTAAGATTCTTTGCTTGTTAAGATGATGGTTACGATATTTTCGAGAATATGTTGGCGTATAAGTAGTTATCGATCGCTAAAAAAATTTCACAAACCCCCTTCAAATCAAAAGGGTAACGTACACGAAAAATTTGCAAAAGTTGAAAGTACCATAACTCTTTCAAATGGTACCCGATTTTGAAGATTCTTGGCTTTTTAGGATGATGGTTACCATAGTTTCGATAATATGTAAGCGTATAATTAGTTTTCGATCCCTACAAAAATTTCACAAACCCCCTTCAAAACCAAATGGGGTAGTACACGAAAAACTTGCAAAATTTGAAAGTACTGTAACTCTTTCAAATGGTGCCCGATTTTTAAGATTCTTTGCTTGTTAAGATGATGGTTACCATATTTTCGAGAATATGTTGGCGTATAAGTAGTTTTCGATCGCTAAAAAAATTTCACAAACCCCCTTCAAATCCAAAGGGGTTAGTACACGAAAAATTTGCAAAATTTGAAAGTACCATAACTCTTTCAAATGGTGCCCGATTTTTAAGATTCTTGGCTTGTTAGGATGATGGTTACCATAGTTTCGAGAATATGTAAGCGTATAATTAGTTTACGATCCCTACAAAAATTTCACAAACCCCTTTCAAAGCCAAAGGGGGTAGTACACGAAAAACTTGCAAAATTTGAAAGTACCATAACTCTTTCAAATGGTGCCCGATTTTTAAGATTCTTTGCTTGTTAAGATGATGGTTACGATATTTTCGAGAATATGTTGGCGTATAAGTAGTTATCGATCGCTAAAAAAATTTCACAAACCCCCTTCAAATCAAAAGGGTAACGTACACGAAAAATTTGCAAAAGTTGAAAGTACCATAACTCTTTCAAATGGTACCCGATTTTGAAGATTCTTGGCTTTTTAGGATGATGGTTACCATAGTTTCGATAATATGTAAGCGTATAATTAGTTTTCGATCCCTACAAAAATTTCACAAACCCCCTTCAAAACCAAATGGGGTAGTACACGAAAAACTTGCAAAATTTGAAAGTACTGTAACTCTTTCAAATGGTGCCCGATTTTTAAGATTCTTTGCTTGTTAAGATGATGGTTACCATATTTTCGAGAATATGTTGGCGTATAAGTAGTTTTCGATCGCTAAAAAAATTTCACAAACCCCCTTCAAATCCAAAGGGGTTAGTACACGAAAAATTTGCAAAATTTGAAAGTACCATAACTCTTTCAAATGGTGCCCGATTTTTAAGATTCTTGGCTTGTTAGGATGATGGTTACCATAGTTTCGAGAATATGTAAGCGTATAATTAGTTTACGATCCCTACAAAAATTTCACAAACCCCTTTCAAAGCCAAAGGGGGTAGTACACGAAAAACTTGCAAAATTTGAAAGTACCATAACTCTTTCAAATGGTGCCCGATTTTTAAGATTCTTTGCTTGTTAAGATGATGGTTACGATATTTTCGAGAATATGTTGGCGTATAAGTAGTTATCGATCGCTAAAAAAATTTCACAAACCCCCTTCAAATCAAAAGGGTAACGTACACGAAAAATTTGCAAAAGTTGAAAGTACCATAACTCTTTCAAATGGTACCCGATTTTTAAGATTCTTGGCTTTTTAGGATGATGGTTACCATAGTTTCGATAATATGTAAGCGTATAATTAGTTTTCGATCCGTACAAAAATTTCACAAACCCCCTTCAAAACCAAATGGGGTAGTACACGAAAAACTTGCAAAATTTGAAAGTACTGTAACTCTTTCAAATGGTGCCCGATTTTTAAGATTCTTTGCTTGTTAAGATGATGGTTACCATATTTTCGAGAATATGTTGGCGTATAAGTAGTTTTCGATCGCTAAAAAAATTTCACAAACCCCCTTCAAATCCAAAGGGGTTAGTACACGAAAAATTTGCAAAATTTGAAAGTACCATAACTCTTTCAAATGGTGCCCGATTTTTAAGATTCTTGGCTTGTTAGGATGATGGTTACCATAGTTTCGAGAATATGTAAGCGTATAATTAGTTTACGATCCCTACAAAAATTTCACAAACCCCTTTCAAAGCCAAAGGGGGTAGTACACGAAAAACTTGCAAAATTTGAAAGTACCATAACTCTTTCAAATGGTGCCCGATTTTTAAGATTCTTTGCTTGTTAAGATGATGGTTACGATATTTTCGAGAATATGTTGGCGTATAAGTAGTTATCGATCGCTAAAAAAATTTCACAAACCCCCTTCAAATCAAAAGGGTAACGTACACGAAAAATTTGCAAAAGTTGAAAGTACCATAACTCTTTCAAATGGTACCCGATTTTGAAGATTCTTGGCTTTTTAGGATGATGGTTACCATAGTTTCGATAATATGTAAGCGTATAATTAGTTTTCGATCCCTACAAAAATTTCACAAACCCCCTTCAAAACCAAATGGGGTAGTACACGAAAAACTTGCAAAATTTGAAAGTACTGTAACTCTTTCAAATGGTGCCCGATTTTTAAGATTCTTTGCTTGTTAAGATGATGGTTACCATATTTTCGAGAATATGTTGGCGTATAAGTAGTTTTCGATCGCTAAAAAAATTTCACAAACCCCCTTCAAATCCAAAGGGGTTAGTACACGAAAAATTTGCAAAATTTGAAAGTACCATAACTCTTTCAAATGGTGCCCGATTTTTAAGATTCTTGGCTTGTTAGGATGATGGTTACCATAGTTTCGAGAATATGTAAGCGTATAATTAGTTTACGATCCCTACAAAAATTTCACAAACCCCTTTCAAAGCCAAAGGGGGTAGTACACGAAAAACTTGCAAAATTTGAAAGTACCATAACTCTTTCAAATGGTGCCCGATTTTTAAGATTCTTTGCTTGTTAAGATGATGGTTACGATATTTTCGAGAATATGTTGGCGTATAAGTAGTTATCGATCGCTAAAAAAATTTCACAAACCCCCTTCAAATCAAAAGGGTAACGTACACGAAAAATTTGCAAAAGTTGAAAGTACCATAACTCTTTCAAATGGTACCCGATTTTTAAGATTCTTGGCTTTTTAGGATGATGGTTACCATAGTTTCGATAATATGTAAGCGTATAATTAGTTTTCGATCCCTACAAAAATTTCACAAACCCCCTTCAAAACCAAATGGGGTAGTACACGAAAAACTTGCAAAATTTGAAAGTACTGTAACTCTTTCAAATGGTGCCCGATTTTTAAGATTCTTTGCTTGTTAAGATGATGGTTACCATATTTTCGAGAATATGTTGGCGTATAAGTAGTTTTCGATCGCTAAAAAAATTTCACAAACCCCCTTCAAATCCAAAGGGGTTAGTACACGAAAAATTTGCAAAATTTGAAAGTACCATAACTCTTTCAAATGGTGCCCGATTTTTAAGATTCTTGGCTTGTTAGGATGATGGTTACCATAGTTTCGAGAATATGTAAGCGTATAATTAGTTTACGATCCCTACAAAAATTTCACAAACCCCTTTCAAAGCCAAAGGGGGTAGTACACGAAAAACTTGCAAAATTTGAAAGTACCATAACTCTTTCAAATGGTGCCCGATTTTTAAGATTCTTTGCTTGTTAAGATGATGGTTACGATATTTTCGAGAATATGTTGGCGTATAAGTAGTTATCGATCGCTAAAAAAATTTCACAAACCCCCTTCAAATCAAAAGGGTAACGTACACGAAAAATTTGCAAAAGTTGAAAGTACCATAACTCTTTCAAATGGTACCCGATTTTTAAGATTCTTGGCTTTTTAGGATGATGGTTACCATAGTTTCGATAATATGTAAGCGTATAATTAGTTTTCGATCCCTACAAAAATTTCACAAACCCCCTTCAAAACCAAATGGGGTAGTACACGAAAAACTTGCAAAATTTGAAAGTACTGTAACTCTTTCAAATGGTGCCCGATTTTTAAGATTCTTTGCTTGTTAAGATGATGGTTACCATATTTTCGAGAATATGTTGGCGTATAAGTAGTTTCCGATCGCTAAAAAAATTTCACAAACCCCCTTCAAATCCAAAGGGGTTAGTACACGAAAAATTTGCAAAATTTGAAAGTACCATAACTCTTTCAAATGGTGCCCGATTTTTAAGATTCTTGGCTTGTTAGGATGATGGTTACCATAGTTTCGAGAATATGTAAGCGTATAATTAGTTTACGATCCCTACAAAAATTTCACAAACCCCTTTCAAAGCCAAAGGGGGTAGTACACGAAAAACTTGCAAAATTTGAAAGTACCATAACTCTTTCAAATGGTGCCCGATTTTTAAGATTCTTTGCTTGTTAAGATGATGGTTACGATATTTTCGAGAATATGTTGGCGTATAAGTAGTTATCGATCGCTAAAAAAATTTCACAAACCCCCTTCAAATCAAAAGGGTAACGTACACGAAAAATTTGCAAAAGTTGAAAGTACCATAACTCTTTCAAATGGTACCCGATTTTTAAGATTCTTGGCTTTTTAGGATGATGGTTACCATAGTTTCGATAATATGTAAGCGTATAATTAGTTTTCGATCCCTACAAAAATTTCACAAACCCCCTTCAAAACCAAATGGGGTAGTACACGAAAAACTTGCAAAATTTGAAAGTACTGTAACTCTTTCAAATGGTGCCCGATTTTTAAGATTCTTTGCTTGTTAAGATGATGGTTACCATATTTTCGAGAATATGTTGGCGTATAAGTAGTTTTCGATCGCTAAAAAAATTTCACAAACCCCCTTCAAATCCAAAGGGGTTAGTACACGAAAAATTTGCAAAATTTGAAAGTACCATAACTCTTTCAAATGGTGCCCGATTTTTAAGATTCTTGGCTTGTTAGGATGATGGTTACCATAGTTTCGAGAATATGTAAGCGTATAATTAGTTTACGATCCCTACAAAAATTTCACAAACCCCTTTCAAAGCCAAAGGGGGTAGTACACGAAAAACTTGCAAAATTTGAAAGTACCATAACTCTTTCAAATGGTGCCCGATTTTTAAGATTCTTTGCTTGTTAAGATGATGGTTACGATATTTTCGAGAATATGTTGGCGTATAAGTAGTTATCGATCGCTAAAAAAATTTCACAAACCCCCTTCAAATCAAAAGGGTAACGTACACGAAAAATTTGCAAAAGTTGAAAGTACCATAACTCTTTCAAATGGTACCCGATTTTTAAGATTCTTGGCTTTTTAGGATGATGGTTACCATAGTTTCGATAATATGTAAGCGTATAATTAGTTTTCGATCCCTACAAAAATTTCACAAACCCCCTTCAAAACCAAATGGGGTAGTACACGAAAAACTTGCAAAATTTGAAAGTACTGTAACTCTTTCAAATGGTGCCCGATTTTTAAGATTCTTTGCTTGTTAAGATGATGGTTACCATATTTTCGAGAATATGTTGGCGTATAAGTAGTTTCCGATCGCTAAAAAAATTTCACAAACCCCCTTCAAATCCAAAGGGGTTAGTACACGAAAAATTTGCAAAATTTGAAAGTACCATAACTCTTTCAAATGGTGCCCGATTTTTAAGATTCTTGGCTTGTTAGGATGATGGTTACCATAGTTTCGAGAATATGTAAGCGTATAATTAGTTTACGATCCCTACAAAAATTTCACAAACCCCTTTCAAAGCCAAAGGGGGTAGTACACGAAAAACTTGCAAAATTTGAAAGTACCATAACTCTTTCAAATGGTGCCCGATTTTTAAGATTCTTTGCTTGTTAAGATGATGGTTACGATATTTTCGAGAATATGTTGGCGTATAAGTAGTTATCGATCGCTAAAAAAATTTCACAAACCCCCTTCAAATCAAAAGGGTAACGTACACGAAAAATTTGCAAAAGTTGAAAGTACCATAACTCTTTCAAATGGTACCCGATTTTTAAGATTCTTGGCTTTTTAGGATGATGGTTACCATAGTTTCGATAATATGTAAGCGTATAATTAGTTTTCGATCCCTACAAAAATTTCACAAACCCCCTTCAAAACCAAATGGGGTAGTACACGAAAAACTTGCAAAATTTGAAAGTACTGTAACTCTTTCAAATGGTGCCCGATTTTTAAAATTCTTTGCTTGTTAAGATGATGGTTACCATATTTTCGAGAATATGTTGGCGTATAAGTAGTTTCCGATCGCTAAAAAAATTTCACAAACCCCCTTCAAATCCAAAGGGGTTAGTACACGAAAAATTTGCAAAATTTGAAAGTACCATAACTCTTTCAAATGGTGCCCGATTTTTAAGATTCTTGGCTTGTTAGGATGATGGTTACCATAGTTTCGATAATATGTAAGCGTATAATTAGTTTTCGATCCCTACAAAAATTTCACAAACCCCTTTCAAAGCCAAAGGGGGTAGTACACGAAAAACTTGCAAAATTTGAAAGTACCATAACTCTTTCAAATGGTGCCCGATTTTTAAGATTCTTTGCTTGTTAAGATGATGGTTACCATATTTTCGAGAATATGTTGGCGTATAAGTAGTTATCGATCGCTAAAAAAATTTCACAAACCCCCTTCAAATCAAAAGGGTAACGTACACGAAAAATTTGCAAAATTTGAAAGTACCATAACTCTTTCAAATGGTACCCGATTTTTAAGATTCTTAGCTTTTTAGGATGATGGTTACCATAGTTTCGATAATATGTAAGCGTATAATTAGTTTTCGATCCCTACAAAAATTTCACAAACCCCCTTCAAAGCCAAAGGGGGTAGTACACAAAAAACTTGCAAAATTTGAAAGTACTATAACTTTTTCAAATGGTGCCCGATTTTTAAGATTCTTTGCTTGTTAAGATGATGGTTACCATATTTTCGAGAATATGTTGGCGTATAAGTAGTTTTCGATCGCTAAAAAAATTTCACAAACCCCCTTCAAATCCAAAGGGGTTAGTATACGAAAAATTTGCAAAATTTGAAAGTACCATAACTCTTTCAAATGGTGCCCGATTTTTAAGATTCTTGGCTTTTTAGGATGATGGTTACCATAGTTTCGATAATATGTAAGCGTATAATTAGTTTTCGATCCCTACAAAAATTTCACAAACCCCATTCAAAGCCAAAGGGGGTAGTACACGAAAAACTTGCAAAATTTGAAAGTACCATAACTCTTTCAAATGGTGCCCGATTTTTAAGATTCTTTGCTTGTTAAGATGATGGTTACCATATTTTCGAGAATATGTTGGCGTATAAGTAGTTTTCGATCGCTAAAAAAATTTCACAAACCCCCTTCAAATCCAAAGGGGTTAGTAGACGAAAAATTTGCAAAATTTGAAAATACCATAACTCGTTCAAATGGTGCCCTATTTTTAAGATTCTTAGCCTGTTAGGATGATGGTTACCATAGTTTCGATAATATGTAAGCGTATAATTAGTTTTCGATCCCTACAAAAATTTCACAAACCCCCTTCAAAGCCAAAGGGGGTAGTACACGAAAAACTTGCAAAATTTGAAAGTACCATAACTCTTTCAAATGGTGCCCGATTTTTAATATTCTTTGCTTGTTAAGATGATGGTTACCATATTTTCGAGAATATAATGGCGTATAAGTAGTTATCGATCGCTAAAAAAATTTCACAAACCCCCTTCAAATCAAAAGGGTAACTTACACGAAAAATTTGCAAAATTTGAAAGTACCATAACTCTTTCAAATGGTACCCGATTTTTAAGATTCTTGGCTTTTTAGGATGATGGCTACCATAGTTTCGATAATATGTAAGCGTATAATTAGTTTTCGATCCCTACAAAAATTTCACAAACCCCCTTCAAAACCAAATGGGGTAGTACACGAAAAACTTGCAAAATTTGAAAGTACTGTAACTCTTTCAAATGGTGCCCGATTTTTAAGATTCTTTGCTTGTTAAGATGATGGTTACCATATTTTCGAGAATATGTTGGCGTATAAGTAGTTTTCGATCGCTAAAAAAATTTCACAAACCCCCTTCAAATCCAAAGGGGTTAGTACACGAAAAATTTGCAAAATTTGAAAGTACCATAACTCTTTCAAATGGTGCCCGATTTTTAAGATTCTTGGCTTTTTAGGATGATGGTTACCATAGTTTCGATAATATGTAAGCGTATAATTAGTTTTCGATCCCTACAAAAATTTCACAAACCCCCTTCAAAGCCAAAGGGGGTAGTACACGAAAAACTTGCAAAATTTGAAAGTACCATAACTCTTTCAAATGGTGCCCGATTTTTAAGATTCTTTGCTTGTTAAGATGATGGTTACCATATTTTCGAGAATATGTTGGCGTATAAGTAGTTTTCGATCGCTAAAAAAATTTCATAAACCCCCTTCAAATCCAAAGGGGTTAGTACACGAAAAATTTGCAAAATTTGAAAATACCATAACTCGTTCAAATGGTGCCCTATTTTTAAGATTCTTAGCCTGTTAGGATAATGGTTACCATAGTTTCGATAATATGTAAGCGTATAATTAGTTTTCGTTCCCTACAAAAATTTCACAAACCCCCTTCAAAGCCAAAGGGGGTAGTACACGAAAAACTTGCAAAATTTGAAACTACCATAACTCATTCAAATGGTGCCCGATTTTTAAGATTATTTGCTTGTTAGGATGATGGTTACCATATTTTCGAGAATATGTAGGCGTATACTTAGTTTTCGATCACTAAAAAATTTCACAAACCCCCTTCAAAGCCAAAGGGGTTAGTACACGAGAAATTTGCAAAATTTGAAATTATCATATTTCTTTCAAATGGTGCCTGATTTTTTAGATTCTTGGCTTGTTAGGATGATGGATACCATAGTTTCGAGAATATGTAAGCGTATAATTAGTTTTCGATCCCTACAAAAATTTCACAAACCCCCTTCAAAGTCAAAGGGGGTAGTACACGAAAAACTTGCAAAATTTGAAAGTACCATAATTCTTTCAAATGGTGGCCGAATTTTAAGATTCTTTGCTTGTTAAGATGATGGTTACCATATTTTCGAGAATATGTTGGCGTATAAGTAGTTTTCGATCGCTAAAAAAATTTCACAAACCCCCTTCAAATCCAAAGGGGTTAGTACACGAAAAATTTGCAAAATTTGAAAGTACCATAACTCTTTCAAATGGTTCCCGATTTTTAAGATTCTTGGCTTGTTAGGATGATGGTTACCATAGTTTCGAGAATATGTAAGCGTATAATTAGTTTTCGATCCCTACAAAAATTTCACAAACCCCTTTCAAAGCCAAAGGGGGTAGTACACGAAAAACTTGCAAAATTTGAAAGTACCATAACTCTTTCAAATGGTGCCCGATTTTTAAGATTCTTTGCTTGTTAAGATGATGGTTACCATATTTTTGAGAATATTTTGGCATATAAGTAGTTTTCGATCGCTAAAAAAATTTCACAAACCCCCTTCAAATCCAAAGGGGTTAGTACACGAAAAATTTGCAAAATTTGAAAGTACCATAACTCTTTCAAATGGTGCCCGATTTTACAGATTCTTGGCTTGTTAGGATGATGGTTACCATAGTTTCGAGAATATGTAAGCGTATAATTAGTTTACGATCCCTACAAAAATTTCACAAACCCCTTTCAAAGCCAAAGGGGGTAGTACACGAAAAACTTGCAAAATTTGAAAGTACCATAACTCTTTCAAATGGTGCCCGATTTTTAAGATTCTTTGCTTGTTAAGATGATGGTTACCATATTTTCGAGAATATGTTGGCGTATAAGTAGTTATCGATCGCTAAAAAAATTTCACAAACCCCGTTCAAATCAAAAGGGTAACGTACACGAAAAATTTGCAAAATTTGAAAGTACCATAACTCTTTCAAATGGTACCCGATTTTTAAGATTCTTGGCTTTTTAGGATGATGGTTACCATAGTTTCGATAATATGTAAGCGTATAATTAGTTTTCGATCCCTACAAAAATTTCACAAACCCCCTTCAAAGCCAAAAGGGGTAGTACACGAAAAACTTGCAAAATTTGAAAGTACCATAACTCTTTCAAATGGTGCCCGATTTTTAAGATTCTTTGCTTGTTAAGATGATGGTTACCATATTTTCGAGAATATGTTGGCGTATAAGTAGTTTTCGATCGCTAAAAAAATTTCACAAACCCCCTTCAAATCCAAAGGGGTTAGTAGACGAAAAATTTGCAAAATTTGAAAATACCATAACTCGTTCAAATGGTGCCCTATTTTTAAGATTCTTAGCCTGTTAGGATGATGGTTACCATAGTTTCGATAATATGTAAGCGTATAATTAGTTTTCGATCCCTACAAAAATTTCACAAACCCCCTTCAAAGCCAAAGGGGGTAGTACACGAAAAACTTGCAAAATTTGAAAGTACCATAACTCTTTCAAATGGTGCCCGATTTTTAATATTCTTTGCTTGTTAAGATGATGGTTACCATATTTTCGAGAATATAATGGCGTATAAGTAGTTATCGATCGCTAAAAAAATTTCACAAACCCCCTTCAAATCAAAAGGGTAACTTACACGAAAAATTTGCAAAATTTGAAAGTACCATAACTCTTTCAAATGGTACCCGATTTTTAAGATTCTTGGCTTTTTAGGATGATGGCTACCATAGTTTCGATAATATGTAAGCGTATAATTAGTTTTCGATCCCTACAAAAATTTCACAAACCCCCTTCAAAACCAAATGGGGTAGTACACGAAAAACTTGCAAAATTTGAAAGTACTGTAACTCTTTCAAATGGTGCCCGATTTTTAAGATTCTTTGCTTGTTAAGATGATGGTTACCATATTTTCGAGAATATGTTGGCGTATAAGTAGTTTTCGATCGCTAAAAAAATTTCACAAACCCCCTTCAAATCCAAAGGGGTTAGTACACGAAAAATTTGCAAAATTTGAAAGTACCATAACTCTTTCAAATGGTGCCCGATTTTTAAGATTCTTGGCTTTTTAGGATGATGGTTACCATAGTTTCGATAATATGTAAGCGTATAATTAGTTTTCGATCCCTACAAAAATTTCACAAACCCCCTTCAAAGCCAAAGGGGGTAGTACACGAAAAACTTGCAAAATTTGAAAGTACCATAACTCTTTCAAATGGTGCCCGATTTTTAAGATTCTTTGCTTGTTAAGATGATGGTTACCATATTTTCGAGAATATGTTGGCGTATAAGTAGTTTTCGATCGCTAAAAAAATTTCATAAACCCCCTTCAAATCCAAAGGGGTTAGTACACGAAAAATTTGCAAAATTTGAAAATACCATAACTCGTTCAAATGGTGCCCTATTTTTAAGATTCTTAGCCTGTTAGGATAATGGTTACCATAGTTTCGATAATATGTAAGCGTATAATTAGTTTTCGTTCCCTACAAAAATTTCACAAACCCCCTTCAAAGCCAAAGGGGGTAGTACACGAAAAACTTGCAAAATTTGAAAGTACCATAACTCTTTCAAATGGTGCCCGATTTTTAAGATTCTTTGCTTGTTAAGATGATGGTTACCATATTTTCGAGAATATGTTGGCGTATAAGTAGTTATCGATCGCTAAAAAAATTTCACAAACCCCCTTCAAAGCCAAAGGGTAACGTACACGAAAAATTTGCAAAATTTGAAAGTACCATAACTCTTTCAAATGGTACCCGATTTTTAAGATTCTTGGCTTTTTAGGATGATGGTTACCATAGTTTCGATAATATGTAAGCGTATAATTAGTTTTCGATCCCTACAAAAAATTCACAAACCCCCTTCAAAGCCAAAGGGGTAGTACACGAAAAACTTGCAAAATTTGAAAGTACCATAACTCTTTCAAATGGTGCCCGATTTTTAAGATTCTTTGCTTGTTAAGATGATGGTTACCATATTTTCGAGAATATGTTGGCGTATAAGTAGTTTTCGATCGCTAAAAAAATTTCACAAACCCCCTTCAAATCCAAAGGGGTTAGTACACGAAAAATTTGCAAAATTTGAAAGTACCGTAACTCTTTCAAATGGTTCTCGATTTTTAAGATTCTTGGCTTGTTAGGATGATGGTTACCATAGTTTCGATAATATGTAAGCGTATAATTAGTTTTCGATCCCTACAAAAATTTCACAAACCCCCTTCAAAGCCAAAGGGGGTAGTACACGAAAAACTTGCAAAATTTGAAAGTACCATAACTCTTTCAAATGGTGCCCGATTTTTAAGATTCTTTGCTTGTTAAGATGATGGTTACCATATTTTCGAGAATATGTTGGCGTATAAGTAGTTATCGATCGCTAAAAAAATTTCACAAACCCCCTTCAAATCAAAAGGGTAACGTACACGAAAAATTTGCAAAATTTGAAAGTACCATAACTCTTTCAAATGGTACCCGATTTTTAAGATTCTTGGCTTTTTAGGATGATGGTTACCATAGTTTTGATAATATGTAAGCGTATAATTAGTTTTCGATCCCTACAAAAATTTCACAAACCCCCTTCAAAGCCAAAGGGGGTAGTACACGAAAAACTTGCAAAATTTGAAAGTACCATAACTCTTTCAAATGGTGCCCGATTTTTAAGATTCTTTGCTTGTTAAGATGATGGTTACCATATTTTCGAGAATATGTTGGCGTATAAGTAGTTTTCGATCGCTAAAAAAATTTCACAAACCCCCTTCAAATCCAAAGGGGTTAGTATACGAAAAATTTGCAAAATTTGAAAGTACCATAACTCTTTCAAATGGTGCCCGATTTTTAAGATTCTTGGCTTTTTAGGATGATGGTTACCATAGTTTCGATAATATGTAAGCGTATAATTAGTTTTCGATCCCTACAAAAATTTCACAAACCCCCTTCAAAGCCAAAGGGGGTAGTACACGAAAAACTTGCAAAATTTGAAACTACCATAACTCATTCAAATGGTGCCCGATTTTTAAGATTCTTTGCTGTTAGGATGATGGTTACCATATTTTCGAGAATATGTAGACGTATACTTAGTTTTCGATCACTAAAAAAATTTCACAAAGCCCCTTCAAAGCCAAAGGGGTTAGTACACGAAAAATTTGCAAAATTTGAAATTATAATATTTCTTTCAAATGGTGCCCGATTTTTTAGATTCTTGGCTTGTTAGGATGATGGTTACCATAGTTTCGAGAATATGTAAGCGTATAATTAGTTTTCGATCCCTACAAAAAATTCACAAACCCCCTTCAAAGCCAAAGGGGTAGTACACGAAAAACTTGCAAAATTTGAAAGTACCATAACTCTTTCAAATGGTGCCCGATTTTTAAGATTCTTTGCTTGTTAAGATGATGGTTACCATATTTTCAAGAATATGTTGGCGTATAAGTAGTTTTCGATCGCTTAAAAAATTTCACAAACCCCCTTCAAATCCAAAGGGGTTAGTACACGAAAAATTTGAAAAATTTGAAAGTACCGTAACTCTTTCAAATGGTTCTCGATTTTTAAGATTCTTGGCTTGTTAGGATGATGGTTACCATAGTTTCGAGAATATGTAAGCGTATAATTAGTTTTCGATCCCTACAAAAATTTCACAAACCCCCTTCAAAGCCAAAGGGGTTAGTACACGAAAAATTTGCAAAATTTGAAATTATCATATTTCTTTCAAATGGTGCCCGATTTTTTAGATTCTTGGCTTGTTAGGATGATGGTTACCATAGTTTCGAGAATATGTAAGCGTATAATTAGTTTTCGATCCCTACAAAAATTTTACAAACCCCCTTCAAAGCCAAACGGGGTAGTACACGAAAAACTTGCAAAATTTGAAAGTACCATAACTCTTTCAAATGGTGCCCGATTTTTAAGATTCTTTGCTTGTTAAGATGATGGTTACCATATTTTCGAGAATATGTTGGCGTATAAGTAGTTTTCGATCGCTAAAAAAATTTCACAAACCCCCTTCAAATCCAAAGGGGTTAGTACACGAAAAATTTGCAAAATTTGAAAGTACCATAACTCTTTCAAATGGTGCCCGATTTTTAAGATTCTTGGCTTTTTAGGATGATGGTTACCATAGTTTCGATAATATGTAAGCGTATAATTAGTTTTCAATCCCTACAAAAATTTCACAAACCCCCTTCAAAGCCAAAGGGGGTAGTACCCGAAAAACTTGCAAAATTTGAAACTACCATAACTCATTCAAATGGTGCCCGATTTTTAAGATTCTTTGCTTGTTAGGATGATGGTTACCATATTTTCGAGAATATGTAGGCGTATACTTAGTTTTCGATCACTAAAAAAATTTCACAAACCCCCTTCAAAGCCAAAGGGGTTAGTACACGAAAAAAGTGCAAAATTTGAAACTACTATAACTCTTTCAAATGGTGTTAGATTTTGAAGATTCTTGTCTCTTTTGGTTGATGGTTAACATATTTTCGAGAATATGTAGGTGTATCATTAGTTTTCGAAGCCTATAAAAATTTCACAAATTCTCTTCAAAGTCAAATGGGTTAGTACACGAAAAATGTGCAAAATTTGAAACTACCATAACTCTTTCAAATGGTGTAAGATTTTGAAGATTCTTGTCTCTTTTTATTGATAGTTAACATATTTTTTAGAATATGTAGGCCTATCATTAGTGTTCGAAGCCTATAAAAATTTAACAAATTATTTTCAAAGCCAAAGGGATTAGTACACGAAAAAAATGCAAAATTTGAAACTACCATAACTCTTTCAAATGGTGTTAGATTTTGAAGATTCTTGTCTCTTTTGGTTGATGGTTAACATATTTTTGAGAATATGTAGGCGTATCATTAGTTCTCTATGCCTATAAAAATTTCACAAATTCTCTTCAAAGCCAAAGGGGATGAAACTACCATAACTCTTTCAAATTGTGTTAGATTTGTAAGATTCTTGTCTCTTTTGGTCGATGGTTAACATATTTTTGAGAATATGTAAGCGTATCATTAGTTTTCGATGCCTATAAAAATTTCGGAAATCCTCTTCAAAGCCAAAGAGGTTAGTACACGAAAAAAAAAGTGCAAAATTTGAATCTACCATAACTCTTTCAAATGGTGTGAGATTTTGAAGATTCTTGTCTCTTTTGGTTGATGGTTACCATATTTTCGGAAATATGTAGGCGTACCATTAGTTTTAGATGCCTATAAAAATTTCACAAATTCTCTTTAAAGCCAAAGGGGTTAGTACACGAAAAAAGTGCAAAATTTGGAACTACCATAACTCTTTCAAATGGTGTAAGATATTGAAGATTCTTGTCTCTATTGGTTGATGGTTAACATATTTTTGAGAATACGTAGGCGTATCATTAGTTTTCGATGCCTATAAAAATTTCGGAAATCCTCTTCAAAGCCAAAGGGCTTAGTACACGAAAAAGTGCAAAATTTGAAAGTACCATAACTCTTTTAAATGGTGTGAGATTTTTAAGATTCTTGTCTCTTTTGGTTGATGGTTACTGTATTTTTTAGAATATATAGGTGTACCATCAGTTTTCAAAGCCTATAAAAATTTCTCAAATTCTCGTCAAAGCCAAAGGGGTTAGTACACGAAAAAAGTGCAAAATTTGAAACTACCATAACTCTTTCAAATGGTGTAAGATATTGATGATTCTTGTCTCTTTTGGTTGAAAGTTAACATATTTTCGAGAATACGTAGGCGTATCATTAGTTTTCGATGCCTATAAAAATTTCGGAAATCCTCTTCAAAGCCAAAGGGCTTAGTACACGAAAAACTGCAAAATTTGAAACTACCATAACTCTTTTAAATGGTGTGACATTTTGAAGATTCTTGTCTCTTTTGGTTGATGGTTACTGTATTTTTGAGAATATGTAGGTGTACCATCAGTTTTCAAAGCCTATAAATATTTCGCGAATTCTCTTCAAAGCCAAAGGGGTTAGTACACGAAAAAAGTGCAAAAATTGAAACTACCATAAGTCTTTCAAATGGTGTGAGATTTTGAAGATTCTTGTCTCTTGTTGTTGATGGTTAACATATTTTCGGGTAAATGTAGGCGTATCATTAGTTTACGTGGCCTATAAAAATTTCAGAAATCCTCTTCAAAGCCAAAGGGGGTTAGTACATGAAAAAGTTGCAAAATTTGAAACTACCATAACTCTTTCAAATGGTGTGAGATTGTGAAGATTCTTATCTCTTTTGGTTGATGGTTACCTCATTTTCGAGAATATGTAGGTGTACCATTAGTATTCAATGCGTATAAAAATTTCAAAAATTCTCTTCAAAGCCAAAGGAGTTAGTACACAAAAAGAGTGTAAAATTTAAAACTACCATAACTCTTTCAAATGGTGTGAGATGTTGAAGATTTTTGTCTCTTTTGATTGATGGTTAACTTATTTTTGAGAAAATGTAGGCGTATCATTAGTTTACGTGGCCTATAAAAATTTCAGAAATCCTCTTCAAAGCCAAAGGAGTTAGTACATGAAAAAGTTGCAAAATTTGAAACTAGCATAACTCTTTCAAATGGTATGAGATTGTGAAGATTCTTGTCTCTTTTGGTTCATGGTTACCGCATTTTCGAGAATATGTAGGTGTACCATTAGTTTTCGATGCGTATAAAAATTTCAAAAATTATGTTCAAACCAAAGGGGTTTGTACACGAAACGGTGTAAAATTTGAAACTACCATAACTCTTTCAAATGGTGTGAAATTTTGAAGATTCTTGTCTCTTTTGGTTGATGGTTACCATATTTTTGGGAATATGTAGGCGTACCATTAGATTTCGATGCCTATAAAAATTTCATAAATTCTCTTCAAAGCCAAAGGGGTTAGTACACGAAAAAAGTGCAAAATTGAAACTACCATAACTCTTTCAAATGGTGTAAGATATTGAAGATTCTTGTTTCTTTTGGTTGATGGTTAACATATTTTCGAGAATATGTAGGCGTATCAATAGTTTTCGTAGCCTATAAAAATTTCACAAATTCTCTTCAAAGCCAAAGGGTTTAGTACACGAAAAAAGTGCAAAATTTGAAACTACAATAACTCTTTCAAATGGTGTTAGATTTTGAAGATTCTTGTCTCTTTTGGTTGATCTTTAACATATTTTCGAGATGTGTAGGTGTATCATTAGTTTTCGAAGCCTATAAAAATTTCACAAATTCTCTTCAAAGTCAAAGGGGTTAGTACACGAAAAATGTGCAAAATTTGAAACTACCATAATTCTTTCAAATGGTGTGAGATTTTGAAGATTCTTTTCTCTTTTTGTTGATAGTTAACATATTTTTGAGAATATGTAGGCCTATCATTAGTTTTTGAAGCCTATAAAAATTTAACAAATTCTTTTCAAAGCCAAACGGGTTAGTACACGAAAAAAGTGCAAAATTTGAAACTACCATAACTCTTTCAAATGGTGTTAGATTTTGAAGATTCTTGTCTCTTTTGGTTGATGGTTAACATATTTTTGAGAATATGTAGGCGTATCATTAGTTCTCGATGCCTATAAAATTTCACAAATTCTCTTTAAAGCCAAAGGGGTTAGTACACGAAAAAAGTGCAAAATTTGAAACTACCGTAACTCTTTCAAATGGTGTAAGATATTGAAGATTCTTGTCTCTTTTGGTTGATGGTTAACATATTTTCGAGAATACGTAGGCGTATCATTAGTTTTCGATGCCTATAAAAATTTCGGAAATCCTCTTCAAAGCCAAAGGGCTTAGTACACGAAAAACTGCAAAATTTGAAACTACCATAACTCTTTTAAATGGTGTGACATTTTGAAGATTCTTGTCTCTTTTGGTTGATGGTTACTGTATTTTTTAGAATATGTAGGTGTACCATCAGTTTTCAAAGCCTATAAATATTTCGCGAATTCTCTTCAAAGCCAAAGGGGTTAGTACACGAAAAAAGTGCAAAATTTGAAACTACCATAAGTCTTTCAAATGGTGTGAGATTTTGAAGATCCTTGTCTCTTGTTGTTGATGGTTAACATATTTTCGGGTAAATGTAGGCGTATCATTAGTTTACGTGGCCTATAAAAATTTCAGAAATCCTCTTCAAAGCCAAAGGGGTTAGTACATGAAAAAATTGCAAAATTTGAAACTACCATAACTCTTTCAAATGGTGTGAAATTGTGAAGATTCTTATCTCTTTTGGTTGATGGTTACCTCATTTTCGAGAATATGTAGGTGTACCATTAGTATTCAATGCGTATAAAAATATCAAAAATTCTCTTCAAAACCAAAGGAGTTAGTACACAAAAAGAGTATAAAATTTAAAACTACCATAACTCTTTCAAATGGTGTGAGATGTTGAAGATTTTTGTCTTTTTTGATTGATGGTTAACTTATTTTTGAGAAAATGTAGGCGTATCATTAGTTTACGTGGCCTATAAAAATTTCAGAAATCCTCTTCAAAGCCAAAGGAGTTAGTACATGAAAAAGTTGCAAAATTTGAAACTAGCATAACTCTTTCAAATGGTATGAGATTGTGAAGATTCTTGTCTCTTTTGGTTGATGGTTACCGCATTTTCGAGAATATGTAGGTGTACCATTAGTTTTCGATGCGTATAAAAATTTCAAAAATTATGTTCAAACCAAAGGGGTTTGTACACGAAACGAGTGTAAAATTTAAAACTACCATAACTCTTTCAAATGGTGTGAAATTTTGAAGATTCTTGTCTCTTTTGGTTGATGGTTACCATATTTTTGGGAATATGTAGGCGTACCATTAGATTTCGATGCCTATAAAAATTTCACAAATTCTCTTCAAAGCCAAAGGGGTTAGTACACGAAAAAAGTGCAAAATTGAAAATACCATAACTCTTTCAAATGGTGTAAGATATTGAAGATTCTTGTTTCTTTTGGTTGATGGTTAACATATTTTCGAGAATATGTAGGCGTATCAATAGTTTTCGTAGCCTATAAAAATTTCACAAATTCTCTTCAAAGCCAAAGGGGTTAGTACACGAAAAAAGAGCAAAATTTGAAACTACCATAACTCTTTCAAATGGTGTTAGATTTTGAAGATTTTTGTCTCTTTAGGTTGATGGTTAACATATTTTAAAGAATATGTAGGCGTATTAGTAGTTTTCGATGCCTATAAAAATTTCACAAATTCTCTTCAAAGCCAAATGGGTTGGTACACGAAAAAAGTGCAAAATTTGAAACTACAATAACTCTTTCAAATGGTGTTATATTTTGAAGATTCTTGTCTCTTTTGGTTGATCTTTAACATATTTTCGAGATGTGTAGGTGTATCATTAGTTTTCGAAGCCTATAAAAATTTCACAAATTCTCTTCAAAGTCAAAGGGGTTAGTACACGAAAAATGTGCAAAATTTGAAACTACCATAATTCTTTCAAATGGTGTGAGATTTTGAAGATTCTTTTCTCTTTTTGTTGATAGTTAACATATTTTTGAGAATATGTAAGCCTACCATTAGTTTTTGAAGCCTATAAAAATTTAACAAATTCTTTACAAAGCCAAAGGGGTTAGTACACGAAAAAAAGTGCAAAATTTGAAACTACCATAACTCTTTCAAATGGTGTTAGATTTTGAAGATTCTTGTCTCTTTTGGTTGATGGTTAACATATTTCTGAGAATATGTAGGCGTATCATTAGTTCTCGATGCCTATAAAAATTTCACAAATTCTCTTTAAAGCCAAAGGGGTTAGTACACGAAAAAAGTGCAAAATTTGAAACTACCATAACTCTTTCAAATGGTGTAAGATATTGAAGATTCTTGTCTCTTTTGGTTGATGGTTAACATATTTTCGAGAATACGTAGGCGTATCATTAGTTTTCGATGCCTATAAAAATTTCGGAAATCCTCTTCAAAGCCAAAGGGCTTAGTTCACGAAAAAGTGCAAAATTTGAAACTACCATAACTCTTTTAAATGGTGTCAGATTTTGAAGATTCTTGTCTCTTTTGGTTGATGGTTACTGTATTTTTTAGAATATGTATGTGTACCATCAGTTTTCAAAGCCTATAAAAATTTCGCAAATTGTCTTCAAAGCCAAAGGGGTTAGTACACGAAAAAAGTGCAAAATTTGAAACTACCATAACTCTTTCAAATGGTGTGAGATTTTGAAGATTCTTGTCTCTTTTTGTTAATGGTTAACATATTTTTGAGAAAATGTAGGCGTATCATTAGTTTACGTGGCCTATAAAATTTCAGAAATCCTCTTCAAAGCCGAAGGGGTTAGTACATGAAAACGTTGCAAAATTTGAAACTACCATAACTATTTCAAATGGTATGAGATTGTGAAGATTCTTGTCTCTTTAGGTTGATGGTTACCGCATTTTTTAGAATATGTAGGTGTACCATTAGTTTTCGATGCGTATAAAAATTTCAAAAATTCTCTTCAAAGCCAAAGGGGTTAGTACACGAAAAGAGTGTAAAATTTGAAACTACCATAACTCTTTCAAATGGTGTGAGATTTTAAAGATTCTTGTCCCTTTTGGTTGATTGTTGCCATATTTTCGGGAATATGTAGGCGTACCATTAGATTTCGATGCCTATAAAAATTTCACAAATTCTCTTCAAAGTCAAAGGGGTTAGTACACGATAAAAGTGCAAAATTGAAACTACCATAACTCTTTCAAATGGTGTAAGATATCTAAGATTCTTGTCTCTTTTGGTTGATGGTTAACATATTTTGCAGAATATGTAGGCGTATCATTAGTTTTCGAAGCCTATAAAAATTTCACAAATTCTCTTCAAAGGCCAAAGAGGTTAGTACACGAAAAAAGATCAAAATTTGAAACTACCATAACTCTTTCAAATGGTGTTAGATTTTGAAGATTCTTGTCTCTATGGTTGATGGTTAACATATTTTTGAGAATATGTAGGCCTATCATTAGTTTTTAAAGCCTATAAAAATTTAACAAATTCTTTTCAAAGCCAAAGGGGTTAGTACACGAAAAAAAAGTGCAAAATTTGAAACTACCATAACTCTTTCAAATGGTGTTAGATTTTGAAGATTCTTGTCTCTTTTGGTTGATGGTTAACATATTTTTGAGAATATGTAGGCGTATCATTAATTCTCGATGCCTATAAAAATTTCACAAATTCTCTTCAAAGCTAAAGGGGTTAGTACACAAAAAAAAGTGCAGAATTTGAAACTACCATAACTCTTTCAAATGGTGTTAGATTTTGAAGATTCTTGTCTCTTTTGGTTGATGGTTAACATATTTTTGAGAATATGTAGGCGTATCATTAGCTCTCGATGCCTATAAAAATTTCACAAATTCTCTTTAAAGCCAAAGGGGTTAGTACACGAAAAAAGTGCAAAATTTGAAACTACCATAACTCTTTCAAATGGGGTTAAAATTTTGAAGATTCTTGTCTCTTTTGGTCGATGGTTAACATATTTTTGAGAATATGTAGACGTATCATTCGTTCTCGATGCCTATAAAAATTTCGGAAATCCTCTTCAAAGCCAAAGGGGTTAGTACACGAAAAAAGTGCAAAATTTGAAACTACCATAACTCTTTCAAATGGTGTAAGATATTGAAGATTCTTGTCTCTTTTGGTTGATGGTTAACATATTTTCGAGAATACGTAGGCGTATCATTAGTTTTCGATGCCTATAAAAATTTCGGAAATCCTCTTCAAAGCCAAAGGGCTTAGTTCACGAAAAAGTGCAAAATTTGAAACTACCATAACTCTTTTAAATGGTGTCAGATTTTGAAGATTCTTGTCTCTTTTGGTTGATGGTTACTGTATTTTTTAGAATATGTATGTGTACCATCAGTTTTCAAAGCCTATAAAAATTTCGCAAATTGTCTTCAAAGCCAAAGGGGTTAGTACACGAAAAAAGTGCAAAATTTGAAACTACCATAACTCTTTCAAATGGGGTTAAAATTTTGAAGATTCTTGTCTCTTTTGGTCGATGGTTAACATATTTTTGAGAATATGTAGACGTATCATTCGTTCTCGATGCCTATAAAAATTTCGGAAATCCTCTTCAAAGCCAAAGGGGTTAGTACACGAAAAAAAGTGCAAAATATGAATCTACCATAACTCTTTCAAATGGTGTAAGATTTTGAAGATTCTTGTCTCTTTTGGTTGATGGTTACCATATTTTCGGGAATATGTAGGCGTACCATTAGTTTTCGATACCTATAAAGATTTCACAAATTCTCTTCAAAGCCAAAGGGGTTAGTACACAAAAAAAGTGCAAAATTTGAAACTACCATAACTCTTTCAAATGGTGTAAGATATTGAAGATTCTTGTCTTTTTTGGTTGATGGTTAACATATTTTCGAGACTATGTAGGCGTATCATTAATTTTCGATGCCTATAAAAATTTCACAAGTCCTCTTCAAAGCCATAGGGGTTAGTACACCAAAAAAAGTGCAAAATTTAAAACTACCATAACTCTTTCAAATGGTGTGAGATGTTGAGGATTCTTGTCTCTTTTGATTGATGGTTAACTTATTTTTGAGAAAATGTAGGCGTATCATTAGTTTACGTGGCCTATAAAAATTTCAGAAATCCTCTTCAAAGCCAAAGTAGTTAGTACATGAAAAAGTTGCAAAATTTGAAACTACCATAACTCTTTCAAATGGTGTGAGATTGTAAAGATTCTTGTCTCTTTTGGTTGATGGTTACCATTAGTCTTCGATGCGTATAAAAATTTCAAAAATTCTCTTCAAACCAAAGGGGTTAGTACACGAAAAGAGTGTAAAATTTGAAACTAGCATAAGTCTTTCAAATGGTGTGAAATTTTGAAGATTCTTGTCTCTTTTGGTTGATGGTTACCATATTTTCGGGAATATGTAGGCGTACCATTAGATTTCGATGCCTATAAAAATTTCACAAATTCTCTTCAAAGCCAAAGGGGGTTAGTACACGAAAAAAGTGCAAAATTGAAACTACCATAACTCTTTCAAATGGTGTAAGATATTGAAGATTCTTGTTTCTTTTGGTTGATGGTTAACATATTTTCGAGAATATGTAGGCGTATCAATAGTTTTCGTAGCCTATAAAAATTTTACAAATTCTCTTCAAAGCCAAAGGGGTTAGTACACGAAAAAAGAGCAAAATTTAAAACTACCATAACTCTTTCAAATGGTGTTAGATTTTGAAGATTTTTGTCTCTTTAGGTTGATGGTTAACATATTTTAAAGAATATGTAGGTGTATTAGTAGTTTTCGATGCCTATAAAAATTTCACAAATTCTCTTCAAAGCCAAATGGGTTGGTACACGAAAAAAGTGCAAAATTTGAAACTACAATAACTCTTTCAAATGGTGTTAGATTTTGAAGATTCTTGTCTCTTTTGGTTGATCTTTAACATATTTTCGAGATGTGTAGGTGTATCATTAGTTTTCGAAGCCTATAAAAATTTCACAAATTCTCTTCAAAGTCAGAGGGGTTAGTACACGAAAAATGTGCAAAATTTGAAACTACCATAACTCTTTCAAATGGTGTTAGATTTTGAAGATTCTTTTCTCTTTTTGTTGACGGTTAACATATTTTTGAGAATATGTAGGCTTATCATTAGTTTTTGAAGCCTATAAAAATTTAACAAATTCTTTTCAAAGTCAAAGGGGTTAGTACACGAAAAAAAGTGCAAAATTTGAAACTACCATAACTCTTTCAAATGGTGTTAGATTTTGAAGATTCTTGTCTCTTTTGGTTGATGGTTAACATATTTTTTAGAATATGTAGGCGTATCATTAGTTTTCGATGCCAATAAAAATTTCACAAATTCTCTTCAAAGCCAAAGGGGTTAGTACACGAAAAAAGTGCAAAATTTGAAACTACCATAACTCTTTCAAATGGTGTTAGATTTTGAAGATTCTTGTCTCTTTTGGCTGATGGTTAACATATTTTTGAGAATATGTAGGCGTATCATTAGTTCTAGATGCCTATAAAAATTTCACAAATTCTCTTCAAAGCCAAAGGGGTTAGTACACGAAAAAAGTGCAAAATTTGAAACTACCATAACTCTTTCAAATGGGGTTAGATTTTGAAGATTCTTGTCTCTTTTGGTCGATGGTTAACATATTTTTGAGAATATGTAGGCGTATCATTCGTTCTCGATGCCTATAAAAATTTCGGAAATCCTCTTCAAAGCCAAAGGGGTTAGTACACGAAAAAAAGTGCAAAATATGAATCTACCATAACTCTTTCAAATGGTGTAAGATTTTGAAGATTCTTGTCTCTTTTGGTTGATGGTTACCATATTTTCGGGAATATGTAGGCGTACCATTAGTTTTCGATACCTATAAAGATTTCACAAATTCTCTTCAAAGCCAAAGGGGTTTGTACACGAAAAAAGTGCAAAATTTGAAACTACCATAACTCTTTCAAATGGTGTAAGATATTGAAGATTCTTGTCTCTTTTGGTTGATGGTTAACATATTTTCGAGACTATGTAGGCGTATCATTAATTTTCGATGCCTATAAAAATTTCACAAGTCCTCTTCAAAGCCATAGGGGTTAGTACACCAAAAAAAGTGCAAAATTTAAAACTACCATAACTCTTTCAAATGGTGTGAGATGTTGAAGATTCTTGTCTCTTTTGATTGATGGTTAACTTATTTTTGAGAAAATGTAGGCGTATCATTAGTTTACGTGGCCTATAAAAATTTCAGAAATCCTCTTCAAAGCCAAAGTAGTTAGTACATGAAAAAGTTGCAAAATTTGAAACTACCATAACTCTTTCAAATGGTGTGAGATTGTGAAGATTCTTGTCTCTTTTGGTTGATGGTTACCATTAGTTTTCGATGCGTATAAAAATTTCAAAAATTCTCTTCAAACCAAAGGGGTTAGTACACGAAAAGAGTGTAAAATTTGAAACTACCATAACTCTTTCAAATGGTGTGAAATTTTGAAGATTCTTGTCTCTTTTGGTTAATGGTTACCATATTTTCGGGAATATGTAGGCGTACCATTAGATTTCGATGCCTATAAAAACTTCACAAATTCTCTTCAAAGCCAAAGGGGTTAGTACACGAAAAAAGTGCAGAATTGAAACTACCATAACTCTTTCAAATGGTGTAAGATATTGAAGATTCTTGTTTCTTTTGGTTGATGGTTAACATATTTTCGAGAATATTTAGGCGTATCATTAGTTTTCGTAACCTATAAAAATTTCACAAATTCTCTTCAAAGCCAAAGGGGTTAGTACACGAAAAAAGAGCAAAATTTGAAACTACCATAACTCTTTCAAATGGTGTTAGATTTTGAAGATTTTTGTCTCTTTAGGTTGATGGTTAACATATTTTCAAGAATATGTAGGCGTATTAGTAGTTTTCGATGCCTATAAAAATTTCACAAATTCTCTTCAAAGCCAAATGACGTACACGAAAAAAGTGCAAAATTTGAAACTACAATAACTCTTTCAAATGGTGTTAGATTTTGAAGATTCTTGTCTCTTTTGGTTGATGGTTAACATATTTTCAAGAATATATAGGTGTATCATTAGTTTTCGAAGCCTATAAAAATTTCACAGATTTTCTTCAACGTCAAAGGGGTTAGTACACGAAAAATGTGCAAAATTTGAAACTACCATAACTCTTTCAAATGGTGTTAGATTTTGAAGATTCTTTTCTCTTTTTGTTGACGGTTAACATATTTTTGAGAATATGTAGGCTTATCATTAGTTTTTGAAGCCTATAAAAATTTAACAAATTCTTTTCAAAGTCAAAGGGGTTAGTACACGAAAAAAAGTGCAAAATTTGAAACTACCATAACTCTTTCAAATGGTGTTAGATTTTGAAGATTCTTGTCTCTTTTGGTTGATGGTTAACATATTTTTTAGAATATGTAGGCGTATCATTAGTTTTCGATGCCAATAAAAATTTCACAAATTCTCTTCAAAGCCAAAGGGGTTAGTACACGAAAAAAGTGCAAAATTTGAAACTACCATAACTCTTTCAAATGGTGTTAGATTTTGAAGATTCTTGTCTCTTTTGGCTGATGGTTAACATATTTTTGAGAATATGTAGGCGTATCATTAGTTCTAGATGCCTATAAAAATTTCACAAATTCTCTTCAAAGCCAAAGGGGTTAGTACACGAAAAAAGTGCAAAATTTGAAACTACCATAACTCTTTCAAATGGTGTTAGATTTTGAAGATTCTTGTCTCTTTTGGTCGATGGTTAACATATTTTTGAGAATATGTAGGCGTATCATTCGTTCTCGATGCCTATAAAAATTTCGGAAATCCTCTTCAAAGCCAAAGGGGTTAGTACACGAAAAAAAGTGCAAAATATGAATCTACCATAACTCTTTCAAATGGTGTAAGATTTTGAAGATTCTTGTCTCTTTTGGTTGATGGTTACCATATTTTCGGGAATATGTAGGCGTACCATTAGTTTTCGATACCTATAAAGATTTCACAAATTCTCTTCAAAGCCAAAGGGGTTTGTACACGAAAAAAGTGCAAAATTTGAAACTACCATAACTCTTTCAAATGGTGTAAGATATTGAAGATTCTTGTCTCTTTTGGTTGATGGTTAACATATTTTCGAGACTATGTAGGCGTATCATTAATTTTCGATGCCTATAAAAATTTCACAAGTCCTCTTCAAAGCCATAGGGGTTAGTACACCAAAAAAAGTGCAAAATTTAAAACTACCATAACTCTTTCAAATGGTGTGAGATGTTGAAGATTCTTGTCTCTTTTGATTGATGGTTAACTTATTTTTGAGAAAATGTAGGCGTATCATTAGTTTACGTGGCCTATAAAAATTTCAGAAATCCTCTTCAAAGCCAAAGTAGTTAGTACATGAAAAAGTTGCAAAATTTGAAACTACCATAACTCTTTCAAATGGTGTGAGATTGTGAAGATTCTTGTCTCTTTTGGTTGATGGTTACCATTAGTTTTCGATGCGTATAAAAATTTCAAAAATTCTCTTCAAACCAAAGGGGTTAGTACACGAAAAGAGTGTAAAATTTGAAACTACCATAACTCTTTCAAATGGTGTGAAATTTTGAAGATTCTTGTCTCTTTTGGTTAATGGTTACCATATTTTCGGGAATATGTAGGCGTACCATTAGATTTCGATGCCTATAAAAATTTCACAAATTCTCTTCAAAGCCAAAGGGGTTAGTACACGAAAAAAGTGCAGAATTGAAACTACCATAACTCTTTCAAATGGTGTAAGATATTGAAGATTCTTGTTTCTTTTGGTTGATGGTTAACATATTTTCGAGAATATTTAGGCGTATCATTAGTTTTCGTAACCTATAAAAATTTCACAAATTCTCTTCAAAGCCAAAGGGGTTAGTACACGAAAAAAGAGCAAAATTTGAAACTACCATAACTCTTTCAAATGGTGTTAGATTTTGAAGATTTTTGTCTCTTTAGGTTGATGGTTAACATATTTTCAAGAATATTTAGGCGTATTAGTAGTTTTCGATGCCTATAAAAATTTCACAAATTCTCTTCAAAGCCAAATGACGTACACGAAAAAAGTGCAAAATTTGAAACTACAATAACTCTTTCAAATGGTGTTAGATTTTGAAGATTCTTGTCTCTTTTGGTTGATGGTTAACATATTTTCAAGAATATATAGGTGTATCATTAGTTTTCGAAACCTATAAAAATTTCACAGATTTTCTTCAACGTCAAAGGGGTTAGTACACGAAAAATGTGCAAAATTTGAAACTACCATAACTCTTTCAAATGGTGTTAGATTTTGAAGATTCTTTTCTCTTTTTGTTGACGGTTAACATATTTTTGAGAATATGTAGGCTTATCATTAGTTTTTGAAGCCTATAAAAATTTAACAAATTCTTTTCAAAGTCAAAGGGGTTAGTACACGAAAAAAAGTGCAAAATTTGAAACTACCATAACTCTTTCAAATGGTGTTAGATTTTGAAGATTCTTGTCTCTTTTGGTTGATGGTTAACATATTTTTTAGAATATGTAGGCGTATCATTAGTTTTCGATGCCAATAAAAATTTCACAAATTCTCTTCAAAGCCAAAGGGGTTAGTACACGAAAAAAGTGCAAAATTTGAAACTACCATAACTCTTTCAAATGGTGTTAGATTTTGAAGATTCTTGTCTCTTTTGGCTGATGGTTAACATATTTTTGAGAATATGTAGGCGTATCATTAGTTCTAGATGCCTATAAAAATTTCACAAATTCTCTTCAAAGCCAAAGGGGTTAGTACACGAAAAAAGTGCAAAATTTGAAACTACCATAACTCTTTCAAATGGGGTTAGATTTTGAAGATTCTTGTCTCTTTTGGTCGATGGTTAACATATTTTTGAGAATATGTAGGCGTATCATTCGTTCTCGATGCCTATAAAAATTTCGGAAATCCTCTTCAAAGCCAAAGGGGTTAGTACACGAAAAAAAGTGCAAAATATGAATCTACCATAACTCTTTCAAATGGTGTAAGATTTTGAAGATTCTTGTCTCTTTTGGTTGATGGTTACCATATTTTCGGGAATATGTAGGCGTACCATTAGTTTTCGATACCTATAAAGATTTCACAAATTCTCTTCAAAGCCAAAGGGGTTTGTACACGAAAAAAGTGCAAAATTTGAAACTACCATAACTCTTTCAAATGGTGTAAGATATTGAAGATTCTTGTCTCTTTTGGTTGATGGTTAACATATTTTCGAGACTATGTAGGCGTATCATTAATTTTCGATGCCTATAAAAATTTCACAAGTCCTCTTCAAAGCCATAGGGGTTAGTACACCAAAAAAAGTGCAAAATTTAAAACTACCATAACTCTTTCAAATGGTGTGAGATGTTGAAGATTCTTGTCTCTTTTGATTGATGGTTAACTTATTTTTGAGAAAATGTAGGCGTATCATTAGTTTACGTGGCCTATAAAAATTTCAGAAATCCTCTTCAAAGCCAAAGTAGTTAGTACATGAAAAAGTTGCAAAATTTGAAACTACCATAACTCTTTCAAATGGTGTGAGATTGTGAAGATTCTTGTCTCTTTTGGTTGATGGTTACCATTAGTTTTCGATGCGTATAAAAATTTCAAAAATTCTCTTCAAACCAAAGGGGTTAGTACACGAAAAGAGTGTAAAATTTGAAACTACCATAACTCTTTCAAATGGTGTGAAATTTTGAAGATTCTTGTCTCTTTTGGTTAATGGTTACCATATTTTCGGGAATATGTAGGCGTACCATTAGATTTCGATGCCTATAAAAACTTCACAAATTCTCTTCAAAGCCAAAGGGGTTAGTACACGAAAAAAGTGCAGAATTGAAACTACCATAACTCTTTCAAATGGTGTAAGATATTGAAGATTCTTGTTTCTTTTGGTTGATGGTTAACATATTTTCGAGAATATTTAGGCGTATCATTAGTTTTCGTAACCTATAAAAATTTCACAAATTCTCTTCAAAGCCAAAGGGGTTAGTACACGAAAAAAGAGCAAAATTTGAAACTACCATAACTCTTTCAAATGGTGTTAGATTTTGAAGATTTTTGTCTCTTTAGGTTGATGGTTAACATATTTTCAAGAATATGTAGGCGTATTAGTAGTTTTCGATGCCTATAAAAATTTCACAAATTCTCTTCAAAGCCAAATGACGTACACGAAAAAAGTGCAAAATTTGAAACTACAATAACTCTTTCAAATGGTGTTAGATTTTGAAGATTCTTGTCTCTTTTGGTTGATGGTTAACATATTTTCAAGAATATATAGGTGTATCATTAGTTTTCGAAGCCTATAAAAATTTCACAGATTTTCTTCAACGTCAAAGGGGTTAGTACACGAAAAATGTGCAAAATTTGAAACTACCATAACTCTTTCAAATGGTGTTAGATTTTGAAGATTCTTTTCTCTTTTTGTTGACGGTTAACATATTTTTGAGAATATGTAGGCTTATCATTAGTTTTTGAAGCCTATAAAAATTTAACAAATTCTTTTCAAAGTCAAAGGGGTTAGTACACGAAAAAAAGTGCAAAATTTGAAACTACCATAACTCTTTCAAATGGTGTTAGATTTTGAAGATTCTTGTCTCTTTTGGTTGATGGTTAACATATTTTTTAGAATATGTAGGCGTATCATTAGTTTTCGATGCCAATAAAAATTTCACAAATTCTCTTCAAAGCCAAAGGGGTTAGTACACGAAAAAAGTGCAAAATTTGAAACTACCATAACTCTTTCAAATGGTGTTAGATTTTGAAGATTCTTGTCTCTTTTGGCTGATGGTTAACATATTTTTGAGAATATGTAGGCGTATCATTAGTTCTAGATGCCTATAAAAATTTCACAAATTCTCTTCAAAGCCAAAGGGGTTAGTACACGAAAAAAGTGCAAAATTTGAAACTACCATAACTCTTTCAAATGGTGTTAGATTTTGAAGATTCTTGTCTCTTTTGGTCGATGGTTAACATATTTTTGAGAATATGTAGGCGTATCATTCGTTCTCGATGCCTATAAAAATTTCGGAAATCCTCTTCAAAGCCAAAGGGGTTAGTACACGAAAAAAAGTGCAAAATATGAATCTACCATAACTCTTTCAAATGGTGTAAGATTTTGAAGATTCTTGTCTCTTTTGGTTGATGGTTACCATATTTTCGGGAATATGTAGGCGTACCATTAGTTTTCGATACCTATAAAGATTTCACAAATTCTCTTCAAAGCCAAAGGGGTTTGTACACGAAAAAAGTGCAAAATTTGAAACTACCATAACTCTTTCAAATGGTGTAAGATATTGAAGATTCTTGTCTCTTTTGGTTGATGGTTAACATATTTTCGAGACTATGTAGGCGTATCATTAATTTTCGATGCCTATAAAAATTTCACAAGTCCTCTTCAAAGCCATAGGGGTTAGTACACCAAAAAAAGTGCAAAATTTAAAACTACCATAACTCTTTCAAATGGTGTGAGATGTTGAAGATTCTTGTCTCTTTTGATTGATGGTTAACTTATTTTTGAGAAAATGTAGGCGTATCATTAGTTTACGTGGCCTATAAAAATTTCAGAAATCCTCTTCAAAGCCAAAGTAGTTAGTACATGAAAAAGTTGCAAAATTTGAAACTACCATAACTCTTTCAAATGGTGTGAGATTGTGAAGATTCTTGTCTCTTTTGGTTGATGGTTACCATTAGTTTTCGATGCGTATAAAAATTTCAAAAATTCTCTTCAAACCAAAGGGATTAGTACACGAAAAGAGTGTAAAATTTGAAACTACCATAACTCTTTCAAATGGTGTGAAATTTTGAAGATTCTTGTCTCTTTTGGTTAATGGTTACCATATTTTTGGGAATATGTAGGCGTACCATTAGATTTCGATGCCTATAAAAATTTCACAAATTCTCTTCAAAGCCAAAGGGGTTAGTACACGAAAAAAGTGCAGAATTAAAACTACCATAACTCTTTCAAATGGTGTAAGATATTGAAGATTCTTGTTTCTTTTGGTTGATGGTTAACATATTTTCGAGAATATTTAGGCGTATCATTAGTTTTCGTAACCTATAAAAATTTCACAAATTCTCTTCAAAGCCAAAGGGGTTAGTACACGAAAAAAGAGCAAAATTTGAAACTACCATAACTCTTTCAAATGGTGTTAGATTTTGAAGATTTTTGTCTCTTTAGGTTGATGGTTAACATATTTTCAAGAATATGTAGGCGTATTAGTAGTTTTCGATGCCTATAAAAATTTCACAAATTCTCTTCAAAGCCAAATGACGTACACGAAAAAAGTGCAAAATTTGAAACTACAATAACTCTTTCAAATGGTGTTAGATTTTGAAGATTCTTGTCTCTTTTGGTTGATGGTTAACATATTTTCAAGAATATATAGGTGTATCATTAGTTTTCGAAGCCTATAAAAATTTCACAGATTTTCTTCAACGTCAAAGGGGTTAGTACACGAAAAATGTGCAAAATTTGAAACTACCATAACTCTTTCAAATGGTGTTAGATTTTGAAGATTCTTTTCTCTTTTTGTTGACGGTTAACATATTTTTGAGAATATGTAGGCTTATCATTAGTTTTTGAAGCCTATAAAAATTTAACAAATTCTTTTCAAAGTCAAAGGGGTTAGTACACGAAAAAAAGTGCAAAATTTGAAACTACCATAACTCTTTCAAATGGTGTTAGATTTTGAAGATTCTTGTCTCTTTTGGTTGATGGTTAACATATTTTTTAGAATATGTAGGCGTATCATTAGTTTTCGATGCCAATAAAAATTTCACAAATTCTCTTCAAAGCCAAAGGGGTTAGTACACGAAAAAAGTGCAAAATTTGAAACTACCATAACTCTTTCAAATGGTGTTAGATTTTGAAGATTCTTGTCTCTTTTGGCTGATGGTTAACATATTTTTGAGAATATGTAGGCGTATCATTAGTTCTAGATGCCTATAAAAATTTCACAAATTCTCTTCAAAGCCAAAGGGGTTAGTACACGAAAAAAGTGCAAAATTTGAAACTACCATAACTCTTTCAAATGGTGTTAGATTTTGAAGATTCTTGTCTCTTTTGGTCGATGGTTAACATATTTTTGAGAATATGTAGGCGTATCATTAGTTCTCGATGCATATAAAAATTTCGGAAATCCTCTTCAAAGCCAAAGGGGTTAGTACACGAAAAAAAATGCAAAATTTGAATCTACCATAACTCTTTCAAATGGTGTGAGATTTTGCAGAATCTTGTCTCTATTGGTTGATGGTAACCATATTTTCGGGAATATGTAGGCGTACCATTAGTTTTCGATGCCTATAAAAATTTCACAAATTCTCTTCGAAGCCAAAGGGGTGGTTAGTACACGAAATAAGTGAAAATTTTGAAACTACCATAACTCTTTCAAATGGTGTAAGATATTGAAGATTCTTGTTTCTTTTGGTTGATGGTTAACATATTTTTGAGAATACGTAGGCGTATCATTAGTTTTCGATGCCTATAAAAATTTCGGAAATCCTCTTCAAAGCCAAAGCGCTTAGTACACGAAAAACTGCAAAATTTGAAACTTCCATAACTCTTTTAAATGGTGTGAGATTTTGAAGATTCTTGTCTCTTTTGGTTGATGGTTACTGTATTTTTTAGAATATGTAGGTGTACCATCAGTTTTCGAAGCCTATAAAAATTTCGCAAATTCTCTTCAAAGCCAAAGGGGTTAGTACATGAAAAAAGTACAAAATTTGAAACTACCATAAGTCTTTCAAATGGTGTGAGATTTTGAAGATTCTTGTCTCTTTTTGTTGATGGTTAACATATTTTCGAGAATATTTAGGCGTATCATTAGTTTTCGTAACATATAAAAATTTCACAAATTCTCTTCAAAGCCAAAGGGGTTAGTACACGAAAAAAGAGCAAAATTTGAAACTACCATAACTCTTTCAAATGGTGTTAGATTGTGAAGATTCTTGTCTCATTTGGTTGATGGTTGCCGCATTTTCGAGAATATGTAGGTGTACCATTAGTTTTCGATGCGTATAAAAATTTCAAAAATTCTCTTCAAAGCCAAAAGGGTTAGTACACGAAAAAAGTGTAAAATTTGAAACTACCATAACTCGTTCAAATGGTGTGATATTTTGAAGATTCTTGTTTCTCTCGATTGATGGTTAACATATTTTCAAGACTATGTACGCGTATCATTAGTTTTCGATGCCTATAAAAATTTCACAAGTCCTGTTCAAAGCTAAAGGAGTTAGTACACGAAAAAAAATGCAAAATTTAAAACTACCATAACTATTTCAAATGGTGTGAGATGTTGATGATTCTTGTCTCTTTTGATTGATGGTTAACTTATTTTCGAGAATATGTAGGCGTGTAATTAGTTTTCCATGCCTAAAAAAATGTCACAAATCCTCTTCAAAGCTAAAGGAGTTAGTACACGAAAAAACTGCAAAATTTGAAACTACCATAACTCTTTCAAATGGTGTAAGATTTTGAAGATTCTTGACTCTTTTGGTTGATGGTTACCGTATTTTTGAGAATATGTTGGCGTACCATTAGTTTTCGATGCCTATAAAAATTTCACAAATTCTCTTCGAAGACAAAGGGGTTAGTACACGAAAAAAAGAAAAATTTGAAACTACCATAACTCTTTCAAATGGTGTGAGATTTTGAAGATTCTTGACTCTTTTGGTTGATTGTTACCGCATTTTCGAGAATATGTAGGTGTACCATTAGTTTTCGATGCATATAAAAATTTCACAAATTCTCTTCAAAGCCAAAGGGGTTAGTACACGAAAAAAGTGCAAAATTTTAAACTACCATAACTCTTTCAAACGGTGTGAGATTTTGAAGATTCTTGGCTCTTTTGGTTGATGGATACCGCATTTTCGAGAATATGTAGATGTACCATTAGTTTTCGATGCATATAAAAATTTCACAAATTCTCTTCAAAGCTAAAGGGGTTAGTAAACGAAAAAAGTCCAAAATTTGAAACTAACATAACTCTTTCAAATGGTGTGAGATTTTGAAGATTCTTGACTCTTTTGGTTGATGGTTACCGTATTTTCGAGAATATGTTGGCTGAAAAAAACGCGTGCTCAAAAAAATATTACCATTAGTTTTCGATGCCTATAAAATTTCCCAAATTCTCTTCAAAGTCGAAGGGGTTAGTACACGAAAAAAGTGCAAAATTTGAAACTACCATAACTCTTTCAAATGGTGATAGATTTTGAAGATTCTAGTCCCTTTTGGTTGATGGTTACAGCATTTTCGAGAATATGTATGTGTACCATTAGTTTTCGATGCCTATAAAAATTTCAAAAATTCTCATAAAAGCCAAAAGGGTTAGTACACGAAAAAACTGAAAATTTGAAACTACCATAACTCTTTCAAATGGTGTAAGATTTTGAAGATTCTTGACTCTTTTGGTTGATGGTTACCGTATTTTCGAGAATATGTTGGCGTACCATTAGTTTTCGATGCCTATAAAAATTTCACAAATTCTCTTCGAAGACAAAGGGGTTAGTACACGAAAAAAGTGAAAAATTTGAAACTACCATAACTCTTTCAAATGGTGTGAGATTTTGAAGATTCTTGAATCTTTTGGTTGATGGTTACCGCATTTTCGAGAATATGTAGGTGTACCATTAGTTTTCGATGAATATAAAAATTTCACAAATTCTCTTCAAAGCCAAAGGGGTTAGTACACGAAAAAAGTGCAAAATTTTAAACTACCATAACTCTTTCAAACGGTGTGAGATTTTGAAGATTCTTGGCTCTTTTGGTTGATGGATACCGCATTTTCGAGAATATGTAGGTGTACCTTAGTTTTCGATGCATATAAAAATTTCACAAATTCTCTTCAAAGCTAAAGGGGTTAGTAAACGAAAAAAGTGCAAAATTTGAAACTACCATAACTCTTTCAAATGGTGTGAGATTTTGAAGATTCTTGACTCTTTTGGTTTATGGTTACCGTATTTTCGAGAATATGTTGGCTGAAAAAAACGCGTGCTCAAAAAAATATTACCATTAGTCTTCGATGCCTATAAAATTTCCCAAATTCTCTTCAAAGTCGAAGGGGTTAGTACACGAAAAAAGTGCAAAATTTGAAACTACCATAACTCTTTCAAATGGTGATAGATTTTGAAGATTCTTGTCCCTTTTGGTTGATGGTTACAGCATTTTCGAGAATATGTATGTGTACCATTAGTTTTCGATGCCTATAAAAATTTCAAAAATTCTCATAAAAGCCAAAAGGGTTAGTACACGAAAAAACTGAAAATTTGAAACTACCATAACTCTTTCAAATGGTGATAGATTTTGAAGATTCTTGACTCTTTTGGTTGATGGTTACCGTATTTTCGAGAATATGTTGGCGTACCATTAGTTTTCGATGCCTATAAAAATTTCACAAATTCTCTTCGAAGACAAAGGGGTTAGTACACGAAAAAAGTGAAAAATTTGAAACTACCATAACTCTTTCAAATGGTGTGAGATTTTGAAGATTCTTGAATCTTTTGGTTGATGGTTACCGCATTTTCGAGAATATGTAGGTGTACCATTAGTTTTCGATGAATATAAAAATTTCACAAATTCTCTTCAAAGCCAAAGGGGTTAGTACACGAAAAAAGTGCAAAATTTTAAACTACCATAACTCTTTCAAACGGTGTGAGATTTTGAAGATTCTTGGCTCTTTTGGTTGATGGATACCGCATTTTCGAGAACATATAAAAATTTCACAAATTCTCTTCAAAGCTAAAGGGGTTAGTAAACGAAAAAAGTGCAAAATTTGAAACTACCATAACTCTTTCAAATGGTGTGAGATTTTGAAGATTCTTGACTCTTTTGGTTTATGGTTACCGTATTTTCGAGAATATGTTGGCTGAAAAAAACGCGTGCTCAAAAAAATATTACCATTAGTTTTCGATGCCTATAAAATTTCCCAAATTCTCTTCAAAGTCGAAGGGGTTAGTACACGAAAAAAGTGCAAAATTTGAAACTACCATAACTCTTTCAAATGGTGATAGATTTTGAAGATTCTTGTCCCTTTTGGTTGATGGTTACAGCATTTTCGAGAATATGTATGTGTACCATTAGTTTTCGATGCCTATAAAAATTTCAAAAATTCTCATAAAAGCCAAAAGGGTTAGTACACGAAAAAACTGAAAATTTGAAACTACCATAACTCTTTCAAATGGTGTAAGATTTTGAAGATTCTTGACTCTTTTGGTTGATGGTTACCGTATTTTCGAGAATATGTTGGCGTACCATTAGTTTTCGATGCCTATAAAAATTTCACAAATTCTCTTCGAAGACAAAGGGGTTAGTACACGAAAAAAGTGAAAATTTTGAAACTACCATAACTCTTTCAAATGGTGTGAGATTTTGAAGATTCTTGAATCTTTTGGTTGATGGTTACCGCATTTTCGAGAATATGTAGGTGTACCATTAGTTTTCGATGAATATAAAAATTTCACAAATTCTCTTCAAAGCCAAAGGGGTTAGTACACGAAAAAAGTGCAAAATTTTAAACTACCATAACTCTTTCAAACGGTGTGAGATTTTGAAGATTCTTGGCTCTTTTGGTTGATGGATACCGCATTTTCGAGAACATATAAAAATTTCACAAATTCTCTTCAAAGCTAAAGGGGTTAGTAAACGAAAAAAGTGCAAAATTTGAAACTACCATAACTCTTTCAAATGGTGTGAGATTTTGAAGATTCTTGACTCTTTTGGTTTATGGTTACCGTATTTTCGAGAATATCTTGGCTGAAAAAAACGCGTGCTCAAAAAAATATTACCATTAGTTTTCGATGCCTATAAAATTTCCCAAATTCTCTTCAAAGTCGAAGGGGTTAGTACACGAAAAAAGTGCAAAATTTGAAACTACCATAACTCTTTCAAATGGTGATAGATTTTGAAGATTCTTGTCCCTTTTGGTTGATGGTTACAGCATTTTCGAGAATATGTATGTGTACCATTAGTTTTCAATGCCTATAAAAATTTCAAAAATTCTCATAAAAGCCAAAAGGGTTAGTACACGAAAAAACTGAAAATTTGAAACTACCATAACTCTTTCAAATGGTGTAAGATTTTGAAGATTCTTGACTCTTTTGGTTGATGGTTACCGTATTTTCGAGAATATGTTGGCGTACCATTAGTTTTCGATGCCTATAAAAATTTCACAAATTCTCTTCGAAGACAAAGGGGTTAGTACACGAAAAAAGAGAAAAATTTGAAACTACCATAACTTTTTCAAATGGTGTGAGATTTTGAAAATTCTTGTCTCTTTTGGTTGATGGTTACCGCATTTTCAAGAATATGTAGGTGTACCATTAGTTTTCGATGCATATAAAAATTTCACAAATTCTCTTCAAAGCCAAAGGGGTTAGTACACGAAAAAAGTGCAAAATTTTAAACTACCATAATTCTTTCAAACGGTGTGAGATTTTGAAGATTCTTGTCTCTTTTGGTTGATGGTTACCGTATTTTCGAGTATATATAGGCGTACCATTAGTTTTCGATGCCTATAAAAATTTCACAAATTCTCTTCAAAGGTAAAGGGGTTAGTAAACGAAAAAAGTGGAAAATTTGAAACTACCATAACTCTTTCAAATGGTGTGAGATTTCGAAGATTCTTGACGCTTTTGGTTGATGGTTACCGTATTTTCGAGAATATGTAGGTGTACCATTAGTTTTCGATGCCTATAAAAATTTCACAAATTCTCTTCAAAGTCGAAGGGGTTAGTACACGAAAAAATTGCAAAATTTGAAACTACCATAACTCTTTCAAACGGTGCTAGATTTTGAAGATCTTGTCTCTTTTGGTTGATCGTTACCGTATTTTCGAGTATATGTACGTGTACCATTAGTTTTCGATGCCTATAAAAATTTCACAAATTCTCTTCGAAGACAAAGGGATTAGTACACGAAATAAGTGCAATATTTGAAACTACCATAACTCTTTCAAATGGTGTGAGATTTTGAAGATTCTTGTCTCTTTTGGTTGATGGTTACCGCATGTTCGAGAATATGTAGGTGTACAATTAGTTTTCGATGCCTATAAAAATTTCACAAATTCTCTTTGAAAACAAAGGGGTTAGTACACGAAAAAAGTGCAAAATTTGAAACTACCATAACTCATTCAAATGGTGTGAGAATTAGAAGATTCTTGGCTCTTTTGGTTGATGGTTACCGCATTTTCGAGAATATGTAGGTGTACCATTAGTTTTCTATGCCTATAAAAATTTCACAAATTCTCTTCAAAGTCAAAGGGGTTAGTACACGAAAAAAGTGCAAAATTTGAAACTACCATAACTCTTTCAAATGGTGATAGATTTTGAAGATTCTTGTCTCTTTTGGTTGATGGCTACCGTATTTTCGAGTATATGTACGCGTACCATTAGTTTTCGATGCTTATAAAAATTTCACAAATTCTCTTCAAATCCAAAGGGGTTAGTACACGAAAAAAGTGCAAAATTTGAAACTACCATAACTCTTTCAAATGGTGTGAGATTTTGAAGATTCTTGACTCTTTTGGTTGATGGTTACCGCATTTTCGAGAATATGTAGGCGTATCATTAGTTTTCAATGCCTATAAAAATTTCAGAAATCCTCTTCAAAGCCAAAGGGGTTAGTACACGAAAAACTTGCAAAATTTCAAACTACCATAACTCTTTCAAATGGTGCCCGATTTTTTATATTCTTGGCTTATTAGGATGATGGTTACCATATTTTTTGTGAATAAGTAGGCGTATAATTAGTTTTCGATTTATATAAAAATTTCATAAAACCTCTTTAAAGTCAAAGGGAATAGTACACGAAAAACTAGCAAAATTTGAAACTACCATAACTCTTTTAAATGGTGCCCGATTTTTAATATTCTTGACTTATTACGATGATGGTTACCATATTTTCGTGAATAAGTAGGCGTATAATTAGTTTTCAATTCATATAAAAATTTCATAAAACCTCTTCAAAGCCAAAGGGGTTAGTACACGAAAAACTTTCAAAATTTCAAACTACATAACTCTTTCAAATGGTGCCTGATTTTTAATATTCTTGGCTTGTTAGGATGGTAGTTACTATATTTTCGTGAATAAGTAGACGTATAATTAGTTTTCGATTCCTATAAAAATTTCATAAAACCTCTTCATAGCCAAATGGGTTAGTACACGAAAAACTTGCCAAATTTGAAACTAAACTCTTTGAAATGGTGCCCGATTTTTTAGATTCTTGACTTGTTAGGATGATGGTTACCATATATTCTTAAATATGTGGGCGTATCATGAGTTTTTGATCTTTTTAAAAAATTTATAAAACATCTTCAAAGCCAAAGGGGTTAGTACACGAAAAACTTGCAAAATTTGAAACAACATAACTCTTTCGAATGATGCCCTATTTTTAATATTCTTGGCTTGTTAGGATGATGGTTACCATATTTTCCTTAATAAGTAGGCGTATAATTAGTTTTTATTCCCTATAAAAATTTCATAAAACCTCTTCAAAACCAACGGGGTTAGTACACGAAAAACTTGCCAAATTTATGAATATCATAACTTTTTCAAATGGTGCCCGCTTTTTATGATTGTTGGCTTGTTAGGATGATGGTTACCATATTTTCGTAAATATGTAGGCGTGTAATTGGTTTTCGATCCCTATTACTATATTTTCAAGAATAACTAGGCATATTATTATTTTTCGATCCCTATAAAAATTTCATAAACACTCTTCAAAATTGAAATGGGTTAGTACACGAAAAACTTGCAAAAAATGAAACTACCATAACTCTTTCAAATAGTGCGACATTTTTAAGATTCTTATCTTTTTGCGTTGGTGGTTACAATATTTTAGAAAATAAGTAGGCGATTAATTATGTTTCGATCCCTATAAAAATTTTATAAATCCTCCTCAAAGTCAAAGGGTTAGTATACACGAAAAACTTGGAAAATTTGAAACTACCATAACTCTTTCAAATGGTTTGACATTTACAAGATTCTTGTCTTTTTACGTTGATGGTTACCATATTCGTTATCAGAGCATTAACTACGAAATCTTCAATTCTTGTTGAAATCTTTATCAAGCCAGTCGATCTTGTGACAAATCGATATTCGTTATCCTCTAAATCAACTTGAACCAAATTTACTAGTGCGGAATAAAAGAATACACGAAGAATCGATATTCTTTAAAGTAAACAATAATTACTAAGATACTCAAAATTATTCAATAATACAGATCTAATATTTAAGACAAACACAATCAACACAACCTATAGTTTCACAAAATTAAATATTACTTTTTTTTTCCTTTTTTTAAGGGGGCCCGTGTAAAGATGAACAACTAACAAACCTAATAAAAACAAAGGTTATTAAGTTATATAGCCACACGGTTATAGTGAATTGGGATATAGCCCACCTTTCGTTAATTTCTTGTAAATAGCCAAGTTAACTTATTAACAGATTAGTAAAAGACGTATTTAATTCAGCCAAACATGTAAAAAAAAAGGTAGTTAATAGGCTGCCACGTATGCAAGTTGGCTATTTACAAAGTATTTACCAAAGGTTGGCTAATTTACAATTTCTATAGTTTACGTGGCTTACGTAGCCAATTTTTTGTAAAAACAATTCCATTTTCCGAAGAGAAGAAGAAAGAAAAGTTAAACGTTGTTAAACTGAAATCTAATTATGAAGGATTTCCTTGCAATCTATCAAGAGTACTTTGGTGTATTTAAGCCATTGCCATGTTTTGCTATTTATAGCCTTCCGAAACCGTGTAGATGTGTCTTCGAGCCTTTAATTCAAGGAATCAAGGCCGACTTCACGAAGGCAAATCTCTAGTCTGTCAGCAACCAAATTGCCAAAAATGCTACCTCGACCAGTAGATTATATACTATCTCACGCTAAGACCATGTACAAGCTTTCTAATATCCACAAGAATTGTTGTATATATGTACTAGTGTTTGCTCCTTTAGTCAATGATGCAACTCTAAATTATCATGCAATGTGTAAGTGTGTACAAGTACTCACTAGATTATAAATATCTACATAAAAAGGTTTGTTTCTGTTTCCGGTTCCGGTTTTGCTTCTGTCTTGGTGACTCGCTGCCACAACAATTTAGATATATCAAATTCATTGGTGGACATGAAAGTTCCCAACGGAATTGGGAGTTTCTTTGACCAAAAATAGATTAATGATAACAAAGATCTTCTATTTCTAGCTCTCTTTACGCTAATATGTTTGGAGAATAGAGGGCCTCTAAAGGATTTGTTTGATCATAACAAAAGAAGAAAAAAAAATTAACTTGTTTACAAATTCACACGTTAAAATTTTGATGAAGCGGAAATGTTTGGCACATGATCGCGCAAGTCCTCTGCCTGCTTCGTGGTGTTCTCTCATGTCCAGCGGGAAGCAACAACTCCTCTCCGTCGTTGCCATGATACCGATCAACAGATCAAGTCTTCAAGGCAGATAGATATACATGGAAGCAAATTGGTGAGTCAACGTCCAGAGAGACAATGGCTGAAAAAGTGTAACCACGATCATCTTTGTTGGACTCGTCTTTCTTCTCATTGTCTATTTCGTCTTTATTCTTGGACTCGCCATTCACTTGCACCTTGTCAGCCTCCTGTGTGTTATTGCAGGCGTTCCTTCTCTTCGGCCTTGACAAATGTAACACATGGAGATGAGAAAAAGAGAGAAGAGAGAAGATAGAGAGAGGGACCCTTGAGGTGGTTTACAAGGGTCTTCGGTTGGCAAAATCTCTCTCTGCCTCTTTCTCCGATTTCCCCCGAATTTCTTTGTTTTTTACACAACTTTTAGTTTAAAAACTAACGAAATTTGTCGGCCATTTCTTGGTCCAACGACACGCCGTTTCAACGACAAACAACGAATAAACGAAAAATGTTGCCTTCATCGGCCGCCAAGCCACCGACAGTGGCAGTGCCAGAGAAATTCACCGACTTTCGCCGGCATTTAGAACCTTGGTATAAAAACTCAATATAAACCACAAACAAGCGCATCCATGACTCTATAGTCTCCAAGTCTCAACACCAAATGATCTCCTCGCCGTACTCTTTGCAGAAACAGAAATTAAGAGCATAGGCAAAGGGCACAATATAGAGACAAACTATATCAATTAAAAAAAATTAATAAATAAGAACTATAATATTAAATCATAAAAAACAAACCAAAAATAAATAATCATAAGAGAATACGGTGTGTACTTGTGAAATGCTGATTAGGAATTCCATAAAATAAAAGAATTAGAAACAAGTTATACGTCAAGGATTGATGGTTGGGAGAATCCGAATGGGAGGTTGCTTAATCAAACCGAAGTAATAATCAAAAGTGCAACGGTAAACACCCACGTCAGTGATCTACGTATTTTGGTATTTGTATGGAAGTGTGTAAATTAATAATAAGAGATGGTAGGATAGTTGAAGAGTACAAGGAAGATGTGAGGTTGGTGGGTGGGCAACCCGAATCATGCGTAGGAATTGAAATGAATAAATAAATAAATAGAAATTGAAGTAAGGAAAGGTAAGGTTAGGCGGAATGGTTTGTAGGTTGTGTCCTTCCGAGAAAAGAGAGTTTGGCGGAGGGAATGAGGGGCGCTTCTTCATCGCCAGTGCCAGTGTTGGGCACGAAGATATCGGACGACTTCTTCTCCAACTTGCCGTCCTGGATTGCACCATTCAGATACATACATATAGTTGCAACGGAAATGAGAAAATAATGAAAGCACATGATCCCGGCCCTAACCTTTGTGATTCTTTCGGGAATAGCTTGAGACGCAGTGGTGGCATCCCTAACCTTGATGTAGTTGTACATGACAACGCCGCACAAGGCTGCAGGGACAGAGAGAGAGAGAGAGAGGGGTTAGAGAAGAAGAAAACGAAGGCAATGGTAGAGATGAATGAATGAAGGAAGGAAGTACCGATGGCGTAGCCGGTGATGTTGAGTGCGGTGATAGTGGAGTCGGGGAAAATGAGGGTGGAGAGGCCGATGAGGATCCAGTCTTTGAGGACGCCGGCGACGCGGACGGTGAGGGCCCCGGTTCTGGCGATGACGAGGAAGATGGAGAAGTTGAGGGCGAGAGCGCAGAGGGCGTTGGTGAAGAAGACGAGCACGTCGAACGATTGAAGGAGGTGGGAGAGATTGAGAACGTCGGGGGGCTTCTCGAGGAGGAACCAGGGGACGAACAGGAAGAGGAAGCTGCAAGGGGCGATGTAGTAGAGGCTCGTGATGGGGTTCAGCGACAGCCCTTTGCTCTGCAGCAGCACCTGCGTGAGCACGAGCCTGAGCGCCTCTGCAAACATTCCGGTCACCTGGAACACCGTCCCCACCACGTTGAAGTGGATCTCTCCGTACGACGACACCACCACACCCACGCTCACCACCACCATGTTCCCCGCCACCGACCACCGCAGCTTCTCCGTCCCGCACAGCACCGCCATAACCAGCGTCGCCACCGGCACTGCACCACCCTCACACTGCTCAGAAAAACACACGCAGAGGAAAAAAAAAAACTAAAACCAAAAAACCATTATTACCGTACTTAGCGCTTTGAGCATCTGGATGAATGCCACCGAGATGTGCAAGTACGCGGTGTTCCCGAACCAGAGGCTGGAAGCAAAGAAGGCGCTGATCGGAATCACGCACGTCACGTATCTGACAACCAAACCAATACTCAGACTCAGACTCAGACTCGGTGTTTGATACTACTACATCTAATTAATACTCTATATGTGCTTACATTTCAAAGGTCATCTTCACAGGAGACACCACCTGCCCAAACACAAAGGCCAAGGTCATCATCAACAGCAACAACACAAAACAAAACGAAATGGGATATTCAGATGTACGGTACCTTGAAAACGCGGACGAGAAAGAAGGCGACGAGGCCGGAAAAGCCCATGTGAATCATGGTGAGCGTGATGGGCAGAGGAAAGTTGAAGTATTTCGGAGACAGAACCCACTGCCATATCCCCAAATTGCAATATTAGATACAAGGATAGAAAGAGAAAGAAAGAGAGAGAAGAGAGGTGACCTTGTTGTAGAGAATGACGCCGGAGGAGAGCAAGATGTAGATGAACAAGTAGACATAAGTCAACACCAGCGGTTTGCTGATCATCATCTCCGCTCACATCAGATCTAAATCAGATTCACAACCACACAATGCAATTTAACACTTCCACTTCATTTCATTTCACACAACCATCAAACTTATTTTCTCCAAAAATCAAGATTTGTGAACAGGCCTTCAGCTTACATTCGATAAGGGATCGCCCTCTTACACCCACCAACTCCACCAATTCTATTATTATATAATGACAATATATATGTAAGTGTAACCAATACCACATATTTTAGATGCTATATACCACCAATTACTTCAAATTTCCCTGTAAACAAATTCGTACAATTTCTCATTAAAAATTCCACATTAAAACACTTGCGTAATAGATTAAATTTGATAATACAGTTTAAACATGAGTTCCACATAACATTTAATATTGGATTAAAATATTTAAAATTGAGCGAAACCCTTGTCTTTAAACTCTAAAATTAAAGATCCTTACCCTTAAGATAAAAAAAATAAAAAATTAAAAAAAAAGATTTTTTTTCATTTCAGACTAAGTGTTTAGCGAAATAGTCAATGTTTTATAAATTAGTGCATTTTAACCAATTATAATGTAAAAAAATACTAATATACCCTTAATTATTTTCAAAATAATTAATTTAAGTGTCCAAAACTTTAATCCACAGTATTTTATGTATATACCAAATAGATTCAAAAAATTTAATCGTGCCTTCAAAATATTTAATCTTTCATCCAAACAAGCAACCCAATATTTGAAGTCATAGTCATCTACAACAAGAAGCAAGAAGTGTCAAAAAAATCTAATTATGCTTTCGAAAAATTTCGCTCTTCGATGAACCAGAAGAAGAAGAAGAAGAAGAATTTAATCATGTTTCAAAAATTTAATCCACTGTTCGATAACAAAAAAACTCAAAACCGAAAGAAGAAGAAGATAGTGATAGCGGTGGTGATGACGATCGACGCCGACCTTCGATCTCCGACTTTCGATCTTCGAAAATTTGGGGAGAGCAACAATACTACCAACAACAGGGAATCACCGGCTCCTCCTCCTTCTTCTACGTCCCTGACACCAATCTCTGCCTCTTCACTCATCAATGGCTTCCTCCGCCAAAGAAAAGCCCAAAAGCATCGATCTTCATGGTCCACGGCTACGGAAAGCTAGGAAACGCTCAATTTTTGCTCTTGCTACAGTTAAGCGATCTTCTTCAGATAATTCGTCCAACTCAAGGATAGCTATAATGTGTTGAAGTTCGTTGTAACGTTGTAAAGTTTGTTTAACTATTTGCGCAGTTCCATGATGTTCCTCACCAACAATCCAAGGTTGGAGCATAGTTGACGTTGGATCTAATGGATCTACTGCTGGATATTTTAAATGTGCAAATGTCGCGAATATTTTAGATAAGCCTCTTAAAGAATCAGAAGGTCTAGTATACTGCGATGTGTGATTTGATAAAAATTATGATTTTACAAATGCAGAACGAGAAACTGTCATCCGCATTCAATCGAACTAGGATGCCCCAGAATCCATTTATATTCTATTAAGTAAGTGAAATATATAAAAATAAAACATAAGAAAAATTATGCCACATCACTTATTCTTTGTACTGGATCCGAGCCGGATCTGGTATATCATAAGGGATTTGCCCTTTCTATTGATTCCAACAGATTGGATCAAAAACAATTCTTGAATGAGGTATTCGACTCCAGGGATGAATTGAAAAAGAACTCTTAATTGGTTCTACCTCCTATTTTTTATGAAGAAAATGCATCTTTTTATCGAAGGATAAAAAAAAAAAAAAAAAAAAAAAAGGTCCGGACCTCCTGTGGGAATGATTTGGCGGATCCAAAACCAATAACAGTGGTATTTGCTAGCACCAACATAACGGAGGCGGTCAATCAATATAGATTGATCCGAAATCTGATTCAAATCCAATATAGCACCTATGGGTACATAAGAAATTTATTGAATCGATTCTTTTTAATGAATAGATCCGATCGCAACTTAGAATACGGGATTCAAGGGGATCAAATAGTAAATGATACTCTGAATCATATAACTATAATGATATCCCACATACATAGGCGGAAACAGAGGAATGGGTCAGATTTATCCCGAGACAAGCATGACATTCCAAACCACTCCAATCTTCCTCGCCCAAAACGGCTTTGCCTGCTGCACCGTCGATCTCCCCTCCCACGGCTGATCCAACGGCCTCCACGCCTTCGTCCCCAACGCAAAACTCGCCACCAAACACTGCCTCACCTTCTTCCAAACCCTAACCGGACTGGAAAAACTCAAGAAATTCCATCGCTTTCTCTTCGGAGAATCCATGGGCATCGCTTTCTCTTCGGAGAATCCTTGTTTATCATTTTTTTTTTTTTGTCAGTTTTAAGTCATTACTAGTAACTTGTACAGCTGTCTAAACACAAGACATAAGCTGATTCTTGCGGTCTAACTCGTTACTTGTAGAGAGACGTATTAAAATATCACACTTTATTTATATATTCGAGAGGTGGTCTGATTATTAGATTATCAATCAAGTTGAGCTAAAAACAAAGCAGCCAAACGGGATTCAACAATCTTCACCGGTATGGCCTTTTTTATTGACTTGATCGATTTGTTTTGATTTACACACACTTGAGTTGAACAAACTAAGAATAAAGCCTACCGACTCTGTTCCATTTCTTTTCTCGTATCAATATTTACGTGCATTTTGAATAAAGCTATACATGAATTGATTGGTGTCAAAAGAAGGAACCAACATTCGCATAATAATGATGATGGGCCTATATTTTAGGGTTGCTGTTCTGAGGGAACCCCCAAATCACTCGAAAGCTTTTGCCATAACTGCAGATTTCAGTAGACAGTGAGATTAGTACTAGCGTATCAAGCAAGCGAGCAAGGTATATGATGAATCATACCTGTCTATAAACTGAAGTATCACCATGTGATTTTCTTAGCTCAACCACATTCAAGGAAGGGCTTATTTCAAACACCTGTTGCAGCGATGAGTCAGAACAAGAACGCTATAACTAAGGGTTTCCGGGTCGGGAAATGGAAGTACCTCGGCGGTAACGGAGAGAGCATCGGGACATTTCACTCCCTTGCTGACTTTTAACTGAGAAGAAAAAAAGCTGGTGAGTAAGAAAGTAAGAGTATTTATAGATGAAGTGGTGAGAGAGGGAGAAAGAGAACTGACCCTTCCGTTTTTATGGTGGACGCAAAATCCCATGTGTGTGACCATGTCCTCAATCCGTTGGAGCAGCTCCTTTGGGGAATGGTTGGACGTAAATCTGATCTTTCTCTGCGACACATCCTAATTTGGAAAGGAAATTAAGAGAGCGAGTGAGATTGAGTGAATGGGATAGGATTGAGTGAATGGGATAGGATGAGTTGTACCTCTTGCTCGAAGAAGCCGGAGAGGTCGAGGGAAGAGGACATTCCAATGAGCTGGAAGGCGTTGAGAAGAGATGATTTGTGGTCGTCGACGTCGACGTCGACGTCGATGTCGACGTCGATGTCGTCTGCGGGGACGTAGTGGTGGCGGAACCAGTGGTGGGCCTTGATTTGGGACATGGTGATGCGCGTGGCGGGGTTGGGGTCGAGGATTCTGGTGAGCATGTCGCGGGCCCCGGGGGAGACCCAGCTGGGGATGTGGGTGTCCCCCTTGAGGATCTTCTGGTAGAGGAGGGCGAGGTTGCGGTGGTCGAAGGGGAGGTATCCGGTGAGGACGACGTAGAGGATGACCCCGCAGGACCAGATGTCTGAGGTGGCGCCGTCGTAGCCGCGGTTGGCCAGCACCTCGGGGGCCACGTAGTTGGGGCTCCCGCACGTCGTGTGGAACAGCCCGTCGTCCCTGAGGTGCTCCGGCAGCGCGCTGAGCCCGAAGTCGGAGATCTTGATGTTCCCCTGAGAGTCCACCAGCACGTTCTCCAGCTTCAGGTCGCGGTGGAACACCCCTTTGTTGTGGCAGTAGCTCACCCCCTCTATCAGCTCTTGGAACACCTTCCGCCCCCGCGACTCCGACAGTTTCCCTTTCGAAGCCTAACAATTCAACAAGTCAACAACATATATATATATATATATATACACTATCTATATCTGTATCTGTATATGTATATTATGAGCACTCACGATCACGTCGAACAACTCTCCGCCGGTCACGTACTCCAGCACCATATAAATCTTGGATTTGCTGGCCAACACCTGAACACCAGAGAAAGAGAGAGAGAGAATGAATGAATTTGGCCATTTCGAGTGTGTGCACAAGCAAAGGCGAAGATATGTATATATATACCTCGTGGAGTGTGACGACGTTGGGGTGCTTGAGGAGCTTGAGAGTGCCGATCTCGCGCTTGATCTGGTTCAGATCCTGGATTCGGCTCTTCTCCAGAATCTTCAGGGCGAAGGGCTCGCCGGAGCTGAGGTCGCGGCCGAGCTTGACCTTCCCGAAGTTGCCTTCCCCAAGAGTCTTTCCCACTTCGTACTTTCCAACTATGGACGCCTCTTTCTTCATTCAAACTATGGCCGCCTTTTTCCTTTCTGTTTTCCTATATGATCTCCTAATTATACAAGAAAGAAAAGAAACCCCCTTTCTACTACTGTTGCCTTGATCTTATCTGCGTCCTCGTCACACTCGGCATTAAGAAATCCAAATAAGATATGCGAAAAGCGAAAGCAAAAACGGGGTTGAATTCGGAAAAGCTTGACCACTCGCACAAACGTATGGCGAGTCACAAAAGTCAAGTTTTGGCCACACACCTTTCACTCACAATTATTAATACGTGACCCGCCTTCACCTTCCCTTACCTGATACGCACACACAACTATTTTCCAACATAAATACGCCGCTCTTGAATTAGTCCACAATTAATATTATATTTACTTTGCCCTTCCCTTTTATTCCTTTTTATAAGCCCCTCTAAATAAACCCTTGTCTGTCCTTTCCAACACGCAAAGAACGCCATATAATATTCACAATATAACCCAAGCTCCCTATTTTCTATAAGCAATCAACAATTTCTTTAGCGTCATTATCCAACTTACCTATTTTAAACCACCTATCCAATTTGTTTATCTTACTTTTCCACCACCACATAATATAGCTTATCAACACTTTTACGATTAATTAACGTGTTATTCCGCGTGGCGCGGCCTAGATGGATCCGTGTAATTAACTTGATATGGAAACATGTACTATATACATACAATATGTATTCCCACTTGGATTGTTGTAACAAAATAATTCATATTGAGAGTTGAACATGTACTATATATATGCACATGGTGGACCATTTCTTTCTTCAATTCTGATGCAACATTGTTTTGTAATACTAATAATAGAGCATATGATTAGCGACTGGTGCGGGCATGAGTATGAACTTTGGGCAATCATTTCAAATATTTAATTGAATTGGACCATAAATATTATTATATGATCTGCATTTTTTAGGTGCTATTATTTTTTTCCCCTACTTTTCCAACTACTTGAAAGGTAAAGTAAAAGCGCCGTGTTTAACGTCACCCATTCTCATCCCGTCCTGTGCAGTGAAATGACAACATCATTCAGCAACATGCGTTTCACGATGCATAATTATATACACGCACTAATTAATTAATTAGTTAAATCGCGTCCAAATCCGAACAAAGTTATTTGAATGTGGGCGCTATTACATGTTAGGCAATTTCACACGGATCGGATAAAAGATACGACGGCCAATTTAAAGCAATCTCATTGTGTTATAATTATTATTTGTAGGTTACTCTAATAATAATAATAATAAAAAAAAAAACAAATAACTTGTAGGCGAGTAGTTTTGAATAATATATTTGTGGGCGTAATGTGATCCACGTGGTAGATAATATATGTGGAAGATGGAAGATATTTGAGTTCGTGATTAATGATCGTATCGCGGCGTATCCGCTATGTTTGTCACATTATCCACGTGTATCATCGCAAACAGCCAAGCATATTATTTGTGAAAGAAAAAAGCAAACAGAAGGTATTGACGGTGAATTACAAAAAAAAAGAGGCAAAAAGAGGAGCCAGTGGGATCTGAAAACAAAGATGATGATTAGAGCTCATCGTCTAGTAAGGCTTGACCGTGCATGGCCTCGCCGGCCTTTTCCTTGGCCGCCTGGCCCGTCTCGTAGGTCTTTTCCTTGGCGGCCTGGGCGGACTCGTAGGCCTTATCCTTGGCCGCCTGGGCCGTCTCGTAGGCCTTTTCCTTGGCCGCTTGGGCCGTCTCTTTGGCTGCCTTGGCGGCCTTCTCTCCGGTCTGGTACGCCTTGTCCTTTGCGGACTTGGCTGCCTCCTCGGCTTTCTCTCCGGTCTCGTAGGCTGCGTCGCCGGCTCTCTCCCCGGCCTCGTAGGCTTTGTCTTGCCTAGACGTGGCCGCCTCGTAAGCCTTGTCCTTGCCTTTCTCTCCGATCTCATACGCCTTATCCTTGGCGGCCTCGGCTGCGTCGCCGGCTTTCTGAGCCTGATCTGCAGGGTGGAATTAATATACGATTAATCATAATAATAATGATCCAATTCCAAACAAAATGAATATGAGAGTGTGAGATACGGTACCGGAAGCCTTGTTCTCGGAGTCGTCCTTAAAACGGAGGCCTTCGGAGATCTTGTCTTTGGCCCACTCCGTCCAAGACTCCGACGACTCTTCTTTGACTTCCTCTTTGGAACTCAGAGCCACTGTCAACGTCATAGCTACTACGAATACCACAACCCATACCTTGTGCGCCATTTTCTTCAACTGCTTTTGTTTTTGAAATAACCACAATCTCTCACCCTGGCTCTAACTTGGCTCATCAGTCTCTCCATAGTTTATGAATTTATACTTGGTTGTGGTGACGGTTCCTGGGGCGTTTGAAGCTTATCGAATTGCATGGGTAGCGGACACGTTCATGATACGTGGGCTGCTCTTGTAGTGGGAGCATGACACGTGTCCAACCCTCACACTACACCTGTCCCTCCGGTTGCCGTGGAAACTTGTTCTATTGGATAATAATTTTAAGATAACCATCGCGCTCATATATCACACGGTCCACCTTTTTTTCTCGAATCATATTCATATATGATCATAAAACTAAACTCGAAAGACACAAGGCAGATGATTTGATTATAGAAAATAATAACGAATAACCATATCCTCTACACAACCTAAACTAAAAGCTACAAGTTGAACGAATAAGAAAATAACAAGCATTATGGCATTATACAGGGGGGGAATAACAAAAAGGGAATTGAAAGTGGCGTCTTTACAAAATTACCACAAGCAAGGAGGAGGAGGGGGAGGAGGGGGTTGCTTGCAGGTCTTCTTGTTGTGGCCGAGGCCCTTGCAGTTGCTGCACTGCAGCTGGCGCTTGATCACGTCGATGGAGTCGGGCTTGGGAGTCTTGGGGCGGCCGGGAGGGCGCTTCGTCAGCGGCGGAGTCACCGTCACCGCAACCGCAAGCTCCGTCGATTCCGGGGTGTCGAGGTCGGGGACGGGGTGGATGGAGTGGGCGTAGGCGAGGCGGTAGTTTTCCACGGTGAAGTAGGGCGAGCAGTAGTCGTAGGGGTCGCGGCCGGTGCAGTGGATGGCCGCCAGTGCGTGGGAGCACGGCAGCCCCGTCACCTGCCAGCTGTTGCAGCTGCACCGCCACTGCTGCAGCTCCACCTTCTCCCCGGAGCCCACCTGGAAGACGAGATCCTCCTCGTCCGCCAGCGGGGACACGGGGTGGGCCCGCCCCGCCTCGGCCTCCTTGGCCAGCCGCTCCTCCTTGGAGGGGACGAGCTTGGTGGGCCAGGCGGCGGCGTCGGAGCGGCGCGAGTACATGGCGTGCATCATGTTGCCGCGCAGCAGGTCCACCATCTGGGTGATGGGCAGCTCGTGGGCGTCCGAGACCCACGCGTAGAGCTCCTGCCCGAACGTGGAGGTCATGAGGTTGTAGCGCTGGCCCTCGAACAAGGCGTTGGCCCACCGCTTGGGGTCGCTGCCCACCACCCAGGCGTGCGCGTCCTCCGAGATCCCGCGGATGCTCTCCACGTTCCTCTCGAAGGCCTCGCGCGTGGGGGCGTACGCCGCCGCGTACAGGTCGTTCACCATGAACCGCCTCGCCTCGTGCGACAGCTGCCCCTTCAGGTCGCGGTTGAGGTCCTCCGCGAGCCGCCGCAGGCACACCGCGTGGTGGCACTCCCCGCCGAAGGCCTCGGCGGGGATGGCGGCGTCGATGCCCGACACGAAGGTGGAGGCCGCGGCGGCGCTTTGGCCGAGGGCGTGGCGCAGCTGGGAGAGGAACCAGCGCCAGGTGTCGGGGGAGTCGCAGTCGGCGACGGCCAGGGCGAGGGGGAAGGGGGAGTCGTCGGGGTCGGGGGCGGTGACGGTGAGGAGGACGCCCTGGTACTTGGAGTTGAGGGGGAAGGAGTGCAGGAAGAGGAGGGGGCGGCAGGCGTCGCGGAAGCCGCAGAGGGAGGCGTGGAAGGCCAGAAAGAGGCGGTGGAAGCAGCCGGAGTCGGAGTCGGTGGTGAAGGTGGCGACGCTGCCGGGGTTGGTGGCCTGGATGCGGTGGCAGAGGGCGGGGAGGTGGGAGTAGGCGTCCTTGTAGGAGCCCTGGAGCTGCTCGCGGGCGATCTCCTTGGCGCGCCACGCCTGCGAGTAGTTGAGGCGGATGCCAAAGTCGCGCTCCATGTCGCGGGCGATCTCCTTGGGCTTGTATTTGGGCCACACCTTGAGCTTCTCCTTGATCACGCTGCCCACCCACCCGCGGGTGGCCCTGTACCCGGCCTTGACCGCCGCCCCCTCGCACGTGTGGTGGGGGTGCATGCGCTTCACGCACACCAGCTGCGTGGTCGACACGCGCGACGCGTACACGCGCCACGGGCACCCCCCCGACTTGCACTTGACCGTCACGCGGTGGCTGTCGTTCTTCTTGTAGCGGTACGCGAACCCGTGGGCGATCGAGAACTTGTGCAGCGCCTCCCGAAACTCCCCAAAGCTCCCGAACCGCTGGTCCACCCCGGTGATGGCCTTCTCCCACTGCTGCGCCCCCGGGGCCACGCCCGCACCCGGGGCCTCCACCATGGCCTCTCCTTCGTCTTCGTCTTCTTCCTCTTCTCGCGGGGCGTCCGACACTGTGGTCCGGCTCGACCGGCTCGCCAGCACGTTGGACGGCTCGATCATCGTCGTGTTGGCGATGGCACCGTCACCGGCGACCACGACAAAGAGGTCGGCGGTGGGGGAATCGCCCAGGAAGGACAGCATGCGGTGGAGGTCCTTGTCGGAGGAGACGCTGATGAGGGTCTTCCTGTTGCCGGGAAGAAGGTACTTTATGGTCATCGACTCGCTCACGCACTTGAACATCTCCGACAGCTCAGCCTTCAGCTCTTCCACTTTCGTGTCTGCGTCCACGTCCACGGCGTAAGCCTCGCCGCCGGAGTACGACAGAGATCCGTCTGCGGACGTCACGAATTCACCGCCCGACTGACATATCGCTATTACTTTCTTCCCCGACATCACTACACACACATCCATTGATTGATTTCGCACCAATTCACCAACAACAACAACAATAAGAAAATCTAAACAGAGAGGGGAGAGAGATACAGACACTGAATCAACCAACATACCTTCGACGGCGAGGCGGGTCGGGGTTGCGGATCAGAGAGTGGAAAGACGACAACGGAGAAGATGAAACCCTATTTTGCGTTATTGCTCTTCGACCCCGTTATTTCGCATTTATTGTATATTTAGGTTAGTTGACTAAAACAATTGGGCCAGGCCCAATGAGAGACAAACACCTAGGTATTGGGCTAGGCCCAACACCCAGGCAAGTTAACAAAAGACAATTCGTTAAGAGTATATATGCACTGTATATAGTAGAGTTGCCCGCGTAACTCGACTCGTTTGAATCACGACCATTTCGCAAAATCAGACGTGGAAAGACAGTTCACACAGGTATCTTTAGTAACTCGACAAATTTAAGGGCCAATAAAATGCATAATCACTATATAGTTCTAGAAAATGAAAATTCTGAAAGAAAAAACAATAATTGAAGAAACAAATTACCTTTGAATTGGAAGCTGGGGAAAATTTAGAGCTCGGGTTTGGATCACTACGCGGATGATGTTTGAGTGAAGAATCGCGACGTTGAATCAGAGAAACAGCAGAAGACATCAGTGAAGATGATGAAGAGGACAAGAGAGAGTTGCACGATACTGATATTGAATGTTCACAGGACATAAATCGAAATATGGACTCATTTAGCTCGCGGCACATAAAAGCAACATTGTATAACGGATTTGGAGCCACAATTCTCTCTTTATTTTGCTCTTACACAAGACATACTTGCTGATATAACAATAAAGTTGACGTTACGTTGGTGTGAAGAGAGGATCATGGAAATAAATAAGGGATCACCGGAGATTGTTGTTACTAATTGTAAATGATGAGCAACATTGTGATACTAAGAATAAGTACAACATAGAGCGGGTGTGGATGGGCTATCTACGAGGCGTTGTTGCTGTTGTAATGGGCACCTGAATCATGGGCCAGCGTCTGCCACAGCAAGCAACGGAGCGAGTCAGTTTAAACACATTAAAGCAAAGCAAAGCAAAGTGATGAAGGAGACACAAACAAACCTGTTCTTGCGACCGGAAATACATGAAAGGAGTGTAGTGCAAGAAATTCGAGACTCTAGACGTGTATATATCCGCATACCTGCACAACCACATGTCATTTCCTTTCCTTTATATAACCTTTTTCTTCATACCTCCAATCGAATAACAAATAAAAACATTACTTTTCAACTTGTCTCATCAGATGGCTTTTGTCCCACAAGCCCGCCCGTGAAAGAAACCCCCACCTGCAACACACACACACACACACTTTACATGTCTGTAGAAACATTTAGGGAGACAAAAAAACGATATGAGAGAAACTCGCCTCTTGTTGAAGAGCTCTCCATCGGCTTCCACCATGGTCCCGATCTTCTCGTCCAGCCTGGCCATCACTATAAGCAGCTTCTGCATGGAGTCCGTGAGCTCTTGGTCGTCCATATTGGTGGCGGCCAGGCTCTGGGCAGGGCGGCCTTTAGTTCGCCTCTGCAGAGCGAGCCGGAGTTGGTTGAAAAGGTCTCCCACCACTTCCTTCTGGTTTATGAGCTCTATTGTCGACGCTCTGTGCCTCTGGCTCCCGATCAGCGCCTCGAACTGCACTCCGATCCCGTCCCCTTAAAGTTAACAAACATGCAATGCAACAAGCAAACAGACAATGCTCAGCTGACTGACCTCGTCTTCCAGCTCCCGGCAAACCAAGGCGGTTCGCCACCGGAGGTGCACTTTGGACTGACTCACGTCCGTGTAAATGTGATCCCCAACATACAATATCTCGTCCCCGTGGATGTTCAGCGAGTTCTCCACCATCTGCGCGCTGCCACCCGAGTACAAACCCCCTCGTAACAAGACAACCCCAAAGTCAGACTCAGAGGCCTATTAGCGAGCGAGCAAGCAAGCGTTGGAAAAAGACTCACCAGTTTGAGCCTTGAAGCAGGGGCGCATCAGACCTTCCTCCGTTACCACCTCATACATTGGCTGAGCCATTTGGAAAAACTCTGGCTTCCTCGCCGACACTATCACCTGTTGTGCAAGTGTCAGATAGTTTTCTTTTTGATCTCCTAAAGTTTCGAGTGACTCACAATGTCAAATAGATCCCTCCAACCCATGTCATTGGGGAGAAACCTGTTGAAGGAATGCTGCATCATCTTGTCAGTGTAATGGTAGTCGGAGTTGGTAATGAGCAGAAGCTTTTTACCAGCCTGAAAAAGCAAACCAAAGCAAAGATGAGCCAACTTCAAGTTCAAGTTATAGAGACAGAGAAAGAGATAGGTACCTCTTTCTGGTCCAACAGCGCTAGAGGCAGTTCGGGATCGGGCTCGACAAAGAGCTCAGGGTTAGACATGATCTCGCTCTGCAACAGAGAAAGAGATTAGGTAGATTAGGTGGATGATGATGAGTTTGGGGTGGATTAGAACCTTGAGCTGGCCCTCGACGTGGGCTCGGAAGAGGGCTTTTCCGACAGCCTTGTAGAGGGCTTTGTAGTCCTGCGGGGCGGTGAGGTGGGGGGGGACGGCGTTCTGGTCGAGCCTGTCGACCATCTGCATGAAAGCGACGGCCTCGGAGACGGAGAAGAGCGTGTTGAGGAAGTCCCAGCGGTGGACGTCTCGGAGGTCGACGAGCTCGCGGCCGTAGATGTCGGAGAGGGCGCGCGGGGACAGCATGGCGGTGCCGTGCATGGCGCGCTTGATGTAGCCGAAGCGGTCGGCCTTGACGAGGTTGCCGTTGAGCTTGTCGATGACGAGGCCGCGTATCACGAGGTCGGGGTCGAACCCCAGGCCTTGGACGGGGAACCCCTGGGCGCCCAGGTTGGCCATGCAGTAGTCGTAGGCGCGGCCCTCCCAGGCGGCCACGTTGTAGTGGATCAGAGTGTAGTCCATGTCGTACCCGATCGCCCCTATCGACCTCAGGTTCAGCGTGCGGCTGCAGAACACCCCCCGCGCCCACCGCACTTGACTCGCCGGGATCTCCAACTGCTGCAGCAACATCTGCGCGTCTTCCGCCTCCGTCCGGCCCACCTCCTCGATCGGCCCATCCAATGCTACACCATTCACATCACACATTTCTTTTATCACATTCTTAAAAGATATGTGATTCCATCTCAAACCAAGCTTGGCAATTAAAGGAGTAACCCACGAGCCTTATAAAGAGGCTAAGATCGTAATACTCAGTCACGGATTATCCTTGATACACATATCTCTCTCAACTCATATTACACTCTTAACATCTTTGTACCTTGCTTTGCTTTTAGCTACTTGCTGCAAAATTATGATTATCACATATCTACTTGCTACAGAACGAGCAAGTCTAAAAACAAAGTTAAAGCTAAAGTTGGTAAAAGGAAGAAGAGAGAAAGAGAGAGTGTGTTTACGGAAAGCGTTGAGATAGTCAAGGTTGAGGTTGAAATCGCCTTTGGTGCTCTCGCCCAGATAGTCCACATCGCTGCTGCTCCCGGAAGTCACCGAAAACGCTTCCGAAGGAGGCGCGCATCGAACACCACCGACACGAACTGACGAAGACGAAGTCAACGACGGAAGCTGATTTGTGTTCAAAGTCAAACACGGTCGCCACCACGTCAACGCAGTCGAAGAACCCATGCCTTCCTTGTTCACTAATCACTCCAACTCCATTATCATCCCTTCCCCTTTTTCACTTCACTCTGTTTCTCTTCCAGCGACATCAATATCTCTATCCAACGACATCAATCCAATCCCTCTTTTGCTTGGGCCTTCCCTGGCCCAGGCCCAATTTCATATTGATATTGATATTAGGGAAAATACCAAGAGTATCCCTTGTGTTTAATCGAAATGCGATATTTATCCCATCTATTTCTAGAAATATCAGACATATCCCTCCAGTTTAATATAAATGACAAATACATCCCCTAAAAAAATGTTATATTACAAATATCACTTTTTTTCGTTTATTTTTTACAAAAAAATAATTTGAAATCCCCTAAATACTCTTAATAAAATAATTTTTTATCTTCTATTCTATATACAAAAAAATTAAATTAAAAAAATTTCTTTATAAAAAGTTAAGGTTTTTTTTTTATAAAGAGAGATTTTGATTTTTTTTAATAAAATAGTAAATAAATATTTATTCTATTAAGGGTATTTTGAGGAGTTCAAATTATTTTTTTGTAAAAAATAAATGAAAAATGGTGATATTTGTAATATAACATTTTTTTAGGGGATGTATTTGTCATTTATATTAAACTGAAGGGATATGTCTGATATTTCTAAAAATAGAGGAGATAAATCTCGCATTTCGATTAAACACGAGGGGCTCTAGATATTTTCCAACAAATATTATACCTGGGACCACTCTACACGCCTCCTCTTTAAGTTTCCCATCTTTTCTTTCTTAATCTTACCCTGCCTGGAAGAAACAAAACGATTTCGTGTTTATTTTAATTATTAAACATTTCTTTCTCTGGAAGAAATGACAGTGAGATGCGTCGTACTGTATTTGGTTTTTTAATAACATCATTGATTTGCTATAAATATATAAAAAAAAGTGGGAGTGGGTTGAACTGAATGGATGGGTGATTGGTTGTATGCAGAATAATATGCACACAGAGAGAGATGTTCATATTCATATTTATATGGGAGACAATGATTGAAAGAGTTTAAAAGGACATGAACGATTATAACGTAGCAGGAACAAAATTGGAGTTGGTGTCACGTGAGAAAGCAAAGTAATGAAATAGTTAGCTGGAGAATCGCATTCTTTAACGTACGGAGCTCCATTACAATAATAATATTGAATGATTACAGTCACACTCAGACTCTCACTTCGTCACACTATGCGATACCTTCCCTTCCTATCAGAATTAAACACACACACAAAAGTAAACTCACTCACCTCTGCCCCTATGTTCAAAGTATATATAAACTAGTGATGCTTTGTTTATAGCAAAAACACAAAGATGGGAGAGGAAGAGTTGGTGTCGTTTCACAAGCTCTTCTCATTTGCAGACTCGACAGACTATGCTCTCATGCTCGTCGGCACCGTCGCGGCAGTGGCCAACGGCCTCAGCTTGCCACTCATGACTCTCATCTTCGGAGCTCTCGTTGACTCTTTCGGAATCTATGCCAACACCACTCAAGTGCTTCCTAAAGTGTCCAAAGTATCTCCTTCACTTTTCTTATATATTGTCTATGTATGTATGTACGTATGTATGTAAGAATGTGAATGTGTGTAATTGCAGATGTGCCTTCAGTTCGTATACCTGGCTGTAGGAGCTGCAGCGGCGGCGTTCTTGCGTGAGTACAGACATGTCTATATAATAAGATCAATACATTCTGTTTGCATGACCATGACTGTGACCATGCAGAGGTTGCTTGCTGGATGATCAGCGGAGAGAGACAGGCTGGCAGAATCAGAAGTCTGTACTTGAAAACCATTCTGAGGCAAGACATGGCCTTCTTCGATCTCCAAGCCAACGCCGGACAAATCATCGAGACCATGTCCGCCGACACCGTCCTCATTCAAGACGCCATGGGCGAGAAGGTCGGAAAGTTCATCCAGTTGGTTGCCACTTTCTTCGGAGGCTTCGTCATAGCTTTCATAAAGGGATGGTTTCTCACCCTCATCATGCTCTCCACAATCCCTGCTCTCGTCATCTCCGGTGCAGTCATGAGCTTTGCCGTTGGAAAGCTCTCCAGTCGTGGCCAAACTGCTTACTCCCAAGCAGCCATTGTGGTGGAGCAAACCATAGGCTCTATCCGAACTGTAAACTCATCTCTCTCTCTCTCTCTCTCTCTCTCTCTCTCTCTCTCATTCCCAAGAACACAAATCAAGTAACCAAATGAATGGCCTTCCTCAGGTAGCTGCTTTCACGGGGGAGAAACTAGCCATCGAAAAGTACAACAAATCTTTGGAAAAAGCCTACAAGACGGGGGTGCAACAAGGGTTGGCAAGTGGGTTGGGGATGGGCGTTGTTCACCTCATTATCTTCAGCAGCTACGGCATGGCGGTTTGGGTCGGAGGCAAAATGATCATCAACAAAGGATACACCGGAGGCGATGTCATTAACATCATTTTTGCTGTGCTCACCGGTTCTATGTAAATTCCTCTCTGTTTGATGATGTTCCATTATTTTTAAATGGCTTGGTTGAGAATTCTGCAAGAATGATATGGCAGGTCGTTGGGGCAGGCATCCCCGTGTTTGACGGCATTCGCCGCAGGGCGAGCTGCGGCTTTCAAGATGTTCAAGACCATAAGTAGGAAGCCAAAGATTGACGCTTACGACGAGGAGGGAAAGGTGTTGGACAACATCCGTGGAGACATTGAGCTTAGGGATGTCTGCTTTAGCTACCCATCCAGACCCGACCACCCAATATTTAACGGCTTCACTCTTTCAATACCGAGCGGCACAACTACCGCTTTGGTGGGGCAGAGTGGGAGTGGAAAATCCACCGTCATCAGCTTGATTGAGAGATTCTATGACCCTCACTCTGGTTCCATTCTCATCGACGGTGTTGATCTCAGAGAATTTCAACTAAGGTGGATCCGACAAAAAATAGGCTTAGTCAGTCAAGAGCCTATCTTGTTTACATCTACCATTGGAGAGAATATTGCATACGGAAAAGACAATGCAACCATGGAAGAAATAAGAGACGCCGTCGAGCTCGCCAATGCCGCCAAATTTATAGATAAACTTCCTCAGGTTCGGGGAGTTAATTTCACATGTTATCAGTTTTGTGGCACAATCATTATCATACAATCATATCAAGTCTCAATGTTAAAACTTTTAGGGAATGGAGACGATGGTAGGAGAGCGCGGGATGCAATTATCTGGGGGTCAGAAGCAGAGAATTGCAATAGCTAGGGCGATTCTCAAGGATCCAAAGATTCTACTTTTGGATGAGGCCACGAGTGCTCTCGACACAGAATCCGAGAGAACCGTGCAGGAGGCACTAGACAGAGTCATGATCAATCGAAGTACCCTCATCGTGGCGCATCGCCTTACGACAATTAGGAATGCTAACACAATTGCTGTCATACACCAAGGAAAGATTGTTGAGCAAGGTACCAATTTCTTTTTTCTACCTCTCGTCTAAAGCACTTACTATAACGTTGGTCTTCTTCGATTAGGATCGCATTCTAAGTTGGTCAAAGATCCTGAAGGAGCATACAACAACCTCATACGGCTACAAGAAATCAGCAAACATGACGTTATAAACGATGAGGAAAATTCAGAAATCACAATGGAAAGCTCGGAGAGACAATTAAGCCAACGATTGTCATCAATCCGCTCCATAAGCGGGAGATCATCAAGTAGCAGTCGGCGTTCATTCTCAATCTCATTTGGAGTGCCGACCGTTGTCGAAGCATCCCTTACGGATCCCAAAGTCTCATCTCCACCTCTGTCGCAAAGGGCTAAACAAGTCTCATTGCTCCGCCTTGCTCTTCTCAACAAGCCGGAGATTCCAGTGTTGGTATTGGGAATTATAGCCGCGGCGGCAAATGGGGTGATATTGCCTATCTTTGGGGTGTTGCTTTCAAACATAATCAAGACTTTCTATGAGCCACCACACGAGCTTCACAGAGATTCGAGGGTGTGGGCACTAGTGTTTGTGGGACTTGGCGCATTATCCTTGTTGGCCCATCCTTCGAGAAGCTATCTTTTTGGGGTGGCAGGATGCAAGTTAATCAGACGAATCCGATCGATGTGCTTTGAGAAAGTAGTTTACATGGAGGTGAGTTGGTTCGACCAGGCCGAGCACTCAAGTGGCATGATTGGGGCAAGACTTTCTACAGACGCGGCATTGGTGCGAGGCATAGTGGGAGATGCACTTGGGTTGCTGGTGCAGAATGTTGCAACTGCAATCGCAGGCTTGGTAATTGCTTTTGAAGCAAACTGGCAAATGTCTCTGATTGTCCTCATGTTGTTGCCCCTTATAGGCGTCAACGGCTACATTCAAATCAAGTTCTTACAAGGATTCAGCGCTGATGCAAAGGTTCTCCGTCTCTCTCTCTCTTTCTCCCTCTCGCTCTCTCTCTCTCTCTATATATATACATACACACACACTCTTATATATACATATATATATATATATATATATATATATATTATTTTGGTGGGTGTGATAATTTTAATTGGAAAAAGTTGACATTGCGATAGAAAATGTACGAGGAAGCGAGCAAAGTGGCAAATGATGCGGTGGGAAGCATAAGAACGGTAGCCTCGTTTTGTGCGGAAGAGAAAGTGATGGTGTCGTACCACAAGAGATGCGAGGGCCCTATTCGAGCAGGCATAAGGCAAGGAGTAGTGAGCGGCATCGGCTTTGGGATGTCCTTATTTTTACTTTTCAGCGTGTACGCTTGCAGTTTCTACGTCGGAGCCCGACTCATTGTGGCTGGAAAGACCAACTTCCCGGAGGTCTTCAGGGTACCAATTAATGCTACAACTATTAATACTGCAACTTATAGCTATTTTTATTGGTTGAGTTGTTTATTTTATTAGTTGTGGTGAGGTGCAGGTATTCTTTGCTCTAACGATGGCGGCTATTGGAGTGTCTCAGACTGGGTCAATGGCCCCAGACATAAGCAAGACGAAGAGCGCCGCAGGGTCTATGTTTGAGATACTAGACAGAAAGTCAAAGATAGACTCGAGCGATGACACTGGGGTGACCTTGGAGAGGGTGAAAGGCGAAATAGAAATGCGGGACGTGAGGTTCAGGTACCCGAGCAGGATGGAAGTGCAAATATTGAGGGGTATGAGCCTAAGCATAGAGGCGGGGCAAACAGTTGCCCTTGTGGGGGAGAGCGGGAGCGGAAAATCAACAGTGATATCGTTGCTACAAAGGTTGTATGACCCCGAGGCAGGGGAGATTAGGCTAGACGGGGTGGAGCTGAAGAAGCTGAGAGTGCGGTGGTTGAGGCAACAAATGGGGGTGGTGAGCCAGGAACCAGTGTTGTTTAACGACACTATAGCAGCAAACATTGCATACGGACGACACAACCACAAGGCCACGCAAGCGGAGGTGGAGGCCGCGGCAGAGCAGGCCAATGCCCACACCTTCATAAGCGGGCTTCAGCCAAGCGGCTACATGACGCTCGTGGGGGAGCGCGGGGTGCAACTTTCAGGAGGGCAGAAGCAGAGGGTGGCCATTGCGAGAGCCATCCTCGGCTCACCTGCTGTGTTGATGTTGGACGAAGCCACCTCAGCTCTAGACGCCCAGTCGGAAAAGGCTGTGCACGAGGCATTGGACCGGCTCATGGTGCGCCGCACCACCCTCGTGGTGGCTCATAGGCTATCCACTGTGAAGGCCGCAGATGTGATTGTCGTGCTCAAGAATGGGGTCATTGTCGAGAAGGGGAACCATGACATGTTGATGGCTCTCAAGGATGGCGTCTACGCTTCTCTCTTGCCTCGATACCATTCACCATAAAAATAACATCACCTTGTGTAACTGTATTGTTTTCTCACATCCATTCTCGTTCTTCATCATTTTTCTTATTATTTCTTATTGCTTCTAATCACTGCCGGAACTAAATTAGAGATACGCAGGTAGAAGTTTTCCTAAAAGAAACAATTTTTTCTTGATTCAAAAAGAAAACCCAGTATTCAGAATTTAAAAATTTATAAAAAAAAAATACTAATGGTGAGGGAAGGAATACAAATTATAATACCCCTTCCGTCTTCCAGGCTATCTTCCTCGCAACGCAACAATCTGCTGACATTTTTACTTACACAAGCGCGTTTAGTTTCATAATAGGATATGCTGCCGCTTCTTTTCCAATCAATCAAAATCATGAAATATTTCTTCAGCTCTTTGACGTCACTATACAATCTGCATTACTACTAAAAAAAAGGTCAGAAGGGTCTGGGATGTTTGAGACGACCGTGGACTTCGTCTGTGTTGTTATCATTACAACGCTTGACAAACGAGTCCAGAGTCGTCTGCTTTTTAGGGCTGCTGCTTTTGACTTCCAAACTCTTCTCCTCCCCGTCAAGCACCTGCAATTATACCAACCATACAGATCTATCACCATCATCATCATCATCATTTAACACAGACTAAACTCGAGTTGTCGAGCATTTACCTGCCCTAATTTTTCCAATTTACTCTGAACAACATCCCTGACCAAAAACACAAACTCAGTCAACAGTCAACACACTCGCTCACTTGCACAACAGAAGAGAATAGAATGTACCAAATGATGTCATCCACAGTGTGGTTTGCCAGAAGATAGTAGACATTCACCGATGATACCTGGGACCAAGTACAGTACGTACGGGAATCGTAAGAGTAATCCAGAGTTGAATTTGCAATGTAGAATTAAGGTTGTACCTGGCCTATCCTGTGGGCGCGATCTTCCGCTTGAATCAAATCCCCGGGAGTCCAACACAGCTCCGCAAACACCACCGTACTTGCCGCTGTTAACGTTAACCCAACCCCCCCAGCTCTGATAGACAGCTGCACATTCAGGTCATATATAGTTACAAACCCGAAATACTTATATTCAGGTTACTGAAACTAAAAAAGGAAAATTTATATATCTATTAATTAATACCACAGCTGCCTTTATTGATTCTTTTTCCTGAAATTCCGTAACCAAAGCTAGCCTTGATGCTGCCGATACATTGCCATCTATGCGAATACACCCCACTTTCTTCTTCTGCCAGTTCGGATAATCAATCAATCAAACAAACAAACATGTTTTTTTTTATGTAGTTCTGTTTGCAAATCGAGAGTCGGACTCACAACAAGAAACTGGTGTATGGCATCGATCATGGCCTGATGGTGTGCAAATACAAGGAACTTGCACCCTGCCTGCCATCAAATCCATATTCATGTTCATTTGTTTTTGGGTAAAACAACATTCGATATAAAAACAACAACGGATATTCATTTCTATTTTACAGTCACCCTTGTCACACCTCGATCATAGTTGCCAGGTAATCTACAACTGCTGGGATCTTTGCTGCAGCAGATTCCGTATATATCTGGTAGGAAACAACGAAAATAAAAAATTTGTGTTCACAGCTTAAAATGGGAAATATTAAATTTTGTTGCGACATACAACTCATGATTGGGAGTTACAAGATCACCTGGTTGATAAGATTTTTCTCCGAAAACCTTAATGCATCGATCTCTTCATTTGAATTGCAGTCCTTGATTTTCCCTTTTATCACTTCTAACTACACAACCCAACAGCAATGTAGCAATATAATATGTCTTTCCCATAGCAGCTAGTTAAATTTATATATATATATCTCTTTTTTTTTGTAATAAAAAATGACAAGATATACCTCACGGAATAAGGCATTCACTTGTTTCATGTCCTTCTCAGACACATCTAGGAAGACCTGGGTCAGGATAACAACACAAATTGTTACAGAGCTGAAACATAACCTACTTCAAGTTCTTTGTCCAACAATTTACACACAGCGCCATAGGAGTAAGGTTAAGTTGTTAAACAACAAAGTAAAGAGAAATTGCATAAACTGCTTAGTGCTTGACTTAAAAGGAATCTCAAGCCAAGCACGTATTTTATTTTTATACCCCGAGAAGAGAATCAATGAATGGTTATTGAAAATCACTTGAATTGCATAGAAATACGACACCTGTTGCCTGCGTTTTGTAGGAAGCTCTGTAAGAACATCTTTCTTGAGTCTGCGAATCATCAGTGTTGTCTTCATCAAACCATGCAGTTCTTCGTGGTTACTCGCACCTTGATACGCCCCAAATACACCCTGAAATCCAAATATTACCAAAGAGAAGAAAACAAAAACAAACAAAAAAAAAAAAAAAACAGTAGCAGAGACAAGTTAACAAAAAAATAAGGATGACTTACACCCTTGCAATAGCGGTTTCCATACTCGTGAACACTTTTATATACATTCGGGCATAAGGCCTCCAGCTGTTGAGTTGATATCCAAATAATTGGCTTAGTTTACCCAAAAAAAAAACCTATCAAATTATTCAACTGCCTTCCAAAAGAATACCTGTTTGAATAGTTCAATTGGTCTAGACAAAGCAGGAGTTCCACTAAGTAAAATTACATACTGAGCTTTCTGAAAAGCCAACATTCTAAGGATTAGAGACACATCAAATACGGGAGTTTGTTTGTGTTCAAAAGCAAGCAGAGAGCATCAGACCTTAATGACTGGAAGCGAAGCAGCAGTTCGCTTGGCCTGAGCATTTTTCAGATAGTGAGACTCGTCTGCAATCACAACCTGAACAAACATAATAGTTGAGTTCCCACACAAGGTTCCTTTAATGCGAAACGGAATCACTCAGAACCAATTCATTTCACTGATTTCACCTTAAAATCTGACGCCATCAGCGTATCTTGTAATTTAGGCACGATATCGTACGAGATTATATTAAAGAGGCCGTCGAGACGAACAGAATTTTTGGAACTTGAGGTTACTATAGTGAATCCGCTCTTGTTTGATCCCGAACACTGTGACAAAACAACCTGGAAAAAAAAAAACATTGTTAACATAAAGTAACAGAGAAGAAGAAGAAGAAGAAGAGTGGATGATATACAAGAATGTCTGATGGAGCAATATCGAGCCATTGTTGAATCATCTGAAAAGGAAAAAGAAAAGGGTAAAATGATTAGATGGGCTTGTATCGGAGAGTGAATTCATTAGAGACGAAAGTTGTGGAAGGAAGGGTAGTAACTGAAGCCCATTGCAAGCGCAAGGAAGATGGAGCGAGCACAAGAACCGGCCAAGACTCTTTCACGCACGATGCCACCGCAACCGCCTGCATTATTATTGTATCGATAACCCTAAACACATTAGACTAGAATGGTGTGTTCTAACTTCTGATGTTGAATTGCTTGCTTGCCTGTATTGTCTTTCCGAGACCCATTTCGTCTGCAAGGAGAGCACGACCTCCGTGCTGCAACACAAACCTGAAACACCAAAACACATTCCTTACACATCTCTCTCACAATAACGTCTCTGGATATTTCAAGAGAAATTACCTCACGCCATCTCTCTGGAACGGCATGAGCTTTGATTCGAGATGTGCTGGCATCTCCTCGTATCGATCTACATTACATGAGGAACAAGAGACAGTAAGTAAGAGAGGGTAAGCTTGAATGAAAAAGAATAGTGACCTCGGAGATCTGGAACAGAAGAAGCGGCGGCCATGGCACGTTGCACCAACGGGTCAAGCTTCTCCAACTGCACATCGAGTTTGGATACAATCACAACTCATGATTGACGAAAACGGAAAATGGAAAATGAGAGAGGGTTTTGGTCACCTCACCTCAACATGAACTCTCTGTATTTCGCTCAGACATCTCTCTGCCGACTGCAACGAAGATGGAGGGAACATCCATAGCCTGCACATTGAAAAAAAAAACAATTATTTGTCAACACACCAAACCAATAATAAATAACCAACAGTAAGTACGAACCTTTCTTGTGCACTCCAAAAGGATTTAGGAATTTTGCGAAAAGCGGCCACAACAACCTGTCACAAAAATATATGTACATGATCTAGAAACAATAATGAGGAAACGGTGATTGAATGAGATGTGTGTACCTGATCGTATGAGAACTTTGCAGCTATATTTCCAGAAGCATGAAGAAACAATTTCACACCGACTTTACGAACATTTGTGCCTTTTGCAACAACAGAAAAAAAAAGCGAATTTTTGGCGATTTGAAGTAAGTACTAGTAGTAGAGAAAAAAGGAATGAGTAGAAAGAGAACCAGAAATTGGGTTTGAAAAAGGTAAGTGCGTGTGTGTGGAGGCACTGGGCAAAGAAGAAACCTTGAACGAACAAGACGATCAATAAGAAAGCATTCACGATTGAGTGAAAATTAAAGAAGTAGAAAATAGGGGACTGAGAAACACACACCGAAGAAGAGGTAAAAGAATTAGATTGCTGTTGTTGATGTTGTTGTTGAGCAATCTTCTGCAAAGCGTCTCTTTCGAGAGAGTCGAGTTGCTCTGCGCTCAAACCCCAATCGTCGTCGTCGTCGTCTTCCATTTCCAAACTCTCTTTTTCCCTCCCTCTCCTTGCTCTGTACTCTGTAGTACCTATGTCCCGCATTTTAATAGAACCCGACCCGACCCGTCGATTGAAGGCCCAAAATTCAAAATGGGCCGGCGGAAATGGCCCAATATGGTTATTGTCCTCGAGTAATAACGTAAAGAAAGGGCTAGCTAGTTTACCCGCTAAACGCAAGATGAGGAAATTACGCGGTCATTTCACTTGCACAAAACACCACACTTCCATGGGCGTATATACGTATACAATCGTGGCTTGGTAATCATTCACTAATTCATTGATCAACAATATGATCAGGAATACGATTGGCGGGATTATTATGATGATGATTATCCTTGAGGTTGGTATGGGAGTGGTCCAGAGAGTGAGGCTGAAGAAGCATCCTTTGACGGTGAGCAGAGTGAGGTCTGTTGTGGAGATGAATGGGATGATGATCTACTTGAAGGACTATCTCGGCACTCAATACTTTGCTGACATCGCCATCGGATCTCCCCCTCAGACCCTCTCCGTCGTCTTCGACACCGCCGCCGCCAATCTCTGGGTCCCATCTTCCAGATGCATCTTCTCTGTAATAAATATTACCACTCATCATATCATAAACACACTCACACATACACTCACTTATCTCTCTCTCTCTCTCTTTCTTTACCAGATATCTTGCTATCTTCATTCCAAGTTCAGGGCTCGATTGTCCTCTACCTACACCAAAATTGGTATGTAACGTCTTTTCTTTTTTTCTTTTTTGTGACATTCAATTAACTACATCGATGGGCGCTCGTTGCAGGGATTCCTTGCAAAATTCCGTACGGTAGCACGTCGATTTCGGGGTTCTTGAGCCAGGACAACGTCCAAGTCGGGGACATCGTCGTCCAAAACCAGGAGTTCGTTGAGATCACGAGGGAAGGATTGTTGGCATTTGCAGGCGCCAAGTTCGACGGGGTTCTCGGCCTCGGATTTCAGGAAATCGCCGTTGGCCAAACCACGCCCGTTTGGTATGTGTATAGACTATAGAGTTGGTACATAAATGGGCAGTAGGTGAGCACAACACGTATGTGTGTGTGTAGGTATAATATGGTGAAACAAGGCGAGGTGGCGGAGAAAGTGTTCTCTCTGTGGATCAACGGAGATGCGATGTCAAAAGTGGGCGGTGAGATTGTGTTTGGAGGCGTTGACTGGCGCCGCTTTTCGGGGGAACACACTTACTTCCCAATCACTAAAAAGGGCTACTGGCAGGTACTCTCTCTCTCTCTTTCTTCCCAATCATTTACACCCTATTTATATCATACATACATTCCATGTCTCTGCAGATTGAGATTGGAGATGTTCTTGTTGCTGGAACTTCAACAGGTAATATACTCGAATCCCTTTTTATTATTATTATTATTAGAGATTCCAAAGGAAATAAGAGCGAATCGACTGATTGCAGGGGTGTGCAAGTATGGGTGCGGTGCCATTGTGGACTCCGGCACATCCTTCATCGGCGGTCCAACTGTATGTTTTCATATATTATATATAGAGAGAGACAGAGTATTATGTTATAAACGATGAGGTGGTTGTCAGGCAATCGTTGCTCAGATCAACCATGCGATTGGAGCAGAGGGATTCGTGAGCCTGGAATGCAAGAGCATGGTCTCCAACTACGGAAACATGATGTGGGAATACTTGGTCTCCGGGGTATGTTACTATATGTCGTACTGTAGTGTTATATATATATATGGTTGATGAAAAGTGGTATATGTGCAGATAAAGCCAGAGGTGGTATGCATAGACCTAGGGCTGTGTTCATACAACGGATCGAGGTCATTTCTCTTTTCTTTTCTCTTCTCTTCTCTTCTCTTTGTTTGGCTCTCTCCGTATCCGTTAGTGGTGATGATGCAGAAGCAACAGCAAGAGTTCTCGAGCGTGCACCTTCTGCGAGATGATTCTCTTCTGGTTGCAGGTGCAGCTTCAGCAACAAAAGGCGAGGGACAAAGTGTTGCGATTTGCAGATGAGGTACTCTAGTTTACCATATATATTCATATATGGGCAGATGAAATGATAAGAGGAGATTGTTACAGGTGTGCGAGAGGCTTCCGAGTCCGTTGGGGAAGCCATTTGTGAAGTGCGACAACATCGGGATGTTGCCACACGTTTCATTCACGATCGGGAACAAGACCTTCTCGCTCTCCCCACAACAGGTAATTCACAAAATCTGATGATGAATTGATGAACTGATGAACTTTTAATGATGAATCGGCGACGACAGTACATAATGAGATTTGAGGAACGCGGGAAGAGAGTGTGCGTGAGCGGATTTGTGGGCGTGGACGTGCCACCTCCTCAGGGCCCTCTCTGGTAACTCACTTTTTTTTTTTCACCCAAACTATCAAACAGTCAAAAAAAATCAAAGAGATCGGTTTTATGTTGATTTGCAGGATCCTGGGTGATCTCTTCATCGCAGCATACCACACTGTTTTCGATTTCGGAGGCCTGCGAGTGGGATTCGCAAAGTCAACGCACCACCACAGCTAGCTTAGCTTTTTTTCTGAATTCGCCATCACCCACCATATGTATTTATTTGTACAAGTACCACTACTAATGAATGAATTAATGAATGATGAGTATGTGGCCACATATAATAATAATTGAAATTAGAAAGTAAATTGAGAGTTTTATTAGTAATTTGGGAAAAAAAAAGAGAGGAAAGATCAGAGCTTGGAGGAAGGGGAAGAGTAGTGGTGGAGGGGGCGGGCGGCGTCCTTGGCGTGGTCGGGGACGGGGAGGTTGCAGAGGAGAGTGACGCGGGAAGTGGAGACGATGACCACCTCCGACAGATTATTGTCGGCGGCGTTGACTTGCTCCTTGGTGAGGTTGACTTGCCAGACGTGGATGGTCTTGCCCTTGGTCACCGGCGTGGCCTCGGCGAGGATCAGGTCGCCGAGGAGGGCGGGGCGGAGGTGGTGGGTGGACAGCTGGATTCCGGCGACGCGGCGGAACCCGGAGGCGAGGTGGGCGCCCATGCTGGCCAGGGACTCGGCCACCAGAGCCGACACGCCGCCGTGGAGCACCTTGAACGGCTGACAGCACTTCTCCGTCACCCTCAGACTCCCGCTCACCCTCTCCGCCGACACCTCCGACACCTCGAACCCGAACGCGTCCAGCGTTATGTCCAGCTCCCGGGTCTTGTTCTTCTCGCTCATCTCTCTCTCTCTCTACTCTCTCTCTCTCCAAACGACAAAAATAGCACATGCTTAATGAGACATGGGAAAATGGTTGGTGGACGTGTGCGCGTGTCAGCTCATTTCCCAACTAACTCCCATTTCCCATTTCTTTTTGAAAAATTAGTGGATCTAAGCCACATCAAACGTTGCAATTATAATCTAATCAACGTTTCGTTTAAATTTCGAATTTAGCCAAATTTGATGACGTGTCATATTTATGTAAGATGGTATTTACTATATTAGCCTTGGTTTTGTTTCAAAAATACTAGCCCACGTTTTGAAACTTGATTTTGTAGCCGAATTTGTTATACTCGGTTTATATTTCGAATTTTAAAAAAAATTCTATACTTGGCAAAGTTGGTTATTGAACGTTTTTTTCTTTAATGAACATTATAGCCGTGTAAGCAAATACAGTGTAAATGTTCGTAAATTTTTGTTAATCTCCGTTGCTTTGTTAATTTCTGTTAATTATGGTAAATTTACATATGTGCAAGTAGAGCCGATTTCTTTCCTTTCCTTTAATACGCATTTAATACGGTATTTTTGTTTTCCAAATTTATTTTCTAATTTTGAACGGGATTTTATCATAATTACGTGTATTCATTATCTTGTTTGACTTATTCAATCAAATAAATATTTATTTTCCCTTTTAATTACATCACCAAATCTCATATTATGAATTCAAAAAACTGATATTAAATTGCTGAAATTATAGCCGTGTAAGCAAATACAGTGTAAATGTTTGTAATTTTTTGTTAATCTCCGCTGATTTGTTAATTTCTGTTAATTATGGTAAATTTTTTGTGCATTTATTGCATTAAATTTTCTCTTTTAATTACATCACCGAATCTCATATTAAATTAGCTAAATATACAATTAAATTGCGAAAAAATCTGAAATTAATTTGTTGTATACAATTCAAACTGGTCAAACGTGGGCTAGTGTTTTGATCAAGTAAGTATAAGAAAAATGGTAAATTAGGTATTTTATATCCGTAAATTTCAGTAAATGGCTAGATTGCAAAATTTACCAAACGTTGGCTAGATTCCAAAAACCATGTTTCAAAATGGCTACGTTGCTAGTTTACCCTTTCTTTTTTACTTTCTAAATTCAATTATAACCAACACGTCACGTCTCTAGGAGCAAAATGCTTATGTAGGCAAATTTGTACGCATCACCAAAAAAAAATATTATTTTTGTTTTTATTGGTAACACTTTGAATAAAAACCACCCCAACGTAGCACCAAAAGATGATTAAAGTGGGGTCTCACTCTATCTAAATAGTGATGTGTTTATTATTTTATTAATTTTTTATAAAAAAAATAGTGTAAACATCGGTGCTAGATAGTGAAATTATTATCGTAATTATTATTACTCACAATATCACGGTGTCAAAAAAAAATAACATGATATTATCACATAAGTAATAAAGCAACTTTGGTTGATTTGCATAGGGGTAACTCAATGTGTTTTCTGATAAATTTCCTTTTAAGGGATTTTATAATAATAATAACAACAACATTTTGAGTGATATTAAATCATGAATAGGTTTACCATTTAACCTTTATTCAAATTAGACTTTATATATGCTTTAGACATAATGATCCTTAAGAAAAAAAAATGTGTCAATACCATATCTTATTTTTCCTTTTTAAGAAAGAACATCATCTTCTTTTTTATAAATAGAAAAGAATTTTATACTAGAATACTTACAATTTCGAAGATTTTTATCAAAATCAACTAAAAGTCTTAACGGGACAAAATTATTAATGAGTTAATTTAAAAAATCGCTTTTGACACTTTTGTTAAATTTATAAGTCAAATGACTTGTCTTCATCCACACTTCTCATCTTATTTCTCTTAAAACAATTATTTACAGAACATTAGATCGTAAATAAGCAAAATATATAGGAAAAATAGTAAACTATTGAATTGTAGATGATGATAGAGAGAGATGCAAACTCCACTTCTTCTTCTTCTCCTTCTTCAATCTAAGAGGTCAAATTTTTCAATGGTTTCTCTCAAAACTCAATACCTTAGGTCTAAGCAAAAACTCAATAATACAGTGTTGTTTAATGAAATAATTATACCTAATTCAATATATGGTCCCCCAGTGTGTATTTTTGGAGCATTCTGGATCTTATATGTGATTCAGGGGTCAAGATTAGCTCTAAGGATAAAACTAAGCCAAACATCGACAATAGATAGCCTTTTCTTTACAAGTGCTACCATTGCGACAAGACCTTCAACAAGCAAGAATATTTAGATGGTCCTAACAAGGGTTATGACAGTGCAGAAGCTTTAATCATCACATAAGAAGAATCATGTCATGTGTTATTGATAGCGGATGCACCTATCATATGTCACCACTCAGAGAATGGTTTCAAGATCTGCACTTGGAGGATGAAGGCTCAGTTCTTCTTGGCAATGATGAGGCCTGTAAGGTCAATGTTATAGGTAACATTCGTATCAAACTCCATAGTGGATTTGTTAGAACCTTGGCCAATGTTAGATACATTCCAAATTTAAAAATAAATCTTCTCTCTCTTGAAAAAAAAAATTAAATCTTATGTTTTCAAATATGATAATAGTGATCTGTTAGTATCTAAGGGATCCACTATAGTGCTTAATAAAGGTGTTAGAAAGAATGACTTGTATTTCTTGAAAGCTACTACTCTTGTTGGTTCTGCAAATGTTGAAGACAGGGATAAAATGGAAAATCTTTGACATTTGAGACTTGGTCATGTGAGTAAAAGAGACCTCGGTGAACTTGACAAGGAAGGATGCCTTGGCACTCACAAGCTAGAAAAAATAGAATTTTGTGAAGACTGCCCATGGCAACTCTATCATAAACAAGTTCTCAAAGGTATTGCACAAAACAGCTAGTGTTCTTGACTATATTCATTCGGATCTTTGGGGTCCATCAAGAGTCAACTCTCATAGTTGGAGTAGGTACTATGTGTCACTTTTTGCAATGCAAGTTTATGAATTGTCCTTATGAGCGTTGTAAGCATTTATCATAAAACAATCAAAATAATAATATGTGATTGTGAGTCGAATAATCAGACATTTACAAAAGTTTGCATTCATCCTTAGATAGTAGAAGCGAAGCAAACATCAATATGCTGCAATAAAGAATTTAGAAAATATGAGATATACTGATTATACAACAAAAAATTATCATAAAACCATGAAAGAACATATATATGGATAACATAAGAATCTTACATCATTCGATAATAACCCAATTTTGATGTACAAGTCCTTGAAGAAGCATTTGCTAGATATCCCTGAATTATAGGTCACCATAAATAAATAATGAAGGAGACAAAACATAATTGCCCTTATAGTAAGGATTTTCGTCAGGCCTAATCAATATAAAAACATAAAATTAAATTTGTCATTATTAAACTAATAACCAATAACATATAATTTAGTGGAAACCAAAAAAGAGAAATAAAATAACTCACTGCATTATACCCCATGTTCCTTTTCCTTAAACAAAAAAAAAAAAAAAAAAAAAAAAAGAAGAAAAAAAAGTATATAAGACATTTATTAGAGAGTAAATTTAACTATAATATTTAACCATAAAGAAAATCTAAGCTTACTTTTATTGCTTCTAGTCAGACTTCAAGAAAGCTTTAAAATGATCCAACTCTTGATCTTCCGGAATAAGCCGTCTTAGGGCTTCGTCGGGCTTCTTTTGATGCCGAAGCTTCGACCTTGCTCGATTTCGAGCTCCTACATTGTAATGGAGTTTGAGTTAGGATTTTTCTAGTGCCTCTTGATAGGTAATGGAGAAGACGATAGAATGAGCGACATAAATTTTGGATTTCATAGAGAGAAGCGTCGTCGAGAAACAAAGAGAGTGAAGAGTCGGATTTTTGGGTTCCCTGACGGGTTTTAGGGATTTCAACGCGAGAGAGTGAAGAGAGAGAATGTCGAATGTGAAGAGGCAATAATGCGATGGAAGTTTAGAGGGAAGTTGAGGGAAGTTTTTTGTTTTATTTGTTTAAATGATATTTGAGAGTATAATAGTCTTTACTCATTGGGCTTGGTACTACATGTGTCAAATTTGGAGTTTTGAGTGATTTGTAATAAATGTCAACAATTTGATATTATTAATGTCAAAATCCCTAGAATTATATAACAAGGAAAAAAAAACAATATATATAAATGTACCAATGATGGATTTATTGAGTTGTGACAAAATTCTCCTTATGAATCACTTGCAATGAATCTCAGCCCTACTTTCAGTCTTCCTTTCAGCTTGTTAAACCGAGGATTGAAATACCGTTATCGACGTTGTACCGGGCCTCAAATTTTGTTGGGTTACGGGGAGATACCATTGATTTACCAGGGTATCCAATGAAGTGAGGATAAACCGTACCTGTGAACTTACCGTTACCGATATGGCTTACTAGCAAATATAGGACTTACCGAAGGGGTATCCAATGAACAAATATTTATAAAATGTCATACATACTGATAAGTGCGTTCTAAACGTATTTGTTAGTGCCCTCAAAGACAAAACAATGCTAGTTTAAGAGCGTTTTGATATTTTTTTGGAGTTTTTCCTATATTTTCAGAGTTTGGGACTTCATGGAGGCATTTGGAGCATACGAGGAGGATGAGGCAGTCTTAAGGAGTGCTTTACATTTTTTCGATCACGATTCTGACACCCGGAGCTCAAGATAGGTGGTTCGGTGAACCACCATCTTATGGGCGCCGCACAGGCTTCACAGAGTCTTGTGCGTTTACCTGTGCGGTGCACAAAGAGGGGTGTGCATCCCAAAATCTGCAAATTCGACTTTTGTTTATTAAATGTATTTTGAGCCGTCAAATCTCATCCGACAGCCCATATAAGCTCCTAACAACCTAGATTTACCTACAAAAACACTTTAGTTTATTTAGAAACACATCTTTTCTTTAGTTGGGTTTTGCTTTATTATTTCTGTTGAAAATCTCGAAAGAGAAGTGTTAAGAGAAGATCATCACAGTTATCATCTCGTCTTCATCATTCATTGTTTTTATCTCTATTCTTTGAATATTTGAAACTCCCGTTTTTATAATTTAATTCAAATTTCTTATTCATTTTCATCCAGTTCTCTTTATTCATCTTCTTCGTTTATTTTCCGTTCAATCATGAACTAAATCCATTAAGGACTATGGTGTAGCAAGTTATGAATATAGTTATGGATTCATGTGTGCTTGTTGATTTATATTCAAATGCTCTATCATGTTTATTTAAATTAATTATGTGTATAATGCTTGAATGTGATTAGCTGTCACGACCCATGAGCGTCGTTAACTCGCCCGCAAACCGCGACTCATCGAATCCAACATCAACGTATCGCGAGCATGTCATCGTATAAGCAATAATATTTAAATGTAATACTTAAGACAACATATAAATAATTTAACCTATAATAATAATATACAACATAATTTAAAGTGCGGAAACGTTTACATAAAGTGGTTATCAAAAATCCAGGAGAACTTTTTCGTGTTTTAGTTTAGAACTTTAAAATCATATATCGAGCCTTATATATATATATATATAAGGTTTATATTGACGAGGAATTGGTTATATGAAAGAGAGATGTGGGGATTATCAGAGTTTACGGAGAATATGAAGATTTGAGTACGTAGGCAGGGAGTATGGAGGTTTAAAATATGTTTGTTGAGAGAGGGGATATTCAGGAACTTTACAGAGTATCCTGGTTTAAGTCTTCTAGTCATGAAGAGAGAGAGAGGATAATGAAAATACTTCTTTATTTCTTGCGTTTGAAACTTGATTACAAACTGAGAGTAAGCTCTCTTAAATAGACAAACTTCCGGATTCGAAAGGGTTTCAAATCCGTAATAGAGGATCTTATCCCCGACATAACTACTGTACATTTATTGACTTTATTACAGATAAGATAAAGAGGAATCTTATTCTAGACATGCTTACTATACAACATCAGACTTTTAACAAACAAACAAAATAGATAAAGATATAACTATTGTTCGTCTTTTGACTTTATTACAGATAAAGAGGAATCTTACATAATTTTGAATTATGGTATTTGAGAAAAGAAATCGTTTGGATCTAAACTTTCATCTTCTTCCGGTAGACTCTCTTGATCTTCACTTGATAACTGGGACTTGACATCTTCTAAGAGCTTTACGTAGTCTTCTTTTGAAGAGGCTGCTGCTAATAAGGCTTGAATCTTGCTTTTTTGAGTAAGAAATTCTAGATGTTGTGGGTCCTTAGCTGGATACCAGACTTTTGAATTAAGAAATTTTGAAATGGCTTCCGAATTGGCTTGGGAGACGTTAAAGGTATCTCACCACTTGACTCTGAATTGTCTGACTAATAAAGGAATATGATTTTCTTGATTATTAATTTGGAAAGTCCATGCAAGTATCCATGGAACTCCAAACTTGGAAGAGAATGATAGTAATTTATTATTAAAAGATTTTTTTTAAGAAAAAAGGTTGAATCCCTCTAAAAATTGGAGGAGGAAGGATATTGGTGACAAGTCCAAAATAGGACCACCATTCTTCAAACCATAAAGGAAAAGGTTCGGTAGCTTGTTTTGAGAACTGGATAAACCAGGAATGAGAAAAGGCTCGAATAAAGAAAACATTAAACCAAGCTTTTTGGTAGTCTAGATAGTTATAGGATTTTATTGTTACTATCTAGACTACCAAAAAGCTTGGTTTAATGTTTTCTTTATTCGAGCCTTTTCTCATTCCTGGTTTATCCAGTTCTCAAAACAAGCCACCGAACCTTTTCCTTTATGGTTTGAAGAATGGTGGTCCTATTTTGGACTTGTCACCAATATCCTTCCTCCTCCAATTTTAGAGGGATTCAACCTTTTTTCTAAAAAAATTTCTTGTAATAATAAATTACTATCATTCCCTTCCAAGTTTGGAGTTCCATGGATACTTGCATGGACTTTCCAAATTAATAATCAAGAAAATCATATTCCTTTATTAGTCAGACAATTCAGAGTCAAGTGGTGAGATACCTTTAACGTCTCCCAAGCCAATTCGGAAGCCATTTCAAAATTTCTTAATTCAAAAGTCTGGTATCCAGCTAAGGACCCACAACATCTAGAATTTCTTACTCAAAAAAGCAAGATTCAAGCCTTATTAGCAGCAGCCTCTTCAAAAGAAGACTACGTAAAGCTCTTAGAAGATGTCAAGTACCAGTTATCAAGTGAAGATCAAGAGAGTCTACCGGAAGAAGATGAAGATGAAAGTTTAGATCCAAACGATTTCTTTTCTCAAATACCATAATTCAAAATTATGTAAGATTCCTCTTTATCTGTAATAAAGTCAAAAGACGAACAATAGTTATATCTTTATCTATTTTGTTTGTTTGTTAAAAGTCTGATGTTGTATAGTAAGCATGTCGAGAATAAGATTCCTCTTTATCTTATCTGTAATAAAGTCAATAAATGTACAGTAGTTATGTCGGGGATAAGATCCTCTATTACGGATTTGAAACCCTTTCGAATCCGGAAGTTTGTCTATTTAAGAGAGCTTACTCTCAGTTTGTAATCAAGTTTCAAACGCAAGAAATAAAGAAGTATTTTCATTATCCTCTCTCTCTCTTCATGACTAGAAGGCCTAAACCAGGATACTCTGTAAAGTTCCTGAATATCCCCTCTCTCAACAAACATATTTTAAATCTCCATACTCCCTGCCTACGTACTTAAATCTTAATATTATCTGTAAACTCAGATAATCCCCACATCTCTTTCATATAACCAATTCCTGATTGTCTCTTCATATCTAATCATCCCCTTAAAGATAGAAAATTCTTTGAACATATTCTCATAGATTCCAACTCTGCAGATATTAACCATTGTTTCGATCCTCAAGATTCTCGTAAAATCAATTATTCAAAATAAAAAATTCTTAAAGTTCTTACTCCTTCTGATTGGAATCAAAATATTTATACTCCCAAATATTTCTCTCATCCAGGAGCAATGAAATCATATAACTATATAGATTACATAAAAGCTTGATTTAATGTTTTCTTTATTCGAGCCTTCTCTCATTCTTGGTTTATCCAGTTCTCGAAATAGCTACCGAACCTTCTCCTTTATGGTTTCAAGAATGGTGGTCCTATTTTGGACTTGTCACCAATATCCTTCATCCTCCAATTTTAGAAGGATTCAATCTTTTTTCTAAAAAAATTCTTGTAATAATAAATTACTATCATTCTCTTCCAAGTTTGGAGTTCCATGGATACTTGCATGGACATTCCAAATTACTATGGATACTTGCATGGAGTTCCATGGATACTTGCATGGACATTCCAAATGTAATAATAAATTACTATCATTTTTTGTTTTCTAATTTTTGTAGTTGTACTGAAAAATTATTTTACAGTTTTGTTTTCAAAAAGCTGTTTTGTATAGTTTTCATTTTTGTTTTTGATAAAATGAAATGTTTGATACATGAAACTATTTCTTAACTCAAATTTTTTATTTTAACATAGATTTAACTACACAAAATATAAATATAACATTGTTGTCTAAATTGAATACAATCATTTTTTTTTACATCATAAATAATTAGTCCACATAGCTTGAGCAATACAATCTCTAAATTCTGTATGTGCACGTTGAGCTTGTGTACGACGGTCCACCAACATCTGATGCACCTTGATCTCCGACTCTTTCAGAACTTTTGCCTTCAATATCCTCCATATGAACATCTTGATTTCATCTTGCAAAGAAATGTTTTTCGTTTGCGTACATTTTTATTAAATTACGTAATATAAAGCATGCCATAACTATACGAATTTGTTTATCTAACAGATAACTTGACATATGGTTTAAAATCGAGAACCGAGCTTTTACTATGCCAAAACATCTCTATCACGTTGCGTAACGACGAGTGCCTGTAATTAAAAAGTTCTTCTCGTCTACGCATTTGCCTATTTTGTCTGAACTCGGATAGGTGATAACGTACGGTGCGATACGGTGCCAAAAATCTGGCTCGTTAGGATATCCACTACGTAGTATTGTCCTCCTTGTGGTATTAAAAAATTTGTATTTTCAGTCAGTAATACCTCACGTAATATTCGTGAATCTGCCGCTGAACCTTCCAATCCGGCATGGACGTACGTAAATAGCATGTCAAATGTACAAGCGGCCATCACATTAGTCGTACATATTCCTTTCCGTCCTCGATAATTGGGTTGTTGCTCAGTGGGGACGATTACACCAATATGAGTACCGTTAATAGCGTCGATGCAATCCTTTCAAAGAGATAAAAACTTTAGTTTGATAATTAATATAAAACTTACTTTAGACCATGGCCAATATTTTGGGTTGTTGCCAATCTCCGGGGTGTCATTGTATAACCGAGATGCTTTATTACATCGGGTGCCAACTGACTTATTGCATCAAGGACATTTCCAAAATGTCTGGTAACGGTATCACCGGAGTGATTAAATCGGTCTTGAATGGCTCTATTTCGGTCCGAATGTGCGAGAACTTTCATAAACATTATGAAAGACTCTTCTGGTGATATGTGACCGGGCGGGAGCAAATGCCAAATCATTCCAACACGATTGCAATGAATGGCTCCTTGTACATACGACATATCTCAAACAACGGCTCTTTGTTGTGATTATTTAACATACCATACACAGACTTCCACTTTCCGCAGTCGTTCGCCGGGGTAAGCGTTCAACTCGTGATTTTTCGCGCATTTGTTCTAGTATCCTTCTTCGATTACGCCTACTATTACGACGAAGGATGGCCTCTACCACAATCACGTCATCATCATCAGTTGAATCCATAATCTACGTGAAATAAAAAAAATCTCAATCTAACAAAGAAGGATACTAGTGATGATGACGACGTGATTGTGGTAGAGGCCATTCTTCGTCGTAATAGTAGGTGCAATCGAAGAATGATACTAGAACAAATGCGCGAAGAATCACGAGTCGAACGCCTACCCCGACGAACGACTGCGGAAAGTGGAAGTCAATATGTGTATGGTTTGTTAAATAATCCCAACAAATAGCCGTTGTTTAAGATATGTCGCATGTACAAGGAGCCATTCATTGCAATCGTTGGAATGATTCAGCATTTGCTCTCGTCCGGTCACATATCACCAGAAGAGTCTTTCATGATGTTTATGAAAGTTCTCGCACATTCGGACCGAACTAGAGCCATTCAAGACCGATTTAATCACTCCGGTGAGACCATTAGCAGACATTTTGGAAATGTTCTTGATGCAATAAATCAGTTGGCACCCGATGTAATAAAGCATCCCGGTTATACAACGACACCCCCGGAGATTGCCAACAACCCAAAATATTGGCCATGGTTTAAAGTAAGTTTTATGAATTTATTTTATCTCTAAAGTTATATTAATTATCAAACTAAAATTTTTATTTCTTTGAAAAGATTGCATCGGCTCTATTGACGGTACTCATATTGGTGTAATCGTCTCCACTGAGCAACAACCCAATTATCGAGGACGGAAAGGAACATGTACGACTAATGTGATGGCCGCTTGTACATTTGACATGCTATTTACGTACGTCCATACCGGATTTGAATGTTAAACGGCAGATTCACGAATATTACGTGAGGTATTACTGACTGAAAATACAAATTTTTTAATACCACAAGGAGGACAGTACTACGTAGTGGATAGTGGATATCTTAACGAGCCAGATTTTTTGGCACCGTATCGCACTGTACGTTATCACCTATCCGAGTTCAGACAAAATAGGCAAATGCGTAGACGAGAAGAACTTTTTAATTACATGCACTCGTCGTTACGCAACGTGATAGAGAGATGTTTTGGCATAATAAAACCTCGGTTCCCGATTTTAAACCATATGTCAAGTTATCCGTTAGATAAACAAGTTCGTATAGTTATGGCATGCTTTATATTACATAATTTAATAAAAATGTACGAAAACGAAAAACCTTTCTTTACAAGATGGAATCAAGATGTTCCTACTGAGGATATTGAAGGCGGAAGTTCTGAAAGAGTTGGAGGTCAAGATGCGTCAGAAGTTGGAGGACCGTCGTACACAAGCGCAACTACACAAGCTCGACGTGCACATACAGAGTTTAGAGATTGTATTGCTCAAACTATGTGGACTAATTATGCATGACGTCATATTTATGATATAAAAAAATTATATTCAATTGAGACAACAATGTCATATTTATATTTTGTGTAGTTAAATATGATAATAAGAGTGTATGCAAATACCTTATAAGCGGTGCACATGGATAGTACGAGACGGTAATAAAGTCAGGTTTTGGGAGGATGTTTGGTGCGACGGTGAGACTTTGGAATCACGCTTCCCCGGGTTATTCCGTTTAAGCTCTCTTAAAAATGTGTCAATTAGGCAAATGGTTTCTAACCCTCTTACAGGGTACTATCGAGTGGAATTTCAACTTCTCACCAAACTTAACAGATAGAGAGGCCTTGGAATATGCGTAGCTGATGAACTCCCTAGAGTCAGTTTCCCTCGGGGACGGGGTAGAGGATCGGAGGGTTTGGTTGGATGACTCGGAGGAGTTCTCGGTAAAAGCTATGCATGCTGCTCTCGCATCTCCGGGACCGACCGCTACAGTGCCTTTCTACGAAACAGTATGGAAGTGCGCTGCCCCTAAAAAAGTTCAAATCTTCGGATGGAGACTGGCACGCAAAAGAATAAACACGGCGGACGTCATTCAAAGGCAGAATCCTCACTAGGCCCTTTCCCCGAGCTGTTGTATCCTCTGTCACAGAGCAGCGGAGGACATTCATCACATTTTCGTAGACTGTCCAGCAGCCTCAAGCATTTGGAAGTGGCTCTTCGGGAAGTTAAACATTAATGCCTCTTCGATTGTTCTTCTTTCTGATTTTTTCTTGCTTCACGAGACACCGGGGAAGAACAATCGTTGGAAGGAAGCGGTTAAAACGGGGGTGCTGACAGGCTTTTAGGCTCTATGGCTAAGCAGGAATAAATGAATTTTTTAGAACGAGGGGTGGTGTCAAGGAGTCCGAGAAGTTCTCAATCGGAACATTGCTCTTTGGCTTCACATTGCTTGCAAGGAATTTAAAAACTACTTTTTGGCGGACCTACAGAGAGATTGGAGTAGTGCTATATAGACTTCCCGGTTTACATAGAAATGTTTTGGATATAATTTTAGGTTTTCTTTAGTTTTTTTGGTACCTTTTACTGACCAACCTCCTGGTTTGTTGTGGGAGGTTATGAATCGGTCTGGAGAGCGTTTTGCTCACCCTTTTTGTAAATTGGCTTTTTTAAGCCTGTTAATATAAGATTCTTGTTTAAAAAAAAAAAAGTGTATGCAGATACCAATAAACACATCGAAGACTTACCTTACAAATTTTGTAGGGTTACTTAGGGGCAGCTTCGAATGAATTGTTTGTGTCTTCATCTTCGTTTTCACCGTCACCAGTGCGGTCACTCTCCTTCCATGGCGTGACCCTGGAAAATTAAAAATGATAAATGAGAGAACTCATTTGTATTTGAATTAGAGATAAATGTATCCCTCTAGAATCTGGGATTTGAAGATGAAATATTAAATCCAGGTATCAATTTCATTTTCTTGTGTGTAGATATGCTTGCCATGTAGACTAGAGTAACAATTCTTCCGTTCAGTATAATAAATCCAAATGGGCAGAAGTAGAGTATTTAAATCCCTAACGCCTTCAATTTCAGAATGATAATCAAAATCAAAGTGAGTAATAATGAGAATAAAAAGCCAAAGAAATAAGGTTACCTGAAAGAAAGAGCGGGCGGAGAAGGAGAGGGTTAGAGAGTGTGGAGAGGTTCAGGGAAAGAAAGAGAAAATATTTTATGGACTGAATGAGGACTTTTGTTTGTTGTTGGTAACACAATTCTTCTCCTATCTTATTGCATTTCAGATTCGAAAACAGAAACAAACAAACCAACGGGTCAAATAATTGTTCGGTGGGCGGGTCCCAGTGCATCGAAATCATTAAAGAGATGTTTGTCTTTTTTCTCTACTTTATGTTTATTGTATTATACACAGACGACAGCTCACCTTTTTACCAAAGTTGTTCTCAGCAATAAAAAAAACAGTTTTTTTTTACCTCACTGGCCCCGTGTAGTAGAAACTAGAAAGTAGTCAGAAATCTAATGCAAGAAATAGCTTAATTAAGTTAGAATTTTGGTGGGAAGAAATATTGATTGGAGAAGCTGCTGGGCTACTTCTCTCTCTTCACTGCCAGCCAGCTTGTCCTCAGCTGTGTCTCTCTCTCTCTCTCTGTGCCTAAAATAAAATAAAATAAAATATCACAATTAATCCACTCAAAACACAAAGGACGATCTTTTTCTCAGCTCTCATCTCTCTCTCTCTCTCTCTCTCTCTCTCTCGTTCACTGAGCTATGTAAGTTTGTGCATTTGATTCCATCACCATCAAAGCTCATCTTCGCATATCTTATTGATTAGCATTTGCCAATCTTTGTAGTTGTTTTTTTTTAGAAAGCATGGAAGAGAGTTTTGTGCCGTTCAGAGGAATCAAGAACGACATTCGAGGGAGGTTGGGCTGTTACAAACACGACTGGACCTCTGCTTTCGCCGCCGGATTTAGGTACTACGTATATATATTTCCAGTCTCGTGATTTGATTATATATCTGCACTTGCTTGTTCTCTATACACTTCACTTCGCTTCACTTGTTCAGGATCTTGGCACCAACCACATACATCTTCTTTGCGTCGGCACTTCCGGTCATCTCATTCGGAGAGCAACTCGACAGAAATACAGGTTGCGACTATGGTCTATGATTGGATTGTGATATAGTGATAGTGTTGAGATATTGATATTAACATAAAAATATGTAATGCAGATGGGGTTATCACGGCGGTTCAAACACTGGCCTCCACTGCCTTGTGTGGGATTATGCACTCCCTCGTGGGAGGCCAGCCTTTGCTCATCCTCGGAGTTGCAGAGCCGACCGTGATCATGTACACTTTCATGTTCAACTTTGCCAAGAACCGGCCCGATTTGGGACCCCATCTCTTCCTACCCTGGACTGCATGGTGAGTCAGCTGAGCGATTTAAGACAAGACAACAAATAATGTAAATAGTAACAGTGATTGGATTTGATGCAGGGTTTGTGTCTGGACAGCCCTGCTCTTGTTCATGCTGGCCGTGTTGGGCGCGTGCTCGATCATCAACAGGTTCACTCGTCTCGCCGGCGAGCTCTTCGGCTTCCTCATCGCCCTCCTCTTCATGCAAGAAGCCATCAAAGTACAGCGATTCTCTTCTCTGTCTGACTAATCATTTCGTTGCATAATTGATTTCGTGGTTCAGGGAGTTATCGAAGAGTTTCACGTACCTCAAAGAGAAGACCCGAACGCTGCCCAGTTTCAACCTTCCTGGAGACTCGCAAACGGGTTGTTTGCTTTGGTTCTCTCCTTCGGCCTTCTATTAACCGCGCTACGAAGCAGAAAAGCACGGTCCTGGCGTTACGGCTCCGGTAAATAACTAAACTCTTCTATCTTTTTATCTTTGTTTTCGAAACTCACGATGACGTGGACGGTGGTGTCCACGTACAGGTTGGCTGCGAGGGCTCGTGGCAGATTACGGCGTGCCTCTGATGGTTGTGGCGTGGACGGCGGTTTCGTACGCCCCGAGAGGAGGGAATGTTCCGGAAGGAATCCCGAGGCGGCTGTTCAGCCCGAACCCGTGGTCGGCTGGCGCGTTCGACAACTGGAGCGTGGTCACGAAGATGGCGGAGGTGCCGGCTCTGTACATAGCCGGAGCTTTCATTCCGGCCACGATGATCGCCGTGCTCTACTACTTCGACCACAGTGTGGCCGCTCAGCTCGCGCAGCAGAAAGAGTTCAACCTCAAAAACCCGCCTTCTTACCACTACGACTTGCTACTTCTCGGATTCATGGTACTCTCTTGCCTTTTCTTCAATGTGTAAATGTATGTGTACATGACCTTTTCCTTCTTTTTGTTGACAGGTCATAATATGTGGTCTCCTCGGCATTCCTCCGTCCAACGGCGTGATTCCACAGTCGCCGATGCACACAAAAAGTCTAGCGACGCTGAAGCACCAGGTATGAACACTGTGTTGTGTTGTGTGTGTGTGTGTGTGTGTGTGTGAATGGTAATGGAGATGAAGATAGAAAGAAGATGTTAATCTGATGGAATCGTTGCAGTTGGTTCGCAAGAGAGTGGTCGCTGCGGCTCGGAAATGCATGAAGAGAAACGTGAGCTTGGGCCAAGTCTACGGAAGCATGCAAGAAGCGTACGAGCAAAGCCACTCTCCGTCTCAACCTTCTTCCCAGGTAATTTCAATTTACTCCTTTATTATTATTATTATTATAAAACAAATAAAGTTTGTTCATTTTTCTCGAATATATACATACGAGCAGGGCTTGAAGGAGCTGAAGAGCACGCCGATTCCGATTCAGAGTAACGGCGTGGCGGTTGACGAGACAACGTTTGACATCGAGAAAGTGATTGACGATTTACTGCCGGTGGAAGTGAAAGAGCAACGCCTCACCAACTTGCTTCAATCTGCGATGGTTGCGCTGTGCATTGCAGCGATGCCTTTCATCAAAATGATTCCCACCTCGCTTCTATGGGGGTACTTTGCTTTCATGGCCATCGAGAGCTTGCCCGGTAACCAATTCTGGGAGAGGATTCTTTTGCTCTTCACAGCCCCCAGCAGAAGACACAAGTAGGGCTTTTGTTCATCACTCCACTCTTCATTTACTTTCACGGTCTCCCTTTTATCAACTGAAATTCTTTTGTTTGGTCAGAGTGTTGGAAGATTACCACGCGACGTTCGTGGAGACGGTGCCGTTCAGGACTATCGCGGGGTTCACAATATTCCAGGCTGGATACTTGCTTCTTTGTTTCGGGATAACGTGGGTCCCGATTGCAGGCCTACTTTTCCCGCTGCTGATCATGCTGTTGGTTCCGGTGAGGCAGTACATTCTGCCCAAGTTTTTCAAAGGAGCCCATCTTCAGGATTTGGACGGCGCAGAGTATGAAGAAGCCCCCGCCATGTCCTTCAGCTTACCCACAGTAATAAAAAACCCTTTTTACTTTCACAAACTGTTTGTTTATTATATTATATTCATTTTTGTATCCGTAAACTACGCAGCAAGAGGGGGACATAAGCAGATCAGCTTCGTTTGCGGACGACGGAGAGATTCTTGATGGCATTATGACCCGAGGCCGGGGCGAGATCAGGCGCATGTGCAGCCTCAAGCTTTCGGCCTCGACCTCATTCAAGGACTCCGAGAAGGCGTATAGCCCAAGAACCCCCGCGGAAGCAAAACAGTCGTCCAATCTGCGAGTGGAGCTGAGTCCCCGGTTCGCTCACGGCGGAAGAGGCCCATTCAGCCCAAGAACCGCAGAAGCAAGACCGTCAAATCTAGGAAAGACGGGTTAACAAGACACACACACACACATTGTTCTTCTTTATTGATTTTGTAAGATGCATTGATTTTGAATAGTATCATCGATATGATATATGGGTATACAAGCAAAGCAAGGCATGTGTTGCAAATGGAAGAATAATATATAGTTTAGCAACCGAAGAGGGAGGTCTCGATGAGGGAGAGGGGCTGGCCGTCCTGCAAGCAGGTGACGGGGGGGATGGTGAGGGTCTGCTGGGCCCCGTAGGCGTTCCAGCAGAAAGGGTCTTCTAGAAGGTGGCCCTCGTGGGGGAGGAGCTCGACGTCGGCCATGGTGATGTTGGTGCAGGGCAGGGAGTCGCTGCAGGCGAAGTGGATGGGCGTGTTCCTGGCGTCGTAGGTGCCCTTGATGGTGCGGTAGTGGACGTCGCTGACGTGCACCGCCGAGCTCTGGTTGCGGCACTCGCTGGAGAGGCAGTAGTACTGGTCCACGTTGATGCAGTTGCGCACGTTGTCCATCTGGATGCCCTCGAACACCACCCCAGTCACCGACCCCGACCCGCCTTGCCACGTCTTGATCCTCAGGCCGTTGTCCGACTCGCGGATGGTGCAGTCGCGCACCGTGACGTTGGACACGCACGCCTGCGAGTTCTGCACCCCCAGGCTCCCGATGCTGATCCCGTGGCTGGGCCCGCACGTCACCCCTCTGATGTCCACGTCCCGGCACCCCGTCCCGATGCTGATGCAGTCGTCCCCGTTCGCGATGCGCGAGTTGTAGATCCCCACCGCCGACGTGTCCTGGATGTGGATCCCGTCCGTGTTCGGGCTCAGCTTCGGCGACGAGATCGTCACCTCCTCGATCGCCACCTGCCGGCACCCGTTGAACTTCATGTGGAACTGCGGGCTGTCCTTTATCGTTATCCCCCTCACCACCAAGTTCGAGCTCATGAAGAACCTCATCAACTGCCCACACACACACACCATTATCACTCACTCTATACTATTAAGACAACTAGCTTTGACCTTGAATTTAACCACTTACCACAGGGCTGTCACATGGTCCTGAGAGCGTAGACCCATTGGGACCCTGCATTCATTTCTATATTGGTTAAAAGGTTTTAGCAGAAGAGAGCATATATAGTGAATTGGAAAGTGAGGCTGACCCTATGGGGCTTGCAGGGCATCTCCCACCACTTGTCTCCGTTGCCCTGGACGGTTCCGGAACCGGAGAGGGTCATGCCGTCGAGGTTGTAGAAGACGAGCCACTGCTTGCGGCTGTCGGAGGCGGGCCACTCGGCGGGCCCGTCGGGGGGCATGATCACGCCGTCCAGCTGGAACACCAGCCCGGGCCTGCACGGCCCCGAGAAGATGGTTGACGTCAGCTTGAAGCACCGCTCCGCGGGGACCACGAGGACGCCGCCGTCCGCCGCGCACGCCGCCTTCCACGCCTCCCTGAACGCTGACGTGTCGTCCTCTTCCCCGTCCCCCACCGCCCCGTAATCCGTCACGTCGAACGTGGTCCCCGCCGGGTCCGACGGCACTTTCGGCCCCTCCCCCGGCTCCGAAGGAGCGACGCCCTCCTCCGGTGGTGGTGGTGGTGGTGACGGGGACGGATCATCCTCCGGTGCTAGTGGTGGTGGTGACGGGGACGGATCGGAAGGAGTAATAATCGGAGGTGGTGATGGTTCTTGATCACCGTCTTCATCGGAAAGTGGCGGCGGAGAAGGGACGGTAATAACTCCGCGTTTGGGGTTCTTGTGGTAGTGATATCTTGCTTCTACGATATTGGTCCTTGAGTACTCTTCTACCATCATCATCAGCACCAAGCTCATCGCCATTATCAATATCGCTCCTCTTCTTCCTCTTCCCACCATAGCCTCCATTGCATACATCCTATATATTAATAATTAATACTATATATATATATGTACGTGTATTTGTGTGGACTCTAGTTCACCTCCTGTGAAAATAAGTAAAGACAGTCAGTCACGAGAGTGGTCAGCCAAACACATGAACTCACTTCTCAGACACAGCGGGTCAAATTTAATGAAACTGTTTGGAATATATGTACTGGGCTTGATTGACATATATTATTAAAATTCATGATTGGACGCTTATATATTATTATTATTATACTGTATTTATGATGGAAAAGCAAAAAGAAAACCTCCCGTGACTCTTTTTTGTTTGCTATACAGCGCTCTAATGCTTTTTTGTGGACACATCCACTTTTGTATATTATACATATACAAAAATAATAATATATGATAATGTATACTAGGTGATCGTTGGCTTGATCTGTCCCACAGGTAATTAAGACCGGCTTCATATTCCTCAAATTGACATAATTAATACTGTAATTATCAAACCAACCTCTCTAACTGCAGCTACGCAGCATTATGGGGTTTTTTTTGTTCATAAATAATTATCTCTGTACACACTAAAGAGAGAAGAGAGACTAGCTCAGAAACGCCATATAGTCTCCCAAATTATGGAAAGATACAACGAAAAAATATGTTAAAAAGAAAGTTATATAACTTATTATGAGTAATGTTTACTATCTGGATGTAATAAAGGAGAAGAAAACTTATCATATATATACTAGAAAGATTCAGATTTTCTAAAATGTGAAAATATGTAGATTATTAAAAGAACCAGAAAGAGTAATAACAAATGATTGTAAGAACAAGTACCTTTCTCAAACGAAAAGATAAGTGGAGTTAGCGCAAAAGTAAAAACAAAGCAAAAATGTAAGAACGTAAATAAAGTTAGTCTGTGCATATACACACATTATATGTATATGAGAATGAGACGATGAGAGTGTGAAGTATTATAGTGTAACATACCAGGCGTTTGAATTGCAGGCAGATTGTTGGGTGACCGGCCACCACTCACAAACCGTCTTTTCTTATATATAACTGTATATATAAATAACTAGTATGCATATGTATTGTATTTGTATGCAACATATATAATGATATGTATGTGTGAGTTATGTTAGGTGTTAAAACTGTGGTGTTTTTATAGAGAGGTTTCCGTGAGCAGGCAGGGACGTGCATGGGTTTTGTCTGATTATGTCACGTGCATTTTTCCACTCAGTATCAGTATGTGCGTTGCAAGCAAAGGACCCACGAATATATGTTGTCTGGTGGGAATAATTCAGTGCATATACAACTACTGCTCATTGGACTCTCGTGGTTCCAAGCCGTGACACTTGGCATCTCGCTACCCTATGATTCAATAAGCTAATCATGCCCTCTCTAAACCTTCCAAAAATACTTTCACGCGTGAGTTGTGTGTGTACTATACCAACCCCCAGAAACCTGACGCGTGGCAACCCCATCGTTCACGGGCTTCCCTCATCTTGTCGTTCTTGCGATTCTTCTTTTCTTTTCTTTTTTAAAACAGGTCGTTTCTTCTCTTTTATTATCTCAATGCTCTGTCGTTTTCTACGCTTTTATTTCTATCTCATCTCAACTCGGAACCAAGCATTGACTTATTTACTCGCGTTCAAATCACTTTGGGAAATGGACATACACAGTTATACACACATGTTTTTACCGACTTTGTTATTTTATTTTATTTTGAGATTGGTTTCATTGGCTCGTACCGATGTGAAATATTCATTCATGATAGGACTAGGGTTGACTCATCCATTATCCCTTTGACACTAGCCGTAGATATGAGAACTCAACTGCCTCACGACATTCTAAACTCAACAAAAACAAACGTACCACTTAAATCGGCGAACAGCCGAGCTTTTATTGGGACCTTCTTCAACCTCGAGATGTGATGAATCAACGTCCAGGAGCCAAACGACTACGTTCATGCCATTGGTGATTCATGGATCTACAATCGGAAAATAGTATCCAAATTTTGTTATTGAGCTCTTTAAACTTTGAAAACTTAGCTAGCTAGCTGAAGTAGCGATAAAAAGTATAATCGGTCCAAAACAATCACAAGTTCTTAATAAATAAAAAGGCCATTAAATATATAATCATATTTACACTTTTACATTACTACATAATTAACATTCCGTAAATAATAAGTAAATGATCATGTCCACGTATTTACATTGACGTAAATATTTCATATTTTTATTTCAATAAAAAAAAAAGTAAATCATGAATGGCACATCATGTTCGTGGTCATTTATCTAATATTTACGAAATAGTGACTATAATTAACATTCCGTGAATAATAAGTAAATGACCATGTCCACGTATTTACACGCTTAAATTGACGTAAATATTTCATATTTTTATTTCAATAAAAAGGTAAATCATGAATGACACATCATGCTCGTGGTCATTTATCTAATTACGAAATAGTGACTATATAGCAATCTCAAACATTTAAATTAACTAATTACCTAATTTTTTGTAAATAAAATGGTCGTTTTGAATTTCATAATGAGGCTTAACCTCAGATTCTCATTGTTCGGCTTGCATATGACCCCATAGATTAATAATATATATATATATATATATATATATATATAGAGAAATTTCATTTTCTAGACTCAAAAGTTATGGAAATATCTCAATTAGACCCGCTAGTTAAAAAATATCCAAAATTGGACTTTTGTACCAATTTTGGACGAAAATACCCTTAATTCAAAAATAAACCCTCTCATCATCTATTTCCATATCTTTCATTCTCACTCTCATTTTCTCTCCACACCAAAGAACACCAAATCCGACGTGAACCCCATTCCGACGCCCAACCACACCAAATCCGACGAGTTCCAACGCCCACCACACCAAATTCGACCGAATTGGAGGTTAATTTTTTTTTATTTTTTTTAAGGTTGATTTGAATGAGATTTAGAGGTGAATTTTTTTTTTTTTTTTTTAAAAAACTGGGAATTTCCGATGAAGACCATCGGAATCCATCGGATTCGGTCGGATCCGACCGAATCCGATGGATTCCGATGGTCTTCATCGGAAATTTCCGATGGATTCCGACGAAGACCATCGGAATCCATCGGATTCGGTCGGAATCCGATGGATTCCGATGATCTTCATCGGAAATTCCCAGTTTTTTTAAAAAAAAAAAAATTCACCTCCAAAAATTCACCGAGAGTTCTAATCCTAGCGCAACCAATTCGAAAGTGACAAGAATTGTGATGAAGATGATTTGAAAATGAGAGAAGAATATGAGTTATTTTGAATTAAGGGTATTTTCGTCCAAAATTGGTACAAAAGTCCAATTTTAGATATTTTTTAACTAACGGGTCTAATTGAGATATTTCCATAACTTTTGGGTCTAGAAAATGAAATTTCTCTATATATATATATAATAAGATGGTGAATAAAATACTAAAATATGTATGTAAGAATAATATTGCTTTTATTAATGATCGAATTTGGACAATACGCAAGAAGAATGTGAGTTTCTAAGCGTGATTGTACCGGTGATAAGTAGATTATATCAAAGTGGAGTAATATGAAGATTGGGGAGCTCATTTCACAGATATGATCGTCTATTTATAACCTCTGAATCTCTCCTCCAAGTTTCATGTATTGCCGAAGACACGTCACAGTTGATTTCATCTTCGTTAGCCATTTTATGACACGTGTGCCCATCGACTGGATTTGGTCAAAATAGTTTGAACGAATGGATATACAAGGTTTATCTTCTGCGAAATCCGCTCCTTTTTTGAACATATCTTCAACTCACACCATATCAAATCCAAATTCGACACTTTTTAGATGGATTTAGGGCCCGTTTGGTAGTTAACTCAAAAAAATTTTGTTTTCTATTTTTTAATTTTTGTAGTTGACTCAGTGGCGGATCCAGACTCGGAAGGCGGGGGGGGCGGGGGGGCCAAAACTGAATTTTGGCCGGAAAAAAAAAATAAATAAAAAAATAAAAAAATTTAAGCCTGAATTTTTTTTTGGGGGGGGGGGGGGGGCCCAGGCCTCTTGGGCCTTCAACGTGGGTCCGTCACTGGTTGTATTGAAAAATTATTTTGCAGTTGTTTTCAAAAAACTGTTTGGTATAGTTTTTATTTTTGTTTTTGAGAAATTGAAAAAACTGTTTGGTATAGTTTTCATTGAAAAAATGAAAAAAAAAATTAAAACTAATTGGTACACATTTTGAAAAAATAAAAAAAATGAAAACTATTTGGCGGCGATGGTGAGGCTCGGTGGTGATTGAAGAAGATGGCCGGATTTTTTTTTTCAAGTCTTGCGCGCGGGTGAGGAGGAGAGAAGAGAGAAATTTTTTTCCAAAAACACCTTTTATTTGTTTTCAGTTTTCGTTAATCTTTTACAAAACAACTTCAAAATTTTTTTAAAAAAAATTTCGAAAATTTTAACCAAACACCACTTTCACTTTTTCTTTCCTATTTTTTTAACTCAAAAAGTTAAAAACACTTTTTGAAATTAGTATCAAACAAGACCTTAATCTTTGTAGTGAATTAGACCCAATGGGCCTGATTTGGGTTTATGGACTGCGATACACATAATTGGGGCATGAACCAAATCGATATTGAAGAACCTGATTAGTTTCTTGGAATTTTTGTGCGAAGAAGCCAATTTAAATTTATTCCTTAACAAAATGGCTAAGTTTTCATAAGCTATTGCATAGTAGTCACTTATAATGTAGAAATACTAATATACACCTTCATGTTTGAGTATATATTATTTTATTTTGAAAAATAAATCGTACGTGATTTTGATCAATTTCTTTAGCTCTCAAATCCTATTTTGGTTTATCAATCATTTTTTAAATTCTCTTTTTGATTTTCATCATACTTTCTTAATTTTTAGAGTTCTTTTCTTTATATTCGTGTTCACGTTTGTGAACCAGTTTTTTTATAATTTCAAAATAATTAACTAAGGTGTCCAAAATTTTAATATATTGTTTTTGTGTAGTTGAGTTGCTTGAAATATTTCATTATGAGAAAAGGAATCATACGTGATTCTGATCAATTTCTTCAGCTCCCAAACTCAATTTCAATTCATCAGTGATTCAAAATTGTCTATTTTGATTTTCATAAGAATTTCTTAATTTTTAGATTTTTGGTTTATGTTCGTGAACCAATTTTCCCAGGATTTCAAAATAATTAACCCATGTATTCAAAGTTTCAATCCATTTTTTTTTAGTTGAGTAGTTTGGAATCTTCGGTTTTATGGGTAATTGTGCATTCTTATATGGGTCCATTAGAAAAATAATCAACTTAAACGTTTGACATTATTAAATAACCAACGTCTAATAAATATTAGGTATATAACCACTTTCAGACGTAAATCTTAGTTAAATAGTCACTTTCTTATACCAACCGTACGTTGACTATTTACCTAATATTTACTAAACGTTCGAGTTTCGGTTAAGCATAGTCCCCGTGGGATCAACTCGTTTTTACAACTTTACCACTTGAGCGACTACGTGCACTTGCGTACGAAAAATATAGCAACAGTCCATAACACTCAAACAAGTCACAACCATCTTTGATTAGTAGTACACATCAAACAAGTCAATGTGAAAACTCTCACGAGCAAAACAAGTCTTCTTTTTGTGTTATACTTCACTCGCAACCCATATATTCTTCTTCATAAGCCTTCCGATAAGTGTCTTGATGGTCAAAGGTTGAATAGAACTCTCACGAGCGGAAAGAACCAAAGGCCTCAAACAAGTCAATTACTCATAAAAACGTGAATTCGAACATAAAGGGCGACCAATTGAAATTTACCTTGACTAATCTAGCTCGACATCGATGGCGATGGAGTTCGACAGTGACGATGACAAAGATCGAAGGCGATGGCGTCGGAGATCGACGACAATGGGGACGGAGATCGACAACGACGGCGAGTTCGACAAAGGCAACAAGTGCTACATCATTTGAGCTATGGTTTTGAGGTTCGCGTTTTAGGTGTGTTTGACGTTTAAGGTTAGAGTGAAATAATGAGGTTGGTATTAAAGGGCGAGTGAAATAGTATTTTTGTGACTTTTAATTAGTTTTTTTACTTTATCTCAACTTTGAAAAGTTACTTTATCTCAACTTTGAAAAGTTTATTATTTTGCTAAACCCAAATTTTAAATTGACTAGATAACTGCATCACCCTAATTTCTTTAGCAGAAGATGAAAGTCTTACACCAACTTATTTATGGAGTGAAATCGATAACACTCAATGCAAACAATAGCGTAGAAGGGGTCTTTGTACTAGTAAATATCTTATTTTCTTAATATTTAGATAATTATGCTAGAATACGTATGTGATTTAAATGGGTTGTATGCCTAATTCTTCATAATTTGAATTACGTGTATTGTGAAATTTTGGAGAAGGCAATATTAGTGGAGTAAACTACATAAATAGTTTCTTGAATGTGCAACATTACTAAAATAGTGAGTATATTAAATACTTTAAAGAATAGCGTTTTTTTATTTGTAAACATGTAACAACAAAACTAAATGAAGCTCAAAACAATATATAATTTTATTTTAAAAATTCAATAACATAAAGAAAAATGAATGTTCACAAATTAAAGAAGTTATTTTTGTAATAAAATTTTTAAATATGGTTTTAGGGTGTAATATTTATAAAAAGTGAGTATTTAAATCTTTAAAATAGTTTATTTTATGGGCAGTGTAACAAAATAGCCAGTTTGAAACTATAAAATTTGTTTTTAGCATATGTTTCATAACTTTTAGGGAAATAGCCAACGTGCTTAGGTGTCAATAATTAATAAACTAATTTGCCCTTTTACTTAATCAAATGGAAATAATGAATATACTTATATTAAATAATAGGCAATAACGATATAAAATAACAGACAATTTCAAAATTGTTATACGTAGCCTTAAACCTCTAACAAATCTCAACAAAAAATATTTTATACAAAATATCATTAATCACGCGGCGCGCTAATCTAGAACGGCTTCACCAAGACTGACGTTACTGTGTAAGAACCTGTCAACACAGATAATAAACATAAATTACTGGAAATTATCTCATTATCCACATTTAAGTAATCTGAATGGAAATAAATGGAAATAACTGTAAATAAATAATTTGTACCTCTACATTTTTCCAAAGACTGACATTCGAAAATCTTCACTGTTAACAAAAAAAATTAACAGTGAGAGTCGGGCCACCTCTAACCAAGCTCCGATCGTCTCTCCCGCCAACCACCGCCGTGAGGCTCGTCGCGACCCCCTTCCGGAGCGCCGACCACGGCCTCCCTCCGGACTCCGAGAACACCGACTCATTCCCCTACGCTCTCGTCAACCGCCTCATGTGGGCGTCGATCTGGCTCCGACGAGCCTTCACGGACCTCCTCCGCCGCCTCCGACCGATCTGCGTCATCGGCGACAACTTCTTCGTCTGGACTGCCCCCTTGGCCCGCGACCTCGGCGTCTTCCTCGTCATCTTGGCATGTTGAAGGTTAAAAAAAAACTCAGATCTGGAGAGAGAGAGAGAGAGAGAGAGAGAGAGAGAGAGAGAGAGAGAGAGAGAGAGAGAGAGAGAGAGAGAGAGAGAACGTGGATTCTAATATCTAGTAACTACTTTCTACAAAATAGGAATTTAACATGCACAAAAAAAGGAAAAAAAAAACGTGATTTTAAAAAACTATCTTAATTATTGAAGGACAAAAAAGTAAAAAATATTTTGCCACCTAATATGTTTGACTATTTCCCTAAAAATCTCCAAACATAGACTAGATCACAAATCAAACGTTTTAGGTGGCCTAGTTAGTTACAAATCTCTTATTTTATTTATAAATGAAATTATAAACTAAAGTTAAATAGATTAAAAAAAAAAGGTACTGCGAGCGATTACCAATCATTACTTAAGTCGGTTTTGTTCTTATTGGGCCAACTGAAAGCCCGTTACTTTAGTTATGGGCTAGATCTTAGAAGCCCATCAATGGGTGGTCCTTTGGTCGCTCTTAGGCGAACTTGGACCAACTAATATGCATGTACGGACGCAATGGAATTGGAACCTTGTCAATTAAAGCTAGGATTGGGGTGCTTGAAAAATCCTTACTTTACTCACGGATTTCGGTTTGTTAAATAATACGTAAAATGGAACGAACGTGGGTGCAGTAAAATTATGAACCCATGACGTCTGCTCAAAATTTCTAAAAAAAACATGAGGCTAACGCATGAAAGTATGGTCTGATACATTACAACGTAATCACAAATATCACAATCATTTTTATGGTTTATATCATGATTGGTTACTTTAATGAGATCTAAATTGTAGGTATGAAATGAAGAAATAATAGTCGATATATAATTAATACTAGAAACGTCGTTGTCTGTAGAATAGCGAGAGAGAGTGAGAGAGAGAGAGATATTTGTATATTATTTTTTTTTTGCTCTGACGAGAGAGATATTTGTATTGTATCCCAAAATGGGAGTGGCAGCGCCAGGTGGTTTATGGGCATCAAGTATAGGCTGAAACACCATCTTGCAATTTTATGATTCTTGTATTTGCATAATCACCCCTCAAGTAGAGACCAGACCACTTCTCTTTCGACACCAAAACCGTTTCTCGATCTTCCCCGAATGGAAATTCACCGGCGACGCCGTGATCGGACTCTCTGATTCGCAGCCATGTTTGAAGCTCACGTATGTCGCTTTTTCCTGTTCAACGCCAATGCACGAGCTTCTTTTTTTGTTTGCCTCTGAATGACCGTGATTATGTCTTGGTAGGTTTTGCATTTGCTTCGGAGATATTTGGGCGAGTACGTCCATGGACTCTCCGCCGAAGCGTTGAGGATCAGCGTCTGGAAAGGTTTGCCGCCATTTCGTTTCCTTTTTTCGAAAGAGAGACAGAGCTTGGATTGGATTTTGAGTGTGAATTGTGATGACGATGAACAGGTGACGTGGTTCTCAAAGACTTGAAATTAAAGGCCGAGGCTCTCAACTCTCTCAAACTTCCAGTCACTGTCAAGGCCGGTTTCGTTGGCACCATTACCTTGAAGGTCACATCCAATTTCACCATTCTTTTTCATTCGCATACAAAATGCTACATTGAATTGAACATCTTATCTGTTTTGGAATCAAAGGTTCCTTGGAAGAGTTTGGGCAAAGAACCTGTGATTGTTCTCGTTGACCGCGTCTTCATTTTAGCTCACCCTGCCCCCGATAGCCGTACTCTCAACGCCGAGGATAGAGATAAACTATTCGAAGCTAAACGTCAACAGATTGAGGTAAACTCACTGCCATTCTTTTCACTGTTTTCTTGATTCATCATATTTCGTCACACACACAGGAAGCGGAGTCAGCAACACTTGAAGCAACCTCAAAGGCAAAGCAAGGAAGTGTATGCTTTCAAAACTATACTCCAAAATCGATACAAAGGCGTTCAAGTTTATTATAGTCTCTTTGAATTTCTCGTTTACTCAACTAAAGTGCGTGTTTTAGCAGGCACCGGCAGGGAATTCATGGCTGGGTTCTTTGATTGCTACTATTATCGGCAATCTTAAGATAACAATAAGCAATGTGCATATCAGATACGAGGACACGGTCAGGTAACCTCGATGATTTCCTTCTCTTGATGATCTTCAAATGCACTATTCTCTTTGGGCTTTGATATTTTATTTTGTTTTTCAATGTTTTGTAGTAATCAAGGGCATCCTTTTTGTTCGGGGGTCACTCTAGCCAAGCTTGCTGCGGTTACAATGGACGAGCAAGGGAATGAAACCTTCGATACAAGTGGCGCTCTTGATAAATTGCGCAAGGTTTGCTTTCGATTCCCAAACCAACATTGCAACATATGCTTCTAAAGAGCTACTACCTTGGGAGTTACTCACACGCACACATATACTCCTGGAATAACCTAAGAATATAGCTTTCCCTTTTAAAAGAGTAATTCAAAAGTAATTTTAAGTTGTAGTATTGGTATTTACAGAAGCCAGAAGACAGCTACAACTTTCACAAACAGGGAAATTATCTAGAATACAGTAAATCCCTCATAGATACGGAAATAACATTAATATTCTCTTATACAAAGATAACACATGTCAACATTGCTTCTGGATTTAGTGCTTATGTTTTCCGTTAAGACCTAATCATGCTTGTAATTGTTTTTGCTTGCATTTCAGTCATTGCAACTTGAGAGACTTGCTTTGTATCATGATTCTGACAGAGCACCCTGGAAGCTAGAGAAGGGGTGGGAAGATCTCAGCCCGAAGGAATGGGTTGAGGTTTGTACTTTTTGGTCTCATATCAACAAGTGACATAAACCTTTCTTTCGTTATTGCATTTTGATTTTCCTCTGAAATCATTCATGCTTATCAGATATTTGAAGACGGTATAAATGAGAATGCTGTTGAAAGTGGAGCGGCGTCGAAGTGGGCTGCGAACCGCAGCTTCTTGGTTTCACCTATAAATGGAGTCCTGAAATATCACCGCCTTGGAAATCAAGAGAGAAACGATCCCGAAGTTCCATTCGAGAAGGCATCTCTTGCCCTAAGTGATGTTTCTTTAACAATGACAGAGGTCTTGAATCTTTTCATCCTCTTTACACAACGAATCTCTTTCATCACATAAGTTGCCATCATCTTTTTTTTTTTAAGATTGTATTTTGGTTTCCTTGGAAGGAAAACTCGAGTCTGCAACTGATTTCACTCTGTTCCTGATAGGCTCAATATCACGATGGGATCAAGCTGTTGGAGGCTATTTCCAGATACAGGACACATGTGGAAGTGTCTCATTTGAGACCTATGATCCCAGTTTCACAAGATCCTTGTGCATGGTGGCGTTATGCTGCTCAGGCTGCGCTGCAACAGAGGAAAATGTGGTAATAATATGAATCATTATCGTTTGCGATACGATACTCTAGAACAAAAGGCTTATATTTTCACTTTTTTTTTTGGGGGAGTGTTTGAAGTTCTTATTCTCGAGCAGATCTTAATTAGAAATTTGCTTCTATGCTTCAGTTATCGATTCTCATGGGACAGCATTAGGCATCTCTGCCAGCTTCGTCGACGTTACATTCAACTGTATGTCAGTTCCTTACAACATTTGGCAAATGTTGACGACGCGGAGATTAGAAAAATTGAGAGAGATTTGGATTCCAAAGTTATTCTCTTATGGAGGTAAACAGTTTCTCTTCTTGTGCGCACGTAGTCTGTCATTTGAAATGAAAATGCTTGACAAAGCCTTGGCAGAGTGGTTTATCAGCTCCCTCTTTATTATTTAATTGCTATAGGTTGCTTGCACACGCAAAGGTCGAATCCGCAAAGTCAAAAGAAGAAGCAGAACAGAGGAGGCTGAAAAAGAAAGGCTGGCTTTCGTTTGGATGGTTTGTCTAAATTGCATTTCGTCTACCTCTTCGTTTTACGATACCCGATGATGTATTCCATAAAAGTTTGGTAATTGTTGCAGGGGATCATCGGCCGAAGAAACGCAGGCTGGTGATAGTTCCGAGGGACCGCAGCTGTTGGAGGAAAGGCTTACAAAAGAAGAGTGGCAAGCGATTAATAAGCTGTTGAGTTTCCAGCAGGAGGACGAGTTGAGTTCTCTCTCTGGACGGGACGCCCAAAACATGGTCCAGTTTTTGGTTACTGTGTCCATCGGGCGCGCCGCTGCAAGGATCATCAGCATCGATGGCATCGAAATTGTTTGCGGTAGATTCGAGGATCTTCAAGTGTCCACTAAGTTCAAACATCGCAGCACTCACTGTGACGTCTTATTGCGATTTTATGGCTTATCTGCACCAGAAGGCTCTCTTGCAGAGGTACAGTTTTTTACTTGGAAGCCTTTTGAAGACTTGTTGGTTTAGGTTGCTTATGGTGAATATTTGTCTTTCAGAGTGTGTATAGTGAACAGAAATTGAATGCACTCACTGCTAGCTTTGTACACTCACCAGTAGGAGAGAATGTTGATTGGAAGCTGTCAGCTACAATTTCACCCTGTCATGCTACGGTAATTTCTTACTCAAGGCAATATCACTTCTCGCGACCATTTTGCACTTTCTGTTCCCCTTGAATCCTTGATAGATGAGCTTGCTGAATTCTTTATGATTTTTCAGGTTTTGATGGAAAGCTTTGATCGCCTTTTGGAGTTTGTGAAGAGGAGTAAGGCAATCAGTCCTATGGTTGCATTCGAAACTGCAAATGCTTTGCAGGTAATATATAAATATATAGAATTGAGAGGATATTATGCCCAATACTGGACTAACAGCATTTTATTTATTTTGAGTAGATGAAATTTGAGAAAGTAACGCGTAGGGCACAGGAACAGTTCCAAATGGTATTGGAAGAACAAAGCAGGTAATTGTGCCATTCGAGTCTTCTTTATAATTCTTGCTCTATTTTGTTGAAAAAAAAACATCTGTTTAATATCCACCCCTCCGTGTCAAACTGTTTCTGTAAAATCCGAATGCACACTAAACTTTCTTCAGTGGAATAAAGATTTTGAAACACACTATCTATTCTTTGAATATCATAATAAATAACAATCCGTGGTCTGGAAAATGGAATTTCAGATTTGCTCTTGATATTGATTTTGACGCTCCAAAAGTTAGAGTCCCCATCAGAACTTCAGGCTCTTCGAAATGTGATTATCATTTTCTTTTGGACTTTGGTCATTTCACGGTGCACACTGCGGTACGCATCCATTATGTAACCCTCAACTTTGTTAAAAGTAGCTTTTGCATTTTCCTGAACCGGGTCTTGAATACTACAGGCGAGTCAGAGTGATGACCAGAGGCAAAATCTCTATTCTCGATTCTTTATATCTGGAAGAGATATTGCCGCCTTTTTTACAGATTGTGGCTCGGACTCGAGAAACTGTACTTTAGTTGCACCACAGTATGACACGACTACGGTCGTATCTCCTGGACCAGAAAAAGAAGAAAACTTTTATTCCCTAATTGATAGGTGCGGTATGGCCGTACTTGTTGATCAGGTGAATTTTCAACTTTCTATTTTTTTTAAATTTTTTTATAAGTTTTCTGAGTTTTCATCATTAAAAGTTGATGTAAAACACATGGTGACTTTAATAGTCAGGGATAAGAGGGCATGCTAATTGTTGTTTTTATTCTTTTCCAATGAAGATTAAAGTACCTCATCCAAATTACCCAGCAACACGAATTTCTGTTCAAGTGCCAAACCTCGGGGTCCACTTTTCACCGTCAAGATACCGGAGAATTATGGAATTGCTCAACATATTTGTTGGTACAATGGAGACCTGTAGTTTGCCTTCCGGTGATAATTCTCAAGATGATCACACTTGGTGGAATTCCGCGGACCTTGCCTCGGATGCTAAAATCCTTGTTTGGGGGGTGGGTCATCAATCCTTAGGAAAATTAGAAATAATAACAATTTGTATCTAATATATATATATATATTTTTTTTATCCAGGGAATTGGAAATTCTGTGGCCACATGGCAACCCTGTTTCCTCGTATTATCAGAATTGTATCTTTATGTTTTGGAGTCTGAGAGGTCTCCCACTTACCAGCGTTACTCAAGGTTTGCAACAAGTTAGTTGTGTGATGTGTTGTCTATATTCTCGGCTTCGAACATTCCTGACCCGCGATTTCCTTTTTAAAATGCTCTGTAACAGCATGGGTGGTAGACAAGTGTTTGATGTGCCTCCAGCAAACATCGGTGGCTTGCCCTTCTGTATTGCTATAAGTTATAGGGGATTGGAGATTCAAAAGGCATGTCAAGTGTTTACCAGTGATATACGTATTATTTTCATGCAAATAAGCCTTGATTCTATCTTTTCTTCCCTTGTGTCCGTACCGTATAAGTATTGATTACGTTTTCTTGTTTTCTGTCCAGGCACTAGAATCTTCGAGCACGTGGATACTTGCGTTTCGGGATGAGGAGGAAAAGACAAGCTGGTTGAAAGGACTTATACTAGCTACATATCAAGCTTCTGTATGACACAATACATCATTGTTTTATCTCCCTCATTTTATTTCAATCTGATCTCACTACTGTGCCCAATACAGGCACCTCTCTCGGTTGATTTATTGGGAGGAACAAGTGATCACACATCCGACTTTAGTGAACCTCAGACCAATCTGAAAACGGCCGAACTCGTCATTAATGGAGCCGTGGTGGAAACTAAGTTATTTATATATGGAAAGGTTGGACGGATCAAATGAATAAGTTCACTTTCTTATTGACAAACTATCTACGCAGGGTCATTCATGTACCTCATAGTTTTACCTATCTTAGCAAATTTTCTTGGTCCAAGGACTATATTCTGGAGCATCTCATCACTCACTGTAAAAATTGCAGATGGAAGATGAAGTTGATGAAAAACTTGATGAAATCCTCATTCTTGATGTTCATGGTGGTGGAGGCAAGGTTTGTATAATCTCTTATGTTCCCTTTTTGTATGAAAAAAATGAGGCTTTGAACTAGAACATACATGAGCTCTTTCATCAGAATTTGAATGTCGCTGCTTCATGATATTCTTACAATATTTGAATGTCATATTCCTGGACTGGGAACTCAAACAGGATTTCCAATTACGACCTGCTTGATTCTTAAGTGTCTCCTCTTTTGTGAAATCGGATATGTAAGTGATTTCTATGGATGCTTGCTTATAAGGTTGTTAGCTTTTTTTTGTATACAGGTACACTTGATTAGTTCTGAAGGTGATCTGACCATAAAGATGAAGTTGCATTCTCTAAAAATTAAGGATGAACTTCAAGGCCGTCTTTCTGCAAGGCCACAGTATTTAGCTTGTTCCGTACTTAGAAATTCCACAACTCCCAGCGTGGGTGACCCTGTAGGGGATATTCACGAAGACGACGACACATTCACTGACGCGCTGCCTGAATTTGCTGCTCTATACGATTCGGGTGATTACTCTCGGCATTTGGATACTCCTCGTGGAAGCATTGGAGAACTTAGTGGCTCACCCGCATTTGGATCTGCTGAGGACTTGATCAATGAACAAGATCCAATTATGGGAAGAAACATCTCCAGTGAGATATTTTATGAGGCAGAGGGCGGAAACTATTCAGATTTTGTTTCTGTTGTTTTCTCAACAAGGAGTCCCACTTCTCAAGATTACGATGGCATAGATACACAGGTATCTAACTTGCACATGATTTCTCATTTTTTTATTTTTTTATTTTATAAAAAAGCCCCATGAATTGATGTTTGTCGTATTATTTTCAGATGAGTGTGCGTATGTCGAAACTGGAGTTTTTCTGTAACAGACCCACACTCGTGGCTTTAATTGGTTTTGGGTTGGACGTGAGTGCTGTGATCGGTGCAGCAACAAGTTCTGATGCTGAACCAGTTTCTGGAGATGAATCTGCAATTGTCAAAGACAAGACTGAAGAAAGCGGGCGTGTGAAAGGGTTGCTGGGATATGGTAAAAATCGCGTGGTATTTTATCTAAACATGAACGTTGACAGTGTATCAATCTTTCTTAATAAGGAAGATGATTCTCCACTTGCAATGCTGGTACAGGAAAGTTTCTTACTGGATCTTAAGGTGATGACAATCTTATTTTAATTTTTTTTAGATTAATTTTTTTTAGATTAATTTTCTTTTCTCTTCACAGTCAACATGTAAATTTCTGTAGATCCTGAATTCCACGTTACTGCCTTTACCTAACAATATTTTGATTTTGAAGGTCTATCCCAGTTCTGTATCCATTGAAGGAACATTAGGGAATTTCAGACTTTGTGACATGTCCCTTGGAACAGAGCACTGTTGGGGTTGGCTTTGCGATATACGTAATCCAGGGGTTGAATCTCTAATCAAGGTACACATTCTTTGGGGGATTAACTTTTTCTCTGTACATATATTGTTTTGCTTTGTTTTTACGTTCTGCTACATATGCACTTCTACAGAGTTATTTCTCATTCATTGTTTCTTTTTGCAGTTCAAATTCAATTCATATAGTGCCGAAGATGATGATTATGAAGGCTATGATTATAGCTTAGAAGGTCGACTTTCAGCCGTGCGTATTGTTTTCCTCTATAGGTTTGTTCAGGAGGTATGTCGGACTATGCTACTAAGGATATTTGCCATGTGTTGTATTCATAAATAGCTAGTATTACGATTTAACATTCGTTGAGTTATACATTGCGATGCAGATAACGGTGTATTTTATGGAACTTGCAACCCCACGTACTGAAGAAGCTATAAAACTTGTTGATAAAGTTGGGGGCTTTGAATGGTTCATTCAGAAATATGAGATCGACGGTGCAACAGCACTAAAGCTCGATCTCTCACTTGACACTCCAATGATAATTGTTCCAAGGGATTCTACAAGCAAAGAGTGCGTAGGGATATCCATCTTCTTAGTATATAAATTGTTCAGTTTAGAAGCTAATATCTGCATCTGGAGTTAATGAGCCCTTCCCACTCTTGTTCAATTAAAAGATTTAATTTTGTTTTGTTTTTGGTTGATAACATTGTACCATTCTTTGGTTTGTAGTTTCATTCAACTTGATCTGGGGCAGCTGCAAGTGACGAATTCATTCAGATGGTACGGTTCCGCCGAGAAAGATCCTTCAGCCGTCCATATTGATATTCTGCATGCTGAGGTACTTAATAAATTGCCTGTCATAGGACTTCTGCAACATCGTTTCACATTGTCAAATTTGTTTGACTCATGTCAAATTGCAGATTATAGGAATCAACATGTTCGTCGGAATTGAGGGCTGCATTGGGAAGCCCATGATTCGTGAAGGAAAAGGACTTGATATATTCGTAAGAAGAAGTCTGAGGGACGTCTTCAAGAAAGTTCCAACCTTTTCTCTTGAAGTGAAGGTAAACTTTGTTTGCTGGTCAATCAATTAGCCAAAGAAAAAGCTAATTGATGTCGAGTAATTTTTGTTGCATCGGTAACGAAGCAGTGGATTGGTTTTTCCTTCACGTGTTGTGGCACACATGCATATTGATCTTGTAATTTTATGTGCTTTTGGATATTTAAAATAGGTTGCATTGTTGCACTGCGTTATGACAAGCAAAGAATATAAAGTGATTCTTGATTGTTCATACATGAACTTATGCGAAGAGCCGAGGCTTCCTCCCAGTTTCCGTGGTGACAAGCCTGGTTCTATGGATGCAGTGAGGCTGTTGGTTGACAAGGTCAACATCAATAGCCAAATTCTTCTATCACGCACTGTCACGATATTCACGGTTGCGATTGAAAATGCATTGTTCGAGATGTATAACGGAATTCACGACGACTCTCCTTTAGCCCATGTTGCTGTAAGTGTTTGCATCTCTTGTTTCCTCTCCAACTTTGTGCATTTTTATTTTTTTGCAAGTCATTTTGGTGGGTGTGACCTATTTTTCCACATTGCAGCTAGATGGCCTTTGGGTATCGTATCGGATGACTTCATTGTCTGAGATGGATCTCTATGTAACTATACCAAAATTTTCCATTCTTGATGCTCGACCCAATACAAAACCAGAAATGCGCCTCATGCTCGGGTCTTCTACAGAAGTTCCAAAGCAAATCTCCACTGGAGATTTGCCTTTTCTCCCAAACAACGGAAGCTCTAGAAAAGCTGAGTACGATGGAGGTGATCACAGGGATTTCCCGGTTTCAACCATGTTCTTGATGGACTACAGATGGCGCAGATCATCTCAATCATTTGTGGTCCGGATTCAACAGCCACGTGTTCTCGTCGTCCCCGATTTTCTTCTTGCCGTGACCGAATTCTTTGTGCCGGCTTTGGGAACCATCACTGGGAGAGAGGAATCAATGGATCCTAAGAATGACCCTGCTTGTAGAAACAACAGCATTGTACTTTCTGAACCTGTTTACTACCAAACAGATGATGTGGTCCATCTCTGCCCAAGTCGGCAATTAGTGGCAAACTGTTCGAGCCTCGATGAGTATGTGTATGATGGCTGTGGAAAGACTATCTGCTTAAGTGAGGAAGCAGATGCCAAAGATTTGGCAAGATCTCAGCCAATTATAATTATAGGGCCTAAAAAGAGGTTGCGGTTTCTAAATGTTAAAATTGAGGTACTGTTAACTTCCCCTTATCTTCAGTCCATAGTATGATACAGAGTTACACTTCCCCTTTAATTGATTTTGTGTGTCATTTGTACATCTATCAGAATGGTAACCTTTTGAGGAAGTATACATATCTGAGTTTTGGTAGCAGCTACTCAATATCATATGAGGATGGTGTAGAGATTATGTTGGTGGAGAGTTCACCGCCCGATGATGATAAGAAGAGCCCAAAACACAGGCTTGAATCATCAGACACCACAAGTCTTTCTTCCCTTTCTCAGGGCAGTCCAAATGAGATTCCAAGTTTCACATTTGAAACTCAGGTACTTGTTCTGTATACAAAGAAATGTCCTCAATCAAGCAATTTTTCTGCAAGATTTATCAAGGACAAGATGTTACAGGTTTGAGGAGGCATCGATTTTAGCAATATTGAAGTTCTCTTTACTTGTCTTTATCAGGTTGTTTCTCCGGAGTTTACCTTTTATGACGGTACGAAATCTTCTCTGGATGACTCGGCATATGGGGAGAAGCTTCTTCGAGCGAAATTGGATGTGAGCTTCATGTGAGTATGGCTGGGCACGTTCTGCCTGTTCTCTTTCTCGATTGCATTCTAGACAGATACATGTTGTTAAACCTTACAAATGTTTGTCCTTTATTGGCGTAACTTGTACTCTTAGTTTGAGCCCTTTATTATTATCCTAAAAAGGAAAGGCTCAGATACATACTATAATTTTTTTTTCATACTGAGGGAAGTATTGTGCAGATTTTTAGTGATTCCCTCTATAAGAAGTTGGATTATACTCGTGCAAATTGTTTAAGAAGTAATACTTATCTTGATATTGTATGCTGTTGATTTGAATAGGTATGCATCAAAAGAGAATGATACCTGGATTCGTGCGTTGGTGAAGGATCTTACAATTGAGGCTGGTTCTGGTCTTATTGTTCTTGACCCTGTGGATATTGCTGGGGGTTACACTTCTGTCAAGGACAAAACAAATATGTCACTAGTACTGACCAACATACGTATCCATCTTTCACTAAGTACTATTTCCCTTATACTTAGTTTACAAAACCAAACATTTGAAGCATTACAGTTTGGAAACGTAACACCCCTGGTTCCCTGTACAAACTTTGATCGTTTATGGGTATCGCCTAAAGGTATTTTTTTTTAACTTCCATTGCAGCATTAATTTTTGCATGTCCTCTTGCAGTGTTTGTTTTGGTCTGATTGATGGTACCATTGCATTGTGCAGAAAATGGACCTGGATACAACCTTACCTTTTGGAGGCCGCGAGCTCCTTCCAATTACGTTATATTGGGAGATTGTGTTACATCAAGGTATAAGAACAGTCACTTGCATTGCACGAAGTTATTATTCATACCAACAGTCATTGGGATAGCCATGGAGTAGATGTTGCACGGGGCAATTTCACTCGAAACTGTTTTCATCTACAAAATTTTGAGGCAAAGAAAATAAAGGAGAATTACAAAGACTATAAAATGTCCTCATTTTTTTACCTCTATAATCTAGTAGTCACTGATTTTGTCTTGGTTTTTCTCGAAATGCTTTTGTCAGGCCAATTCCTCCATCACAGGCTGTAATGGCAGTGAGTAACATGTATGGGCGTGTACGGAAACCAGTTAGTTTCAATCTCATTGGCACGTTTTCGGGTATTCTAGGACTTGGTGGAGGTGAAGGGCAAGCTAGTGAGTGTTGTATCTGGGAGCCAGTTGCCCCGCCGGGGTACACAACAATGGGATGTGTCGTGACTTTGGGGAACCAAACGCCGCCTAACCACATCGTCTATTGTCTACGTTCCGATCTCGTAGCATTGACGGCATTCTCGGAATGCATTCTCAGTGCACCATCAAATCCCGGGCTTCTCTCTGGATTCAGCGTCTGGCGCGTAGACAACGTTCTTGGATCATTTTCTGCCCATCCTTCCACTAAATGCCCATCTGCGAATCAGAGTTGGGACCTAAACCACCTTCTTCTTTGGAACTCATATGCATACCGCTCGGCTTATAAGGACTCTGCCTCCGGTTCATCTGTTGACCATGGCAGTGGAGGTAAGGAAACAAGTAGCCAGAGCGTAAATCCGTCGGGTTGGGACGTTGTCCGATCTATTTCAAAAGCAACTAGTTGCACTATGTCAACCCCGAACTTTGAGAGAATCTGGTGGGACAAGGGTAGTGACCTCCGACAGCCTGTCTCGATATGGCGACCCATTGTGCGTCCAGGTTATGCTATACTGGGAGATTGTATTACTGAAGGGTTAGCACTTCTCATCCTGCTCATTAAGCTCTAAACATAATGTGTTTACCTTTAACCAATGCACGTTTGTCTCCTTTCAGCTTAGAACCACCAGCTTTGGGACTGATTTTCAGAGCTGATAATCCTGAAATATCTGTAAAGCCTGTGCAATTTACGAAAGTTGCCCATGTTATAGGGAAGGGTTTGGATGAAGTTTTTTTCTGGTACCCAATTGCTCCACCTGGATATGCTTCTCTCGGATGCATAGTCTCGAAAACAGATGAACCCCCATCTATCAATACTCTCTGTTGCCCTAGGATGGATCTTGTCAACCAGGCTAATATCCTCGAGACGCCTATCTCAAGATCTTCCAGTTCAAAGTCTTCACAGTGCTGGAGCATTTGGAGAGTTGAAAATCAGGTCAGAATGAATGTTCAATTGCTTACCCTTTTTCCTCATAAAGATTCGGGCTCTAGTTCAAGTTAGCATCAACTGGCTCTGTTAATCACTACATAATTAATAAAACTGACGTCTCCTGAAAAATGCTTCATGCAGGCCGGTACTTTTCTTGCTCGTGGCGATCTGAAAAAACCATCTGGTCGATTGGCATATACTATTGGTGATTCAGTGAAGCCAAAAGCTCAGGAGAACGTAACAGCTGAAATTAGGCTGGGTTTCCTCTCGTTGACTGTTCTAGACAGCTTATGCGGAATGGTTTGTGCTCTTAAAAGAAAAACCCATGCATCTAACTGCATATCCAATATGAAGGTCATTTCTTATAGATTTAATTTTATTTGAATATTTAACTTTTCAGATGACACCACTATTTGATATGACAATCACAAATATAAAGCTGGCAACTCATGGTCAAGTAGATGCGATGAACGCAGTATTGATTTCTTCGATTGCTGCATCAACCTTCAACACTCAGTTAGAAGCATGGGAGCCACTTGTGGAGCCATTTGATGGGATTTTCAAGTACGATATTGTTATAACTTCACATTTCATATTCTGTTTTATAAAAATCTATATCAACACGTTCTTGTATTTGAATTTAAGGTTCGAAACTTATGATACTAATGCGAACCCACCATCCAAACTTGGGAAGAGAGTGCGTATTGCTGCTACGAGTATTCTGAATGTAAACGTCAGTGCTGCGAGCTTGGAGACTTTTGTAGGAAGCGTTCTCTCATGGAGACGACAGTTGGAACTCGAACAGAAAGCATTCAGGCAAAATGAGGTTAGTTCTTCTAGAGACCGTTTTTGGGTTCGCAAGGTGTTCTTTTTGCCTTATGTAAATGTCTGCCTTTATAGGAAGCTGGAGTTCTGCACAGGGATACCAAGGACACATCCTTTTCTGCTTTGGATGAAGATGACTTTCAGACTTTGAGAATAGAAAACAAACTTGGGTGTGACATATATCTAAAGAAAGTCGAACAAAATTCAGACACAATTGATCAGCTGCATCACGATGACAGTGCTTCAGTGTGGATTCCACCTCCAAGGTTTTCAGACAGACTGAATGTTGCTGATGAATGTAGAGAAGCACGCTATTACGTTTCCATACAGATCCTTGAAGCCAAGGTAAGTAAATGTGGTTATTTAATTATCAAGTATGTCGACCCACTTTAATATTGCTCAATTCTGTGTTTGTCCTTAATCTTTATTCAGGGCTTACCAATTATAGATGATGGCAATGGCCATAGCTTCTTCTGTGCTTTGCGCCTTGTAGTTGAAAGTCAGGCATCAGATCAGCAAAAGCTTTTTCCTCAGAGTGCAAGAACAAAGTGTGTCAAACCTTTGATTTCAAAGAGCAAAGACCTGTGTGAGGGTACTGCCAAGTGGAATGAGCTTTTCATTTTTGAAATTCCTCGAAAGGTATTCTTGAGTATTAACTAAAAAGTTTTTGAAAATACATTTTGTAGTTGGGGAAGCATGAGCTTTGTTACTCATCTCCGCTTGTTTAATTTTGCATTCAGTGTCATCTTTAAGCAGAAAGTTAGTAGGGCTGACAAGTGGTAGAATAAGTCTTTTACATATTTTGTACTGTTTTTCTATTCATAACCTCCTTCATTCTCATTTTTGTCGTCTTCCGAATTTAAATCTTTTATTCAAGTTTATATATTCCATGTATTTGTTTTAAGGATGTTTTTATGTTATGGATTTGATTGTTGTAGGCCGAAGCAAAATTGGAAGTGGAGGTGACAAACCTAGCAGCAAAAGCTGGGAAGGGTATATTACATGTTTTTGACATTTTCCTTTTATTTATTGTAATATCTCTTTCATGAAGTTCCAGATAGGTTTATGTATTGACCTTTCCAAGTTGTCAGTCCCACATGAAATTGTCTGAAAATGTTCCTGTGATAATATCAATGCTTATCCTTGGGCTTGTCATATCTGGTTTGCTCATTTCATTTTTTATTTATAAAATTATAAACCTAGTAAGGGTATTCTTTTATAAACAAAAGAAGGAGGGAAAGTAGATGTTACTATGTGATAACTTGCGTATATTAGACTCTAATCTTCCATAGCACTATTTTTCCTACTCCTTTTATGTGTCAAACCTGCCATGATTATTGGTCGTTTAGGCCTAGCATCGAGTAAAATTGGTAGCATATTAGTTTCTATGAGGCTTTTTCCAGTCCATGTTCATTATGGTCTTAAATCGATTCTCTTATAACATAGGGGAAGTTGTTGGGGCACTATCATTTTTGGTTGGACATGGCTCAAACACATTAAGGAAGATGGCTTCGGTGAGGATGGTTCACCAAGCTCACGAAAATCGAAACCTCGTGTCATATCCACTAAAGAGGAAGGTGAAGTTTCGCTCTTTTCCTTTGACTTTCATGCTCATTCTCATTGCCACGTAAATAATAATACAGTTACTTTGAACATCGCAGAATTGTGTTTTTCCATTTGTCTCTTTAATACATTATTTTTCAGGCTCAGCATAATAAGGGGGACGAAGTTCATGATTGTGTCGGTTGCTTGTGGGTCTCCACTACGTCTTTTGAGAAGAAAACAACTCCAGAATTTCAGAGAGATGATAAGGGAAGTGAGAGTGTTATGGACAGAGATGTTGGTTTCTGGGTAGGGCTTGGGCCACAGGGTACTTGGGAGACCATTCGCTCCTTACTCCCACTCGCGGTTGTCCCAAAATCTTTAAATGGTGATTATATTGCCATGGAAGTTGCCATGAAAAATGGAAAGAAGCACGCAATATTCCGGAGTCTTACAACAGTGGTCAATGAATCTGATGTTAGATTGGATTTCTCAGTATGCCACGTGTCTAACCCTTCAGGGTCAAACAGTAATGTTGCCGTGCTTGAAGAGGTATTTCAAAATCAGCATTATCAGCCAAGTTCTGGGTGGGGTAACAACTGGTCCGGTGTTGGACCGGGGCCTTGGAGCACCCGAGAATTCTCAAATTCCTCCAAGGTGTGTGTAGTGAGATAGTTTCTATGACATTGCTTTCGACTTAATGCTTCTTCACCGTTCTCTTGCTTTGCTTCTGTTTAAACAGGATTTCTTTGAACCTCCTCTTCCTGCTGGATGGCAATGGGCATCGACATGGACAATTGATAAATCCCAATTTGTTGACAAAGACGGGTGGGCATATGGGCCTGATTTTCATAATTCAAAGTGGCCTCCGATTTCGTCAAAGTCATGCTCAAAGTCTTCTTCTGATTTTGTGCGCCGAAGACGTTGGATTCGTACGAGGCAGCAAGCTCTTAAAAGCGATGTCTCTGTCATAGATCCCGGAGCTTCTGCAAATTTACCGTGGAGAAGTACATGTTGGGGTTCCAACCAGAGCCTACAGATCCGTCCTTCTGTGGATCATCCTCAGTCTCTATACTCGTGGGGTCGCTCGGTAACTGTCGGTTCTGGCTACTCATATGGAAAAGATCAGGCTCTCGTGGAACAAGTTTCACTCTCCAGACAATATGCCTCAAAGCAAGAAAATAAGAATCCTAATTTCACTTTCAAGCTGGATCAGCTTGAGAAAAAGGACATACTCTTGTCGTCTTCTAGTTCTGGAAACAAGCAGTTTTGGCTTAGCGTTGGAACAGATGCCTCGGCTCTTCATACTGAATTGAACGCACCGGTTTATGATTGGAGAATATCTGTCAACGCTCCTCTGAAGTTAGAAAGTCGATTTCCTTGTTCAGCAGAGTTCACAATCTGGGAGAAAACAAAAGAAGGAAGTGTGATGGAGCGGGGACACGGAATTATCCCTTCACGTAGGAGTGTACATGTATATTCGGCCGACATTCAGAAACCCATTTATCTAAGATTGCTTCTCCAGGGTGGCTGGGTTATGGAGAAGGTAACAAGTTAGAGAATTTATCTAAACACCTCTCTATTGGAGATGGAAAAAAAAAAGAGAATGAAAGTAGCGGCGATGGAGCTTATTTGTATATATTTTGTTTTCCTGCAGGACCCTGTTCTTGTTTTGAACACAGCTTCTAATGATCATGCCTCGGCTTTCTGGATGGTTCACCAACGGAGTAAAAGGTTTTTTTTTTTCTTTTTTTTTTCTTTATGACTCCATTCTAGTTCTAAACCTCGTTTTCTTTTTCTATGTCTGAGGTTGGATTGTTGTTATTATAAGCTAACTTCCCGGTACCAATTAATGTAGTACACAATTTACTCGTTTACTAGTGTCTTTTAGAAATTAAAATATATATTGATTGTGATATCATGAACAGCAAGTATAAAATTTGCTCAAGGTTTAACGGATCACAATTGCAGGAGATTACGGGTTAGAATCGAACATGACATGGGAGGAACCACTGCTGCACCAAAAACAATCAGGTTTTATGTTCCATATTGGATTATCAATGATTCGCCTCTGCCACTGGCCTATAGAGTGGTAGAAGTAGAACCTTTTGACAGTGCTGTCGTGGATTCCCAAGTACTTTCTAGAGCAGCTAAATCTGCAAAGATGGCACTGAAAAGTCCTACAAGCTCGTTAGAGAGGAAGCATTCTTCTGTGGCAAGAAGGAATATTCAAGTCCTTGAAGTAATTGAGGATACAAGTCCATTTCCCAGTATGCTCTCTCCGCAAGACAACGCTGGTCGCAGCGGAGTTACATTGTTTCAATCTCAGAGGGATTCCCATGTGTCTCCACGCGTCGGCATTGCTGTTGCTATACGCCAGTCCGACACTTTCAGTCCCGGGATATCCCTTCTTGACCTAGAAAAGAAGGTATTTAAGATTGCAAACACTTTAGACCTTACTGGTGGTTTAGCTTTCATGTATGTGAATACTCATTGAAAGTTGGCATCATTTGTAGGAAAGGGTTGATGTGAAAGCATTCTGTCCAGATGGATCTTACTATAAGCTTTCGGCTCGGCTCAACTTGACCTCGGATAGAACAAAGGTTAGCATTTTATATCTGCACCGCCATACAATAACATGCAGAAACTAATCGCATAAATCTCCATATAGCTTACTCTAGAATCCAGAATTGTGTTATGTTCATGCCTCAACTAACAGTCATAAAATGGGTTGCATTCAGGTCCTCCATTTCCAGCCCCACGCCTTATTTATCAACAGAGTTGGTTACAGTATTTGCCTGCAGCAATGTGAATCTCAGTCAGTAGCGTGGATTCATCCCACTGATTCTCCAAAGCCCTTCTGTTGGAGTTCTTCTAAAGTCGAAATGCTCAAGGTCTTCACTTTTTTTCTTTTTTTTCTTTCACTTTAAACTTTTCATCTGAACCTGAAAAATAATCTTAAAATAAAACTACAGTCGTGGATCAAAGATTATAATTGTTTTTTTCTTGGATGAAATGTGTATGTGTTTCAGTTGCGGGTTGATGGGTATGGTTGGAGTAGTCCCTTTAGTGTCAGCACTGAAGGTGCTGCAAGAGTGTGCTTGAAGAAAGACTCTGGAAATGATCAACTGCAACTCAGAATAGCAGTTAGAAGTGGCGCCAAGAGCTCAAGCTATGAAGTTATTTTCCGTCCAAACTCATTATCAAGTCCTTACAGGTCACAATCATATATACTCTTTTACTGCATTCACTTCCAGATTAATTGCAATTCTGTGTTATGCTTACTTGTCTCAGATAGTTATGAGTTGACATGTGTATAAAATACCTCCATTTTTTTGTTGTGCGACCCGTGTGCGTTTTTTTATTTTTATTTTTGGGTATAAATTTAATCTGTGTAATGGATTCTTAAGTAATTGTTGTATGTCTAAAAACAGGATTGAAAATCGCTCCTTGTTTTTACCCATTCATTTTCGGCAAGTCGAAGGTTCGAACGATTCATGGCAGATTCTTCTTCCAAACTCATCGGAGTCTTTTATGTGGGAAGACACTGGAAGAAGTCGCCTTCTGGAAGTCCTTGTACATGGTGCTGAACTGTCTAACTCACAGAAATTCAATATTGATGAAATTTCTGATCATCAACCCATTCATGTGGCAAGCGGGCTTTCCCGAGCATTGTGTGTCTCCATTGTTAAAGAAGAGAAAATCAATGTGGTTAAGATAAGTGATTGGATGCCAGAAAGTGAACCAATCAGAACATTGAGTAAAACAGACATTTCTCCATTATCACAACTCACTTCAGCTGGCACAGAGCAAAACCAGCAGCAATCACTTTCAACAGACTCTGAATTTCATCTTATTGTCGAACTAGCCGAGTTTGGTGTTTCCATTGTTGATCATACACCCGAAGAAATACTGTATCTCTCCATTCAGAACCTCTTTCTTTCATATTCAACGGGCTTGGGATCTGGATTTAGTCGGTAAGTTGCTTATACGTTGCTATGTAACTGAAATATCCAGAGTCAATATTCAAACTTCATATTGATAGTGTAAAAAACAATATTTTAAGCTATTTTGTTATTTTTTATTAAATATTTTTAAGCATGGTATAACTAGTTCCCAAATTGCTTTCTGTGTTGTAGATTCAAACTAAGAATGAATGGGTTACAAGTGGATAACCAGTTGCCGTTGACTCCGATGCCAGTACTTTTCAGACCCCAAAAAGTTGGCGAGGAAAGTGACTATGTGTTGAAACTCTCTGCCACAATACAATCAAATGGGTCTCTAGATGTTTTTTGTTATCCATATATTGGTTTCAATGTGAGTGCATTTTCTATTATATTGTACAAGATTGAGGAGGGTCAATGGTAGTTTAGTAATTATATTCTCTTTCTCATTCAGGGACCCCAAAGTTCTGCTTTTTTGATAAACATACATGAACCTATCATATGGCGCATTCATGAAATGATCCAGCACGTCAATCTCAACCGCATATATGATGGCCAAACCACTGCTGTTTCAGTTGATCCAATCATTCAGATTGGGTACGTGATTATAATATTCCATTTATGAAACAATTGTTTTGTGCGCAACTGATTGTTTTGCTTCTACGTACATATACAGTGTTCTTACCATCTCAGAAGTCCGGTTGAGAGTGTCCATGGCTATGTCGCCCAGTCAACGGCCAAGAGGTGTACTGGGCTTCTGGGCTTCCTTGATGACTGCATTGGGAAATACTGAAAGCATGCCAGTAAGTATTCTGATCCTGTTCACTCTCTACTCAGGTTTTGAGTACGATTCTCAGTGATATATCTGGTTGCTGTTTAGGTTAGGATAAATCAAAGGTTTAGCGAGAATGTGAGCATGAGGCAAAGCTCAATGACAAGCATGGCCATCTCTAACATCCGAAAAGATCTTCTTGGCCAACCTCTTCAGCTACTGTTAGGGGTGGATATATTGGGTAATGCCAGCAGTGCACTGGGTCACATGAGTAAAGGAATGGCTGCCTTATCGATGGATAAGAAGTTCATACAGAGCCGGCAGAGACAGGTGTTGCTTTGTCACGATTCTTCGAATCAGTGTCCTCTTTGTAGTGATTCACAGTAATGTTAAGACAAATACGTATATACATGGCAGGAAAACAAGGGTATAGAAGACATTGGTGATGTTATCAGAGAGGGAGGTGGGGCTCTAGCGAAAGGGTTTTTCCGAGGCGTGACTGGCATTCTGACGAAGCCTCTCGAAGGTGCAAAGTCTTCTGGCGTGGAGGGCTTTGTTCAGGGCGTTGGGAGGGGAATAATCGGCGCCGCTGCACAGCCCGTCAGTGGGGTTCTCGATCTCTTGTCCAAAACCACCGAAGGTGCCAATGCTATGAGAATGAAGATTGCATCAGTCATAACCTCCGACGAACAGCTTCTTCGTCGAAGATTGCCTCGTGTCATTAGCGGGGACAACTTACTTCGACCATACGATGAATACCGATCACAAGGACAGGTAGCGAATCCATCCGATGCATTTGATTGATTTTCCTCTTTGTTCGGGTCAGTGATCCGATCTGAATTCACTTTTTGTTCTTCCAGATTATTCTGCAATTGGCAGAATCCGGATCCTTTTTAGGTCAGGTCGATCTTTTTAAAGTACGGGGAAAGTTTGCGTTGACGGATGCGTACGAAGACCATTTTCTACTCCCGAAAGGAAAAATAATTATGGTCACTCACCGAAGAGTGATATTATTGCAGGTGAGTTGAGGGGAACATAAGCAATTTCCACCGCAAAACTATACGAAATGTTAATCTAGTGTGTTGTGTTCTCAGCAAGCCTCGAATATGATTGGGCAGAAGAAGTTCAGCCCGGCAAGGGATCCGTGTTCGGTAGTGTGGGACGTGCTGTGGGATGACCTGGCGACCATGGAATTGACGGTCGGAAAGAACGAGAAGGAAAGCGCTCCACCTTCGCGTCTCATTCTGTATCTGCGGACGAGATCAACGTCAACGGAGTTCAAGGAACAAGCTCGTGTCGTCAAGTGCGTACCCGAAACACGCCAGGCCATGGATGTTTACTCTTCGATAGAGCTTGCGCTGCAAACTTACGGACCAAACCAATCAAAGGTGGGTTAGAATAATGCATAGCCTGTCTTATCTTCCTAAAGATTTGACTTGGAGGTCCGTGTGTGAATGTGATCCAGGACGCGGTGAAGAAGAAAGTGACAAAGCCATATTCGCCAGTCACAGAGGGTGGTTCCGGCAGAGAAATCGTACCTTTCTCTTCCCAACAGGTCCCGCCTTCGGTTCCTCAGAGTTCGACATTTGGCAGCGCCGCCAACTGATCACGCCGGCGATTTTCAAGAGTTGAGCTGGCATGAGATCGGCCATTTTGATACCAAATAACTAGCCCCACTTGTTTCTTTGTATATGATAATAAATAAATAAATAAAAAGGAGGAAAAAAATAGTGTACAAAAATGAAGTTTCGTTGGTAAATTTACCATAGGCACTAGAAACTTGTAAAGTTAAGTTTGTCTACATTCGTATTCGTATTTGTATTTGTATTTGTACAGTACTTACATATACAAAAAAAAGTCACTACACCGTGTGACCCTCATGACATATTGATGGAAGAAAGAATCAAAACTCAGTATGAGGGTTAGTTTTAGTCCGATTATTTGACGTCCCATAACTCGACATCATCTAAAAGTGGAAGAGGAGGCTGCAATGGCCAAAGATTTCGAAACCACTTTATTGAATAGTAGACACGGGTCGTTTTGGTTTGATTTTGTTTTTGGGTGTTCAAAAGAAAAAAAGATTAATAAATAGAAGAATTTGTTGCAACTAGTTAATCTCTTAGTTTTTTTTTTTTTTTTTTAAATTTTAGTCAAAGTTTCGTTTTATTAAGAAAATATATCAAAAAAAATTCGGATTAATGAACCTATCCATATCCATAGGACCAAATTCTCTTCTCCTTGAGGCCTTCTTGCTTCGATCGGCTTTCTTCCAGTCATCAACTCCAACAAAACTATCCCGAGAGCGTAAATGCCTGTCTTGTCTGACACTTTTTTCGTGCTTGAAATACTCGGGCGCCAATTTTCCAGCATCCTTTTGAACAAGGATGTTGCAAGCTAATAGATCGATATAGTGGAAGAATGTCACACGTATGTTTTGGAGTGCAGATTTTGGAGGAGGTTTACGGGACGGTTTCTCGTCTCATTTTTTTTTTTTGTAACATTGGCTTTGCCCATCATCTTATTGTTTCAAAAAACATAAAAATAAAAAATAAATAATTAAAAACCTCCTCAAGCAAGAGGACCATTGTGTAACAATTTTCCACAATTGGGGTTTCTGTTAAAATAGAAAGACCTTTGTGTTGTCCACTAGAATACTGACACGTAAGCTGACAACTAAACTAACAGTACTTGACTTTTGCAGACAAAATCAAATGCAGGAGTCTTTATGGTGTCTTCGAGACAACTCAGAGTACTGTATCTGTATCCGGTGTTTGGCATTCAAAGTCTTTTGCTTTTACCTCGAATTATCTGCACCGACACGGCATTGTCTCAGCTCAAGTATCTGATATCGAAATGGAGATGAAAGTGAACAATAAAGCGTGGGTTTGTAAGAGGTTTCCGAAGATGAAGAAGTGGTGTGGTGGGTTGGTGATTTTAGCTTTAGCTTTGATCTTAATTTTCAGCTACACCCTTATTCCCATCGGAGGAACAAAGGGTTCAGGTTCGGGTTCGGGTTCGGGTTCGGGTCCAGCTTACGATTTCTTCCACCCTGACCCTGAGACAATTAGGGAAGTGAGGAATGTGACGATAGCGTCTTTGGTGAGTGTTGATGGGCTTGATCTGCTTTACGCCAATCTGAGCACATCATCTCAAGATTTGAACTTTACGGCTTTGGGGGTTTGGGGTCATATGCGGTCTCTGCTCTCGAGGTCCGATGCTCTCCCCGAAACCGCTCAAGGCGTCAAAGAAGCTTCCGTGGCATGGAAGGACTTGGTTTCCATGATCCAAGACAAGGCCTCCAATGACAGAGAAAACTGCCCGTTCTCCGTTCAGAGGGCGGAATCGGATTCGGACGATGACGTGGACCTCCCGTGCGGGCTCGTGGACGGCTCTTCGATATCGTTCGTGGGCGTTCCCAATAAGAGCTTCCGAATCGAGCTTCTCTCCGGAGACTCCGTTGCGCTGCTTTACAATGTGAGCTTAGCCGCGGAAGACGCTTTTATCCTCCAAAATGCGTGGACCACAGAAATTGGATGGGGCAAACACCAAACATGCCCGCCTCGCAACTCCACGCCTCATTGCCCCAAAGGTTACCACTTCTGTTTTTTTTTTTTTTTTTTTACCTCTAATTGTTAGCTGGTTTTTGTTTCAGCCCTGATATCATGTTAAGTATCATGATCGCCAAAGCAATTGACTACGAGAAAAGTAATACGCGGGATCCTCGTAGGTTTGCTAAGTCACTTCGTTATCTTGACGTCCTAATGTAAAGTTAATTTATTTGTCAGTTGATAAGCTTGAGGTTTGCAACGTACAAGTAGCCCATGTCTAGCTCTGTGGGTTCTTATACCATGTTAAGTATCGCGAGCTTTCAGTCTCAAATTCAATGAACAATGAGACAGGTAACACTTGATCTTATATGTCTCTCCGCTGCATCATGTGTCTCTCAGCTTTTGAAACCCGAGATCACCTCCTTGTTGATTGCCCTGTGCCGGCTCGACTTATTTGGGCCAAAGTCTTCACTTGCTAGCCCGTATTTTCGACGAGAAAGATTTCGCCAAGTGCTCTGTAGTTCTAGATGAAGCTTTGTATTTCCATATTTCTATATATTCAACATCATCTAACAAAAAGTCCCTTTGATATTTTTTTTCTTTCAACACTGATGTAGTAAAATTTATTTTTCAGTTGATGGGCTTGAAATTTGTAACAAGCAAGTAGTGAGAAGCAGAAGCGCGTTTGCGTTCGGCGAAGGGATTCCATTCAGCGCGACGCTCTGGGCCGGCCCCGAGGGATTCCACATGAGCGTGAACGGGAGGCACGAGACCTCGTTCGCGTACAGGCCCAAGCTCGAGGCGTGGTCCGTTACCAGAGTCAGAACCAGCGCGGGTCTCAAACTCTTGTCCGTGTTGGCCAAAGACTTGCCCGTCTCCGAGGACCACGATATGGTGGTCGACGCTCAGACCCTGAAAGCCCCGCCTCTGAAAAGGAAGAGAGTGGTGATGTTGGTGGGCGTGTTCTCGACCGGAAACAACTTTGAGCGCCGAATGGCTCTGAGGCGGTCTTGGATGCAGTACGAGGCTGTCCGCTCCGGCGACGTAGCCGTCCGCTTCTTCATTGGCCTCGTGAGTCTCTCTCTCTCTCTCTTTCCGAGTTTCTTTCTTTTTCTTCCCCTCGTAAAGACTTTACTAACACGAGCGTATTGGTGTTAGCACAAGAGCCAACAAGTGAACTACGAGCTGTGGCGAGAAGCTCAAGTGTACGGAGACATCCAGCTCATGCCCTTCGTCGATTACTACACTCTCATCACTTACAAAACCATTGCCATTTGCATTATGGGGGTATATATCTATAGCTAACTAGCCACGTATAAACTTAAATTTTGATAAATAGCCAATATTTTGTTAATTTTGCAAAGTAGTAGCCATTAACAGAGATTTTTTTTTTTTTTTTTTTTGAAACAAGAATCTTATATTAACAGGCTAAAAATGCCAATTTACAAAAAGGGAGAGCAAATCGCTCTCCAGACCGATTCATAACCTCCCACAACAAACCAGGAGGTCGGTCAGTAAAGAAAAAACAAAAGAAAACCTAAATATCCAGAATAATATAAGTGAAATTAACTTTGCCGTGTCAGATTTGAAACGTTGGCTAAATAACAGTCCGTTATATTTTTTTATATATATATATATATATCGCCAATTTTTGGATATGTGTTTTGAGATGAAATCTCATGATACTTTTCAGACTTGTGTGTATTCTCACAGATAGTATGTGATTGTGGGAAATGCAGACAAAAATCCTGCCGGCGAAATACATAATGAAAACGGACGACGACGCGTTTGTGAGGATCGACGAAGTGCTGTCGAGCGTGAAGGCGAAAACGGCGGCGGCGCGGTCGGGCGGTCTGCTGTACGGCCTGATATCGTACGACTCGTCGCCGCACAGAGACCGCGAGAGCAAATGGTACGTCAGCGCGGAGGAGTGGGCCCCGAGCACGTACCCGCCGTGGGCCCACGGGCCGGGCTACGTGATCTCCCGAGACATCGCCAAGTTCGTGGTGCGCGGCCACAGAGAGAGACGGCTCTCGCTGTTCAAGCTCGAGGATGTGGCGATGGGGATATGGGTGGACGAGTTCCGGCGCAGCGGAAAAGAGGTTCGGTTCGAGAGCGAAGAGCGGTTCCACAACTCGGGCTGCGAGTCCGACTTCGTTCTCGCCCATTACCAGACTCCCAGGCTGCTCTTGTGCCTCTGGCGAAACCTTCTCATACATCACGACCCAACATGCTGCGAATGACTTTCTTCCACCACAAGTTACATATATATATGTATAGATAGGATTGATGTGTCGTTTTTGTTGTTGCGTTTTTGAAAACGACATCTGTTTGTTAGATATTTATACAAGTGAAAAAAAGGTGGGAGTGATTGTGAATAAGCCACGTAGAGGAATACAAAGCATCATGGTCCAAAATGCATCCACGTGCACCAATATCTATCTTCTTTTATACCATTAAAACCACCTCTGATTAATTTTATAATATAATAACAAAATATTAGGTAACTAATCAACTAGTATGTCGTTTTAGAATTGTTATATAATTAATGTTTCATAAATATTAAGTAAATAATCTTAGACATTTTTAGTTTATCATTTCATTGAAATACAAAAATAGGATATTTATGTTATTTTACACGTGTAAATATATGGACGTAGTTATTTACTTATGATTTATGAAACGATGATTATAAAGTTATGTAAAATTGTAAATATGACTACGAAAAGATAAAAGCGAAACACAAGACAGACGAATAAGTAATAAATGGGAATGGGCAAAAAAAACAGCTTGGCCATCACGCAAATACAAGTATGCGTGTATGATATTTTTATTTATATATATTATTTGCCAATGAATGAATGAACAGAGGAAAGTATGACTTGTAGCTAAGCAACCACCGTCGATGAGATAGCATATAACTTTTTACATAATATTGTATTCTTTTGGTATTGTTTAAAGCCATGGTTGACAAAATGGCACTCATGATCTTTTTGAATAATAAATAATTAGTGAGACCTGTTGTACCGAAAACTTAATAAACATGTGAATCTCAAGGATACCGAACCACCTATCAACCTTTTTCATTTAAGGTCCCTGACCCTCCCAAACTTCGCATCATTTTTAATCTCTTCTTCACTAATATTTATGTAATTAAGACAAAAAAAAGATGTCTCTCTCTCATCTCGTTGTGCTTTTCTTTTTTCCTTTGATGGATATACATATACTTAAACGCTTCTTCCTCTACATTGCACTGTTATTGTTACACATTTTAATAAGTTAATGTGTATAATTTTAGACTTCTTTAACTAGTGAGTAAAATTAACCGTTTTTTTTTTCTTCCCGGTCATCAATGACGTCACGGTGTGATTTAATAAATCCAAGTAAGATTAACATTAAAAGATGATTAGGCCACACACACACACAAACACACACGCAACATCCATTTAGTTGTATGACAAAGCAAAAGCACTCACTCGCCCACGCATTATAATTAATCCTTTGCCTTTTTCAGCCCAAAAAAAAAAAAAAAAAAAAAAAAATGACCCTATTTAGCTTTGAACCCCCCATTAAATAACACTTTACATTATTCCAAATAATACGAAGCAATTTCCTCGTTCCCTTACCAATCATAAATCATAAATTCATAAATAAGCTAATTTTGATTTAAAGTATAAAAAAAAAAAAAAAACATAAGAGGAGGATTGCGCGTCGAAGAAAAGGGCCAATAAAATGAAGTTCCTTCCACGTCACCACCAACCAAACCAAACCCAACACGCTCCCGAGGGCTCAATTGTAATTTCGCATCCAGTAAAGTGGACACGTGGCAGTTTCTGGAAGCGGCGAGACCGGTCGACTTCGTCGTTTATATAAATAGCCACAAGTCTCCGAGTGCGCGCAGACTTCATCTGAGATTCTTATTATTATTATCAGAAGAGATATTATTATCGGCCATCGCACTTAATTCATAATTATCGACAAGAAAACCCTAAAATTTCTTCATTCCCTGTTCCTCCGAGAATTCCAGAAACCCTAATCGATATCGATCGGAGAATGATATGCTCCAACATGGTGACCACCGCCGACGCTGAGATTCTATGCAAACAGACCATGCCGGCGCTGGACGTCAAACTCCATCTCCGAGTCGCTTCTTCGCCGGAGGTGCCTTCTTCTCCTCCGCCGCCCGACTTGACCAACCTCGATTCCTCGCGCTGCGATTCGGTACGTCCTCTCACCCTCTTTCTCTTTCTAGGGTTTTTTTTTTTTCTATCTTGATTTTGTGACTAGGAAAAGATTGGAGCTTGTTAATTCCGTAAATTAAAGTTGTAATACTTACAGGAAAAAAGAAAAATTAGGGATTGGGATTTTAGGGATTTCAATTGCCGGTAGTTTAACCAAGATGATAAATTTTAAGTTTTTTTATTTATTTATTTATTTTTACAGAATTAAGTCGTCGCTTTTAAAATAAAATAATAATAATAATTTGCAGATTTTTATCTTCAAAGCAATCGAGCAAGTCTTGTGGAAATGATAGAAATTGGTTCCGTTAGCAGACTTGTCAAATGATTAAGTCTGGTTTGAGCTTTGATTGGTCAAGAAAACCTCTTTTTGTGTGTTTTGCAAGTCTAGTTGTGTTCTGTGTGGGTTCAGAAAACTCGAGGAATTGAATCGGTTTCGTTTGTTTGCAGACAAATACAAGTGTGGGTACTTTATCTGCGGCGGAGTTTGTTCCTAAAGTTCGGTCGGGTTGTCACACAGACATCGGACCCAGACAAGACATGGAAGACCAACACATCCAGATCGACGATCTCCGCTCCCACTTGCCTTCCAACTCCAAATACCCGACGCCGAGCGCTTTCTACGCCGTCTTCGACGGCCACGGCGGCCCCGAAGCCGCCTCGTTCGTCCAGAGGAACGCCATGAAGTTCTTGTTCGAGGACTGCGATTTCCTGCAAGAAAGCATCATCGACGACGAAGAAACCTTGCTGAGCGAGCTCGAGATCTCGCACCGCAACGCGTTCGTGTGCGCTGACCTGGCGCTGGCGGAGGAGGCCAGCGTGAGCGCGTCGTGCGGGACCACCGCTCTGACGGCCCTGCTCCTCGGAAACCGGCTGACCGTGGCCAACGCCGGCGACTGCCGGGCCGTCCTCTGCCGAAAGGGATCGGCGGTCGAGATGTCGCAGGACCACAAGCCGTCGTTTTTACCCGAACGCGTCCGCGTCGAAGCCATGGGCGGGCATTTCGAGAACGAGTATCTGAACGGAAACCTGTCGGTCACGCGGGCCCTCGGGGACTGGGACATGAAGCTCCCGATCGGGTCTCCGTCGCCGCTGATCGCCGAGCCCGACGTTCGCAACGCGGTGCTGAGCGAGGACGACGAGTTTCTGATCATCGGGTGCGACGGAATATGGGACGTGATGACGAGCCAGTACGCGGTCAGCCTCGTCCGGCGCGGCCTCAGGCGACACGACGATCCCCAGCAGTGCGCCGCCGAGCTCGTCAGAGAGGCTCTGAGGCTCAACACCTCCGACAACCTGACCGCCATCGTCGTCTGCTTCGCCACGCCATCCCGGGTCTACGACCCGACCCCTCGCCGATCCAGGTTCACCGCATCCGAAGAGACGCGATCCAGATTCAGAGCCATCTTTCAGGGCCTGTGAATAATTCAGATTTTTTTTTTTTTTTGTTATTATTATTATTTGTTCCGTCTGTTTTGGCTGTTTCAGACAATGAGGTAGCACCCATTTTTAATTTATTGATTAGCAAAAAACAGCCAGCAGTTTTGTCTACCCATTTTTTTTGGTGTTATTATTGACATTATCTCTAATATAATTGCTACTTTGTATTTATGTTTATGTTACCAATTGATGAGCGAGTTTTGGTGTTAAGATTGTGAAGAAGAAAGCGAATCCCAGAGATATGGGATTGTGAAGAAGAAAGCGAATCCCAGAGATATGGGATTGTGATAGAATCTACACACACCCCACAATCAGAATGCCATGAATGCCTCTCAAATTCAATACCTGTGATTACACGGCCCAGATTGGGTTGTCACCATCGACTTTAAAACGTGACACGTGGACGAAAACCAGCAGCTGATCCTCAACTTTAACAAAAGGCATATCATTTTGTGCCAATTTGTATATTTAGCCCCCACCACCACTCACTTTTGTGTTACCTGCACCCTTCAATAGAAAAACTCCATTAAGTAATATTCCTTTTAATTTACACTTCTCAAAATAAAATAAAAAATAAACAACTAAACTGAGTTACGTTTTGCAAAAAGTCGTATCATCGCACTCTATTTTTATTTTGAAAGGGTGTGTCCACTTGAGGTTTTTCTTTTTGGTCATCAACTAAACTATTGATTATATTAACTTCAACATAAAAGTTGCACATGAATTAGATGTTAATATGATAGTGTGTATTGATGATTTAGAATTGATTAAATTAATATTTTGTAAACTAAACTTCCAAAAGACACCATTAATTCCTCACATTCAATTTTGATGAGGTGCAAGTGTCGGAGTCGGTATTGCTTCGAGTTTCCCATGTTGACGATGTTTCAGGATCCATGGGATCCTTGTCTTTGTGATAGGGTCGGTGTTCTAATCCGATGCCCTTCATTATTCTGATTTAAACTTATCTTACCCAAGTTGACGATTTAATTACTTTATATTATCTTGGTTTAAATTTGTTGTTAGATTTATTTTTTTCCTATACAAGCTAAGCTGAAGATTATTTTTTTCTTCATGGTTATCGGATCGCGGTTGGTTGAACCTCTCAAATGATTTATGTTATTGTGATCACCTAAATTAAGCGTTAGATTCTCTCCGTCCTAAGTCTATTGAGTGCTTTGTATCAAAGATGATATTATTATGTAACTATAAGTAATTTACCTATTTCTAAGAAAATTATAACATGTATTAGTTTTTATGTGCTATCTTTCATTCAAATTTCAGACTTCAGAGAAATTTTTTTATATTAAAGGACAAAATTGGCAATTCATAGAATAAAAGGGACAGAAAGAAACACATTGAACCTTTCAAGGGACTCGTAGACAATTAGTTTGTTATTAAAAGGCCTAAAGCAATACGGTGGCCTCAAGTTGACTAACCCTAGAACTCTGCGGAAGAAGAAGAAGAAGAAACGCAAATGGCTATGGCAAGTTTGGCTCGGCGAAGGGCTTACCTTCTGACTCAATCGCCGCTCCGATACTCGTTCAGTCGAGGATTCGCTTCCGCATCTGACGAGAACGACGTCGTCATCATCGGCGGCGGTCCCGGCGGCTACGTGGCGGCGATCAAGGCCGCTCAGATGGGACTCAAAACCACCTGCATCGAAAAGCGTGGAACTCTCGGCGGAACTTGCCTCAACGTTGGATGTATTCCTTCCAAGGTATCCATTCATCGAACGCCATGAAAATGTTTTAAGTATTTTTTTGATCTCGTATTTCCATGTATGTATGCTCAGCTTGTTTACAATTACATACAAACGCTAAATCTCGTTTTCAAAGATGCAATTCTATTCAATTATGTATATATTTAGTTTAGCTTGAATTGAACTTTTTTCTTGACAGTATCAATCATTTCAATTCAGTTATCTTCATTACTAACGGGAAAAACATGTCGAATTCACCTTATCATGTACCAAGGATCCTCATGAAATCTATGTTCGAAATTGAATCGAACGAACTTTGAAGGAGAAAATCAGCTCAGTTATTCGTTTGTTGAATCATGACTAGAAGCTGATGGTTTTGATTTTGTGCAGGCTCTTCTTCACTCGTCGCACATGTACCACGAAGCCACGCACTCTTTTGCCCAGCACGGAGTCAAATTTGCTTCTGTGGAAGTGGATTTGCCTGCGATGATGTCCCAAAAGGACAAAGCCGTGGCCAACCTCACGAAAGGCATCGAAGGGCTGTTCAAGAAGAACAAGGTAAACTACGTCAAGGGCTACGGCAAGCTCATCTCTCCCTCTGAAGTCTCCGTCGACACCGTTGACGGCGGAAACACCGTCGTCAAAGGAAAGCACATCATCATCGCCACCGGCTCCGACGTCAAATCTCTGCCGGGAATCACCATCGACGAAGAGAGGATCGTGTCCTCCACCGGAGCTCTGGCTCTGAAACAGATCCCCAAGAAGCTCGTGGTGATCGGAGCCGGCTACATCGGCCTCGAGATGGGCTCCGTTTGGGGCCGCCTCGGCTCCGAGGTCACCGTCGTCGAGTTTGGCTCCGACATCGTCCCGACCATGGACGGTGAGGTGCGCAGGCACTTCCAGCGCTCCCTCGAGAAGAAGGGAATGAAGTTCGTGCTCAAGACCAAAGTCGTCGGAGTCGACACCTCCGGCGGCGGCGTGAGCCTCACCCTCGAGCCGGCCTCCGGCGGACCTCAGACGACCCTCGACGCGGACGTGGTCCTCGTCTCCGCCGGCCGGAATCCCTTCACGTCCGGCCTCGGGCTCGACAAGATCGGCGTGGAGACCGACAAGATGGGCCGGATTCCGGTGAACGAGCGATTCTCGACGAACGTGGCCGGCGTGTACGCGATCGGGGACGTGATTCCGGGGCCGATGCTGGCCCACAAGGCCGAGGAGGACGGGGTCGCCTGCGTGGAATTCATCGCCGGAAAAGTCGGTCACGTCGACTACGACAAGGTTCCGGGGGTGGTTTACACTCACCCGGAGGTGGCGTCGGTCGGGAAAACGGAGGAGCAAGTGAAGGAGATGGGAGTGAGCTACAGCGTCGGAAAGTTTCCGTTCATGGCCAACAGCCGAGCCAAGGCCATCGACGACGCCGAAGGGATCGTCAAGATCATCGCGGAGAAGGAGACGGACAAGATATTGGGGGTTCACATAATGGCGCCGAACGCGGGAGAGATGATTCACGAGGCCGCGATTGCGTTGCAGTACGACGCTTCGAGTGAAGACATTGCTCGAGTCTGCCACGCCCATCCCACCATGAGCGAGGCTCTCAAGGAAGCTGCCATGGCCACCTATGACAAGCCCATCCACATCTAAATCTCTCCTCTCATTTTTCGTGGTGTTGTTACTATTTTTTTTTTTGTGTTATTATACCACCCTCTCTGATGGAGTGATTGTTGAATAACTCTCTGTTTATTGGTTTTTCATCCCAGTGTTAATAACAACATAAGAAACAAGCATGTTGGATTTTCTTGCAACATATGTATATTTTACTTTCATGAAAACATTCATTATGTTGTTGAGCATGTCATAAAACAAAATGCGACACATTTGATAATGATAAATAAGAGAGAGATTGGGAGCTAGGAAGGGTCTTCGAGCCTGCGCTTGGATTGGAGGGCCAAACGGGCGTCTCTCTCGCGCTCGAACTCGCGATAGTCGGTGCGGTGCAAGAAAGAGACTTTGTCGAGATACTGATTGGAGCTCTTCTTGTAGGCGTCGAGCTCGTCTTCGAGCCCTTTGTTGTCGTCCTTGTACTCTCCCCAGTCCTGCTTCGTCTTGTCCAACACGCTCAGCTTCTGCTTCTTCTTTATCTGCTCCAGAACCGCATCCACCGCCGAACCCGACCCCGATGACGTGGCCTCCTTCGAATCCGCATCCACAAGCTTCTTCACCTCTATGTCTTGCCCCGCAAAGTCTCGCACCTCTTTTATCTGTTCTTGTCCAAACACACACACCCTCTTTACTCTTCCAATCCCAAAGCAATAGAAATTTGATAAAACATGAAATTCCAGTTTTTTTTTTTTTTTTTTTTGCCAATGGCGTAAAAAATCAGGAAAATATTACTCGCTGGGCATAAACTTCTAAAGACAAATACAATCGAGAGAATTATGATTTTGTGTACACATTGTAATTTATTAGTCATTAAGGGTATTTTGATCGAACGAGTCATACTTTCTCAATTTTTTTTTTTTGTTCTACTATTTTGGACAAAAATTTAAATCTGTGTATTAGTACCTCAACTTTTCCTCTGGCGGCGGCCGCGGTGGCTTCCTTGACCGCGGACAGAGCCGCGGCAGCAACCATCTTGGCTTCATCGCTGCAAGTGTTGTTCGGTTCCTTCTTTGCCGTTGCAGAAGCTGTCCCTTTCGTTTCGAGTCCTAAATACGTCATCCAATTCTACGCCAACCAACAAACACACATTTCATACTCAAAAACATTTACAGATCTCACACTTTCTACCACATTTGAATTTGAAATAAAGCACTCACAGCCATTGGCTTCTGAGATGTTTTCGGGCTCGGTTTCTTCTTTGCCTTCAACAGACCCTGCAGCGTCTTATTCGACACCCCTTTGTTCATTTTCTCCCACACCGCATCGACGCGAGCTTTGGCTTCTGCTCATTTCAACAAAGCCACACATATCAATCTCCGCATCAGAAATGTGCATTACTGGTCGTGAAACTAAGAGTAACACCGAAAATGGTTCTCACCAACTTGTTCAGTGGTAGCCTCTGAAGTAGGAACTTTGACACTCTCTTCTGATTTACCATCCTTTTCAATCAAACCACCTGAATGACACACACACGCAAACCCAAAAAAGCATTGGATGGATTTGGAGCTAGTACTAAAAGAATCAAAGTTTCATGATTTTCATTAGATTGAAATAAACTCTACAATTATGTGTATATACTCAGTAGATGAGCATTTTTTCAAGCAGCTTCATTTTCTTAACTTATGCTTCACCAGCAAAGCTTAATTTAACCTACCACTGATGTGACTTTTACCCAATCGAAATTATTCATCATATTTAGGCCTAACAGAACACTATCAAGATCATAGCCCGGCCTGAGATTGTGTGATAAATATCTCAGAAATAATAAAAATCGCCATGGAAGAAAGAAACACATGTCGGAATCAAATCCGCTGCAAATGAAGACGAAATATTTCAAAAAACAGTACCGGAATCGTGGAGTCCGGTTGTAGCTGCCATCGAAGTTGAAGGATGAGCCGATGTGTCGTCCGAAACTAAGAGTTTTCGCTTTTGAATTGATTGAGATATCAACTTCGTACTAAAAAGAGTGTGTTTTGCCCTAAATCTCGTATTGCTCTCTAAATTTTTCGTTTGTAAACAACCTGGGAATAAAGCAGCTCTGATGCAAAATTTGTTTGGGGTCGACTTCTGGGTATTGCAGCTTCTACGATAAATTCTCAGCTGCTAATCCAATGCCTTGTCGTATACTACGACGAAACGACATAACAGGTCAAACAGAGAAAAAAAAAATGGAAAATATAAATAGTATCTCATCTTTAATCGAAATATGCGATTTATACATTCAATTTTCAAAAATATCAGACACATTCCTTCGATTGAATGTAAATGACATATATATCTTCTAAAAATATGATATATTACAAATAATATTATTTTCGTTTCTTTTTCACCAAAAAAAAAAATAAACTCTCCAAAATACCCCTAATAAAATACCTCTAATGAAATAACTTTTATTTTTTATTTTATATATATAAATTTAAATTAAAAGCTTTCTTTATAAAACGTTAATGATTTTTTTATATAGAGAAGTTATCATTTTTTATCTATTAAAAAAGTAAATAATTATTTATTCTATTAAGAGTATTTTGAGTAATTCAAATTATTTTTTGTAAAAAATAAACGAAAAAATTGGTATTTGTAATATAACATATTTTTAAGAGAGATATATGATATATATTAAATTGAAGTGATATGTTTGATATTTTTCCAACAAAAAATTAAATGACGCTTTTTTTTAGTGACACAGCCTTTTTATATTTATTTTCATTCATACCCCATTTGTATACAATTTAACATTAAGTTTGAGTATTAATTTTAATAACAAAGTGTAAAGGAAATAAATTCCACCAGTTTAAAAGTAACAATGATTATATTTAGCTTTATTCAAATAATATATACTTCAAAATTCAGACAAATAACCAATAAAACAATATTAATAAAAAATGAGCTGATAGATTTTACTTAGGTTTAAACCAAAGTACTATTTAGAGAATAGGTATAATAATGAAAACCATATGATACCACAAAGATTATGAGAGCATCTCTAACTCCAATATAAAATTAAAAAATTTAGCGATATAAGTCACATAAACATAAGCGTTTGCGTTTTACCCAATATTTTATAAAATTTTCGTAAGTAGTCAAAAAAAACTTTGTAAATGTTTCGTAAATAGTCATATTTACTATAAATTTATTCTACGTTTTTTTGTTATTTTGATAGCGTAAATAGATTTACGTTGCTATTTACAAAAAAAATAATGAAATGTTGGCTGTTTCAAAATTTCTAACGTTTCATATGCTTAGATAGCCACTAGACCCTATAAAATTTGGTATTCAATTATGTTACATTAAAATTCTTTGACCAAAATTTAACCGTTAGATTGTGTTGAAACATCAAGTCTCTTAACGTTATTTGAATATAAATTAAAATGATTTAGACCATTAAATTTCTTTGATCAAGATCTAACTGTGGCATTGTGTTGTCCCGTCATGTCTTATTATATCTCTTTACATACATATATAAATAAGACTTAATGCTCAACTAATTTCCTCACCAACTCATTATTCAACTCATTTCTTTAAACATGATTTCAATTTTCAAATCGTACTTCTTCCTACTCTGTTTAAGAAGATGTGCACTTGTGTCACGTGTATCTTGATATTTTTAAGAATCCAACTTTAGGAATTTCCCCAAAAAAAAAATTATCAGTTTTGGGCAAAAATTGAAACCGAACATCAGTAAAAAAAAAAAAAAAAAAAAAATCATAACGCTAGACTAAGAAGATCTTTAGATACTAGAATGACAACTATTGCTATTTCCAAATTGAGGGGATGTATTAATCATATTGGAAAGAAGAGTCCTAGAAGTGCTTTGTAACAAGGCATTATATATATATATATATATATATTTGTGGATCATTTTTTTTTTCACTTTTTTTTTTCACTTACTAACTTCTTCACATCGGTCTTTTATCAATTAAATTATCAATATTTAATTAGTTAAATCGAGCGAAGACGTTATTAGTAGAAGATGTCAAATACAAGAGAAGATTCAAATTCGGTTATGTGTGGGATCATCATCATTTTCAGAAGAAGGTCGTAAGTTTACGTCGTCATCATCGCAGTATTGTATTTTTTTATGCTTATTTTCTAGTTAGTTATATCTATAAAATTAGAAAGCAAAATATATAAAGCAGCAAATAACTTGAAGCTTTCCATTCAATACTGTATAACATATATCCTTTTTTTCATTAAGTAAAGAAGCACACACACACATAAAAAAAAAAACAAAGCATATACGACGACATCCAAACAACTTTTAAGGGTTGGTTTGTATTGCCCTTGTAGCCACAAGCAGCTACGTCATGTATTGACGTTATGATTATTGTTGATAATATTTATTTATATATTGTGTGAAAGAAAGAGATCACGCAGCAGAAGGAGCAGTGTTTTGGTGAATGGCAGTCCCAGCCAAAGCAGTGACAAAGGGACCCAGCTTGGCCTCTTCCCCTATTTTCATCTTCTCAATCTCATGCTCATTCTCATTCTCATCATCTTCATTTTCATAGTCTAGTGATTTGTCATCATAAATATCCCACCACATCTGAATCAGCTTCTTTATGTCTTCTCTATCCATATTCTCTTCCTCACCAGTGTACCTCCATGGCTTTGACCCCTATAATACATATACACATGCATCATCGTCAATCCACTATATATAATACCATATATATAATGTGAGAACATATATAATACAAATAATTAGCAAACTAAGCCATCAAAACCAGAGAAATTTCTAAATAACCAACGTTTAATTTTTGGTTAACATCCCATTACGCAACTAAAAAATATTGTGAATATGGCTATTTACCAAAAAGAAAAAATGTAAATAAGACTATATATATAATGGACCCTAATACAAATAATTACCGCGGCGCAATAGTGGACGACTTTAACCTTGTCAAGGTCCACATTCTCGGGGTGACGCCAGAGCATGGCCAGAACAAGGTTGTAGGAATTGGGGATGGGGTTGTAGACGTCACGGAAGAAGGCGTTGAGGAAGTCCTGCTCGGCAAAGGGCGTCGTGGGGGCCACTTCGAGAGCCTCCAAGAGACGCGAGTATGTCTCGGGGCTCGGCTCCAACACCAGCATCCCGGCGTTGAAGTACAGCGCCGGAGGCGGCACCATCTCCACCTTGTCAGGGCACTGTTGGCAGTACCCGATCTGGTACTGCGGAGAATGGCTCCACGTCTTCTCGCAGAAGCAGTCCATCACCGCGTAAAGAAACCCGTTTGGAAAGTCGAACAAGTGGTCGATGTTTTCGTACACTTGGATGTCCCCGTCCAGGTACACCATCTTCTCGTACTCCTCGAACTACAACAAAACCACAAATAGGACCCCACATGTCGAAACAGACGGGTATAACCGGATTCGTATATTTCTCATAACGATAGATATAAACTATAACTAATTAATTTTTCAAAACCGCAGCTAAGATGAATCATAAATTGATACTCAAAAGAATATCGAAATAAACATATTTGTGACTAATTTATTTCTATGCAAATTATTTGTAATATCGCCAACAGTAATTGATTATATGATGAGTTACTCCTCTTATTGCCAATTGAAATCACACTTAATTTTAGTGTGGGACCCTCATGTCGAAAGGCAGGTATAACTGAATTCTTATTCTCATCGCGGGAGATATAGAATTGGTTATTAATTCATCGGATTTTGTAGATAAGATGAATGAGAAACAGATGCTGGTGAGAAAAGTGGTAAGAGTTAAAGAGTACTCACGCCCCAAATGCGAAGCTTGGAGTAGTTGATGACATAGTAAGCCATGGCAAACTTGGTTTGGTTTTGGGGAGGGAAGACGGGCTGAATCTCCTTGACGATGCATCGGTGAGAGGTGAGGATGCGGCGGTGCTCCTCAGGGACGTCCGGCAGGACAGCCACCACCAGAGGGTAAGCCGAGTTAGCCTTTCTGAGGCCCTTTGCCAGCCCCACCACGCCCTTCACGTAGTCCCCGTTCCCCGCCAAGAACGTCACGTACGCCCTTTTACTATTACCACTCATCTTCATTTTTTGTTTTCTTGGAACAACACAAATTATAGTAGTGAGATATCTCTAATTAAGTATATATGTTTTGATGTGGAAAATGGAGGGAGTTCTTAACTCTTTATATAGTGGGGTGTGTTGTATATTCTTTCTTCACTTTTTAGTTACGTGCCATCTAATGGAATAATATATAGTGTTATTTTCATTCTTGGGCAAAAAGATATCAAGTCAAAATGAAAAGAAACTAGAAGAAGAGGTATATTCTATATTGTTTTACTTTATGTTATTACACTTTGTTCCAAATTATAGCTGGACTAGAAGAGGTATATTTTTCTAACCACTGCTTGCTTGTTACGTAAGGTATCAAAATGAATGGAATCTGTTGTTGTTTTGGTTTTAGTTTTAGTTTGAGAGGGAAAAGAAGGAGTTGTTCCGCACGGTTCAAACGGTAGCTATGAATCATGAATATTCCTATACACTCATGTTTTTATATATATGGTATATCTTTTTGTTACAATTATTATTGAAGCACATATTCTAAAGCCATATAGTGCAAACAAGTGTACATCAGGACACACTAGCTCAAACTTCTCAAAACTAAAATAGTTAGAACTAAAAGCAGATGAACATATAGAAATTCTATAAAGTATCTTATTATTGTATGAAATTCAGTTTATGGGTTGAAGATGTCAATAAATTAATTTTTTTTCTATATTTTGTCTTTTTTCCGGGAGTCGATTTTGATCCTATAACAATTCATAAATGATTTGAAGGATAAAGATTGAAACAAGTTCGTATGTGGGCACGTATAACATTGATGTTGCATAACGGGTATAAGTACCTTCTGCTGATATATCAAATTGATGAAAGAAGATACAGTCAACAAAGCTATACACATTTGAAAGAAGAAGAAAAAGAAATATCTATTTCTCTATTATGAATGACTGTGACTAATGGAGCTTGAATCAATACATGAACCTACGAGAATTCACTCATTTTAGTCTATTTTCAACTAATATAACTAAAAAAATAGTCGAGTTTCAATTTTTAAACTAATCAAATACATTTCATTAGCAGTTATTGATGTTCAAATTTATGATTATGTTTAAAAAAAAACTTAATTAATTCGACGATTTTAACTGTAAATAATTTTTTTTACTTATTAATAAAATTTCTCTTTTTTTTTTTCAATTAATAACCAATTTTTTTTTTTGGCATATAAAAGACTCTCTTAATTATAGTTATTTATTTTCTATTTTAACTTACATTTAAAAAGTTCAACTTACTTTTCCCTCTTCTATGCATGTTCAATTTTTTTTCCTCTTTTATGAACGCATATAATACAATTTTTTTTTTCCTTGATGTGTGATTTGTTTTTCTGTTGAGAGAAATAACTAGGATACATATGAATAAGCTTCGTCCATAAAAAAAATAAACAATGGTTAAAATAACAAAGAATATAGATTTAATATACAATGTCCTTATTTTATATATTGTTTATTCCTTTTTAAACATAACTATTTAATTGAAGTCAAACAAACAAACAATATAAAGATTGTTTATAAACGAACAGCGAACGATATTAAACTCTTTTAAAATGTGTGTAACAAAACTGCATTAAAATTTTGGAAAATTTGATTATCAATGACATGCCCTTTGCTTACCTAGTTATATTTCCTTATGTTAGTGGTCAATCATGTTATAGTTTATTTTATGGCCTCATTGATCATGACCAATTATTGCTTATCTTATAGTTTGTGTATATTTTATTTTAGTAAGAGTAAATTTCACAACATACACTCACTTTAAAAACTAGGGGGGGCTATTATTTAAAAATCTTAACAAATTAGGACTATTTTGTTAGGGCTATTTTGCTAACTAGCCAAATCAACCTACTAATATTAAGAGAATGGCCAAAGTTTCATTTAATTAAGGGAATAGCCCAACTAATCTAAACTACCTAAATTACCCTTTCACACAACTCTCTCTCTCTCTCTCTCTCTCTCTCTCTCTCTCTCTCTCTCTCTCTCTCTCACTATCTAGCATATTCTTCTGCCACGAGAATGCCGAGTCCTTCGGGATGAAGATCGTCACTCCCTCCTCCGTGTCGTTGGCATGATTCTGTACCGTTTCGATGACCTTCGTCGAGATCAGGTGGCCGAAGAACGTCTTGAACGGTCCGGCCACGCTGAGGAGCTCCGTGAGGTTTCATGAACTCATGCGTCGGCGTCGGAGCCGACGTCGGAGTCAGCGACGGAGGCGACGACATCTTCTGAGCTGAGCCGTTTCAGCTTTTCGTCGTCGTTAGGGATTTTCTGGCCATGGTTGACTTGGTCTGCATTGAGATTGCCAGGAACGAACCCTAGAACCACCAAATTCGCGATAAGTTAATTGAATTAACCTACTGGAGTGAGTTAGGTTAATTAAATTAACTTCTTGGTTGAAAAAATTAGATTAGGTTCTGAATTTTTTTGTGAGTAAATTTAGGCTAAGATTGACTCGAAAATCGGCGGGGGGAGAGGAATCGGCGGCGGAGAGGAAATCGGCGGCGATGGAGGGGATTGAGGAGATGCACTTTGTAAATTCACGAATCGGTTAATTTAATTAACCTACTGGAGTGAGTTAGGTTAATTAATTAACTGATTCGTGAATGATTTGAAATTCACAAAAAAATTACAAAAATCATAACTTAAGTCAATTGATATTCAAAGCATTCAATTAATTAACTTTACTCACAAAAAAATCAGAACCTAAACTAATATTCAACCAATAAGTTAATTAATTAACCTAACTCACTCCAGTATGTTAATTAAATTAACTTATTCGCAAATTTATCAAGGGCGTTATGGTATGAGCCAAAAATATTGACTATTTGCTTAATAAAATGAAACTTGGGCTATTCCCCCAATAAGAATGACAAATTTGGCTAGTTACAACAAATTTCACATTTTGTTATTGATCAAACATATTATGGGATTGCTCTAAACCTAATCTTACCATATGGTTGTATATCTATTTCTTTATCATATTTTTTCCGAGCTTTTCACAAACAGAAGATTTTAACGACCATGAAGCTGGTAGTATATCAAAGAACGATGATGGTGCAAGAATCAGACCTTTCCGAGCAAAGCGCTTTCAATAACATATAACTACGTAATTTCCAATGAAACTGCTGATATATTATCGAGAGAATAAAAAAATTCAATCGGCCTGTCAAATATTCAATAAATCTTAACGAAGAGAACAGAGCAGAGTTAAAATTACAAACATCCCTCCATGCATAAAAAAAAAAAAAAAAAAAATAAATAAAGTAATATTCTCAGTAGGTTTGATCGTGCATATCTAGAAGAAACTCATAAGACAAAAGACTTAGAAAGAACTTTAATGAGAGAACTATATGCTCTGAAGTAGACACATCATACAATCAAATGACCGATTAAAAACACTCTGCTAGGAACTTGGACGAGATCGTGTTGCATGTTTAGACTATATTTAGGGTTTTAATCAAAGTGCTAGGAGTTTAAATTAAGAATTTAGAGTTTTTTTTTTTTTTTTGAAAAAAAAAAAAAGAATCTTGGATCTATATGTTGATAATTGGAAAAGCCTTCGGGAGATATAGAGCAAGATACTGATGGATTAATTAAGGAATCAGGGTTTGAAATCTTGCAAATTTGTGGATTTTAATCATGCATTATTGTGTTTACGAATTTAGGGTTTAATTATGTTACCTACCACCTAAAATGGTTTCCTCTTTATTATAAACGTAGCCCCTAAGAAACAACTCAAATCTCTGTAAAAAAAACGTATAGCTTGTTTTTGTTCAAAAGATCCTTGTAACTCTCGAGTATCTGTGTCTTCCAATAAAGAAAAATTAGACCAACGAAATTGAAGAGGAACTTTGAGATAATTTGACAAGAAGACCAAAGAATTTGAAAGCAATGTGCTGAACTTGAATAGGGAAACAAGAAGCCCTTGAGTTTTCTTAAACGCTGAAACTAAATCCGTTCAATATCTAATTCTATTTATTATAATTTCGAAGAAATAACGGAGGCTCCAAGATTTATCTTGCTCGGGTAAATCCAATTCCGAAGCTGTTCAACCGTCAAACCCTCTTCAGGCACCTGTGGAGATATTAGATTAAATTAAATAAAAATAAAGTTGGATTAATGCAGAGATATAAAATAAATTGATATATATACCAGCATACAAAGCTCGTGCAAATAGTCATTTAGCCTTTTTTTCTTTTGCAATTTCCTCATCATACTCTCTCTTGCTCATCTTCTTATCCCCAAAGATATACTTCCTCTCCGATTCATGGACGGTCGGATAATTTCTCCGATCTAAACTCTCAATCTTTTCCAGCGTCCAAAACTCACGATCACGCGGATCCTGTGAAGATTAATAATTAAGATCAGATTAATTAGACAGAATAAAAAAAAAATCAAAAAAAAAAAAAAAATTGGTATACATACATCGGAACAAAGAGCGTTGATAGAATGACAGCTTCTTGTATGAGTTTGTCGCGTTCAAGTTTCTCTTCATACTCTTCTTTTGTCATCTTCAAATTCCCAGACATATAATAAACCTTCTCTTCCTTCCTCTCAACCTCCATATCTTTCACCATATGATCAACAAATCACACATATATACTTTATCAATCAATTTAGACTTAGATCACTTGCATCTACCATCTGCATGTATATAGCATACATATATATAGATACACATATAGCTCGGCTCGGCCCATGCTATCAAAAACAAACGATACTCGGAGTTGGGTCTGGGCCCATATGTAACAAATTTCTGCTCGGTTACAACTTTTATGAAATTGAAATATATTCGCCTCTTTTGTCAATAATTAACCATATCCTAGATAACTCATTTACCATTTCAAATGCTTTGTCTTCCTCAACTGCTAAAGAGATTGAGTGAAAATTTCTATTAACAGTTAAAATATAACTTTTCTTATATTGTTTTTCTACTTGTCTTTAAAATATTGAAATCCGGTTAACGGTTATCTAAATCTAATTAATTAACAGTTTCTTAAATATCCTTCGAAAATATTGGTATTTCGAAATTCGATTAACGCTAATGAAATCTTAGTTCTAAATATTTTGAAATTTGTTAACAATTACTAGAATTTAGTTCCAAGTATTGGTATATTAAATCTAATTAACAATTATCGAAATTTTAATTAAGTTATTTAAATCTAATTCAAAATATTTGTATTTTTAAATCTGGTTTACAATTACTGAAATATAGTTTTAAATATTTTGGAATCTGGTTAACAATTACTAAAATATTTGTATATTGAAATCTGTTTAACAACAATTGATATCTAGTTAACATTTATTGAAATCTAGTTTAAAATACTAGTATATTGAAATCCGTTAAAAGTTCTTGAAACTTGGAGATAGAGATGCAAGACAAGATCGTCATGGTCAAGGCCATCATTGACCACGGTGTGCTTATTGTTGTTGTTGTTGTTGGTTTGGGGCGACGTGGCATATCCTCTGTCGCTTGATTCCATTGAAGAGGGTTTTATTAGGGTTGATGTTGTTGGTTGTGGTGGTGATGGTGGATCGGGAGTTTCCGAAGCTCGCCTGGTGGCCAAGGATTTAATCAACAAGAGGGTGTTGATTTTCTAAATACCTTCTCGCCAGTGACAAAGCTCGTTATAGTCAAGCTGCTTCTTGCTCTCGCATCTTCTCATAAATGGGTTTTGGCCCAATTGGAATTGAACAATGCATCCTTTAATGGCGATTTGTTCAAATAGGTGCATATGGATCTCCCTCCAGATTATTCTGTTACTCATGATGCAGTTGATCTAAACTTGGTTTGTCGTGTTCACAAGTCCATCTACGGCCTTAAGCAGACTTCTCGCCAGTGGAACTTGAAGTTCACGCAAGTTATTGTGCTCACAGTTTCACTCAATCTCAGGCCGATCACTCTCTTTTTACTAAAGGTACCGGTGTCAGTTTTGTGGCCATCCTTGTGTGTTGATGACATCATCGTTGCCAGATCTGATCCTGTGTCTATCGGTGAGGTAAAAGCCTTCCTTAGCTCGCAATTCAAGCTCAATGATCTTGGCGATTTGAAGTTTTTCCTTGGATTGGAAATAGCTCGCTCTACAGATGGCTTGGTTGTCTCGCAACGCCAATATGCCTTGAATTTACGTGCGTATTTATATAATTTTAATTTTACGTGTAAAAACATGTATTATATAATTGTAATTTTCTTCCTTAAAAAAAGGATTTTCGTGTTCTTATTTTTGTAGGCTAAAAAAAAGTTAAAATAATATATTCATTATAAATAGAAAGAAAATTCAAAGAAGTAAGAAAAAGATGATGAAATAAGTAAGAATTTTATCATTATAAGTCTAATTCATTCTAAAACTCATTATTTTTTTTTTATCATGTTAATATTGAAGAAGCACGATCCCTCTTTTTCTTAAAATAAAAAAATTAAAAAAATTAAAAAAAAAATCCTCATCCTCTCCAATTTTTAGTTTATTTTATTTTGTTTCTCTCTGTAATGACTTTGCCTTGTGGTTCTAGTAATTCATCAGAAGATTCATTTAAGAAAAATTAATCTAATTAATGCACTATTTTTTAAATTAAATTACACTTGAACTAAAAATCAAATTACAATAAAAATCCCACCCTTATATGTCAAATATTTTTCCGGTCAAGAAATGTTTCCCTTGGTACAGTTATGTATAGAGTGTATAATTATTTATCTGTACCATAAGATTTTAAAGTTACCTCTTTTCTTTTTTGTTAAAAAAAAAAATCCTTATCCTCTCCAATTTCAGACATTTCCACAAACACAGAGCAAGTGAGCGAGCGAGTGAGTGAGTGAGAGAGCATCAATATCAATGGCGTGCTTAGGTCAGCAATTCACAGGCCTCCGATGTCCACCGCTCTCTTCGTCGCGCCTCTCGAAGCCATTCTCGTCTCCGAAGATCAACAACAACAGAGTCGCTCTTCCGATAGTGTCGGCTATTCCGACGACGAACGCCGAGACTCGCGAGCGAATGAAGCTGAAAGAACTCTTCGCCGAGGCCTACGAGCGTTGCCGTACGTCTCCGATGGAAGGTGTCTCCTTCACCATCGACGAGTTCCACGCCGCCCTCTCCAAGTACGACTTCGACTCCGAGGTCGGCACAAAGGTAACAACACCTGTTTTTTCCTTATCTGTCGGATTTTAGGGTTTAGTTGAATTGAACTTAGGTGAATTGTCTGGGCTCTCAGGTGAAAGGTACGGTTTTCTGTACGGACAACAACGGGGCGTTGGTGGACATAACTGCCAAGTCGTCGGCTTATCTTCCGCTGCAAGAGGCTTGTATGTACAGAATCAAGAAAGTGGAAGAGGCCGGAATATTCCCCGGCCTCAAAGACGAGTTCTTGATCATCGGAGAGAACGAGGACGATGACAGTCTTGTCCTCAGCCTCAAGTCCGTCCAGTACAGCCTCGCCTGGGAGCGCTGCCGCCAACTCCAGGCCGAGGACGCCATCGTCAAGGGCAAGGTGGGTATTATTCTCAATTCTCATCTCTCTCTCTCTCTCTCTCTCTCCAACAACGATATCACAGTCAAATCTCATCTCAGGTCATCGGAGCAAACAAAGGTGGAGTCGTGGCCACCGTCGAAGGCCTCACCGGCTTTGTTCCTTTCTCCCAGATATCAACGGTTGGCTCTTCGTTCATTCATTAACGAGTTTGACTCTATTTTATTTGTTTATTGTCTGTCTTTCCAAGAGTTAAGTTGTTGCATATCTATTGAGAAGCTAATATGGGTTGGAAAGTTTCGCTCTTTCCATTGACAATAAACTCGTTAGTCCTCCTTCGATAGAGTCTGTAATCACACCACCGAACAACATCATTTGTTAGAGAGATTAGCGAATGAAAGGGTTGAATTTTGTCAGGCGTCGAACGCGGAGGAGCTTTTGGAGAAAGAGATTCCTCTGAAGTTCATGGACGTGGACGAAGAGCAAGCGAGGCTGGTGATGAGCAACCGAAAGGCGATGGCGGACAGCCAAGCCCAGCTCGGGATCGGCTCCGTCGTGGTGGGGACGGTGCAGAGCCTCAAGCCCTACGGTGCCTTCATCGACATCGGAGGAATCAATGGACTCCTTCACGTGAGTCAGATCAGCCACGACCGAGTCTCCGATATCGCCGCCATTTTTCAGCCCGGCGACGCCCTCAAGTGCATGATTCTGAGCCACGACCGCGAGAGAGGCCGGGTCAGCCTCTCCACCAAGAAGCTCGAACCCACCCCCGGAGACATGATCCGAAACCCCAAGCTTGTTTTCGAGAAGGTTCGTACCATCGATCTATTATTTTTGTCTTACCCGTTGAAGCTTTCTTGAATTGTTGATGGAGAAATATGCGGGTTTTTGAACTCGAAACAGGCTGAGGAGATGGCTCAGACCTTCAGGCAAAGAATAGCTCAAGCCGAAGCTATGGCCCGTGCTGACATGCTTCGCTTCCAGCCAGAGGTATTTCGTAATATCGAATATGTTTTTTTTTTTTTTTTTTTTATTGTTGAAATCGAAAAATATAATCATGACACAGTCATCGTCGAATTTGCAGAGCGGATTGACGCTGAGCTCAGATGGAATATTAGGTCCTCTGACTTCAGAGCTCCCAGCGGAAGGGTTAGATCTCAATGATGTTTCTCCGCTTGGAGCGGAATAATCTGATTCTCACTGCTTTTCATTTTTTTTTTACTTCTGTGAAAATTTGTTGTATAATCCAATACATCGGCCTCCTATGTTAAGTGTGACTTTGCTGTCTTCCACAGTCGGAATGGTTATTTAGATGTATTTTTTTTTATCTGATGTCAAATATTTGGAATACAAGTAATGCTCAGGATTGTATAATATGCTATAGCATCAACCATATACTTGAATATAGGATAGCTTATCTGATTGTCTGATACAACAGTGTAAGAATGTACACGCATAGACCCAAAATGTAAACCCAAAACTTGGACAAAGTGCTATGTATCCAAATAAAAAAGAAAGATTGTGATTGACAGGTAATTAAGTTTTGGATTTGCTATTGGTCTTGTTGGTTTTCTTTTGCTTCTGCTTCAACTGGGTGAGCCCAGCGGCGGTGATCTTGACATTTCCGATGATGGCCGCCACAAGTTCGGGATCGGTGCACGCTTTCATCAATTCCTTCTCTCTCTGCGTCGCCTCTGTCATATGGCTGAACAAGTTCATCCCAGTTTTCGCAGCTACACAACAAACACCACACACATGTTAAGAGTTATCAACACCACAAAAGTTAGGCGATAAACAAGTATTTATTTCACTCAAAGTCTATTCGTTACCTTTCCCTCTCTTGGCACTGCCTGGAATGACTTTGACTCGGTATTTGTAAGATTGCAGCGCAGTGTAAGGACCGCAGACAGGGACGGCGTACAAGAGGATGTCAGTGGGCAGTGGATTCCCGGTCAAGTAATCGACGTCGTTAAGTTTCTCTTTCTCCTCTTCGCCTATCTCGTGAATGTCGTCCTCGTCCATCTCGACTTTGTCCTCAATCTCCGAAGCGTTTTTATCCGATCGCTCGTCTTCGTGACTCCGCTGCAGGTTTTCTAGTTGCTCCCGACAGTCCCGGGACAAATGACCTACCTTTTTACACTTGTAGCACACTTTAGGAGCATCTTCAGAACCTGCGAAATAAATGAGAGAGAGATGATTTCAAGTATCAAGAAATTCAAACAAATTTCATTCAGAAGCCTTATTACCACCGGCTACTTTCTCTTTGGTTGTAGCTTCATTTGTTGTATTCTGAGGCTCGGTTTCTTTCTCGGGAGCTTTTCCTGCAGACTGAACAGAAGTCAGTGATCATATTTTTGTTTCAATCCTAATGATGCACAATCTGGTTCTCGGTCATTGAACTCACAGCAAGTAAGGCCATACGGATCCGTCTTTCTTCCTCGTCTTGGTCACCATACTTGTCTTTTATCTTCTTGAGCTTGCTCTTCTGTCCGCGGCTTGCTTTCCCACCACCTGGCTTCTCATCGACGATTTTCTTCCCCGACAAAGCTGAAGAGGCGACGACAGGCGTTTTCTTAGCCACGGGCTTCGGCTCATTCTCTTCTCGCTTTTCGTATTCCTGCTTGGCATTATTAGTTTCCGTATCGTCTCTCTGGCCTTTCTTGAGCTTTCTTCGTTCGGCTTTAGAGACGTAGGGTTTCTCTCTCATCGACGCTTTCTTCTCTTCCTTATCGTGCTCCTCCTCTACCGCGTCTGCTTGGGATACGTCAAGATTGTATTTTTTAGAAGATGTTGTGGCCGACCCAATCCCGAGAGCTCTGTCAAGGAGATCATCAAGTTGCGGGGTCACAGAAGCAACAGCTTCTCTGACAATATTTGGAGGTTCAGTCTTCGCATCCCCATCGTTCGATGCCTTGCTGTCTTCAGTGGATATAACCGCTGGTTCCCCGGTGGAAGGCAGAGAAGAACCAACCTCGGGTATAGGAGAATTTGGGCCTATTTCCGACTCTTCTGGGTTTTCGTCGACATCAGATTCTTCTTTTTGACGCTCGATCTCGTCGAGCTCGTTCTCACCTCCCTCTTCCTCGCCTCTGACTCTCCTTTCGTTTAAATGAAGACCCAACGAGCTCTCGTCCAAGCGAAAAAGCAACCCGAAACCCATGACAAGAGGGTGTGGAGGTAGAAAGTTCTTCTTGCCCCGTATCATGAAGCTTCCAACTGTAAGATATTCTCCCGTGGGAGCGGTTTTGCTGACTTGGTGTGGATAAACCCACCAAGCACTGGTGACCATCTTTGAATCCCACGCCTGGCTGTGGCAAACCTGTGACATATATCTAAATAAATCCCACTTGTCCTCGACAATAAACTCTAAAATGTATAGAAAGAAACGAAACTATTAAGAGCGTTAAAGAGATAGCGAATGTAGAAAGAAATGAGACTTACTGTAAAGCATCCTGCTTGATTAAACGTGAGTGGCGGTACTGGTTGATCAGGCCTGTGGTTTTTTATCACGGTTGAAGAAGCTCCGTGCAAATCTGCATGGATGTACCTGTAAACAGCCACATCATTTATCAGGAAACTGTGAAGTAAGAAAGAAAGAAGAGGTAACACTTCATGGTGGACACAGCTATATGAACCATCCAACAATATCGAGATCAAGAGAACAACGATGTGCTTACAAATCCCCCTTTGACATATAGCGTTTGACTATCATCTCATTCTGTTGCGCATCGCGTCCACTGATAACCAAATAGTTCTCACTGCTGATGAACCAGTTGAACTTCTCAAACCAATGAACTTTGCGCATATGTGAGATGGTGGCAACAGTTTTTTCCTACACAAAATTTAGATCAACTTCACACCAGCAAAACCATTTTGATCATAAGAAAGTACTTGCAAAAGAAATCTCTACCAACTAATTTTAAAGCTTGGCCTGAATGTAATGTTTCTTTGAATGAGATATATAAAATTCCAAAGTCGGGAAATGTAAAATATACGTCCACCATGCTAGTTGTGTGATTCTTGGAATGTTTGGAATGCCTGGTGAGTATATAAATAGCCTCCTAGAGGTCTCGAAAGAAGAACCATGTTGTTCAGACTAATTCAAAATAACATCAAGTTGTAAACCAGTAGGTCCAGGAAAACATTTAAATATATAAATAAGCTATACCTGTGCCATCTGGAGGCGAGTCTTTCTTTCAGCTGCTTTAAAAGCTTTTTCATGAGCCGTAATAGTCTTTTCCTGTTTACCCTCCTGTTTTTTCTTTACTTCGTACCACCGCCGGGCATTAGCATGGGCCGACAGAGCCAAATCAACTTCTACCTAAAACCATGAAAGCGTAATAACACCGTGAAATTGAGATGATGATGATGATATTCTTTGTTGATTTTGACTTAATTCGTCTGTGCAAGGACACCATTAAAATAATTAAAAGGCTGAACGATACCTTATCCACCGGGAGCGTTTTCTCATCATCGTCCATATCATCGAGATTGTTGCTCAAAAACAAGGTCATGCAATTCCTTTCCAGATGAAGCTTGTCAATTAGACTGGCAATGGGATTTCCAGATTTCTTCTCTTCCTTAACCATGCGTGCAAGATCCTCCCAATTCATACCCTTTGCAAGAGCCACACGAACAGCCAATATCGCCGCATCTACATCTTCTAAGTTGTACTCTATCAACTCTGCCATTTTGACACTACGATCAACCTCTTGTTTCAGTGTAAGCACACGATTTTCCTGCAACACAACATTGCATTCACAACCCTGAGCTTTTTCTTTTTCTTTTTCTTGATTTCTTGTTATCAAAGAAAGTGAGTTTACTAGATCTATTTTCGATTTGTTTGAGTAAGTTAACGATCTTTAAAGTGAGTTTACTAGAATTACACCTGATGGATTCCTTACATATTATGTTCAAACCAGGTCCGTAATGTGGAGCTCTCTCTCTCTCTCTCTCTCTCTCTCTCTCTCTCTCTCTCTCTCTCTCTCTCTCTCTATATATATATATATATATATATGTAGAAAATAGAAATTAGTTCTGTAAATTACTAGTTCCGCAGATTAGGAGTTAGTTTAGGAGTCAGTTTCTACCGATAGATATCAGGATTAGTTTGTTAATTAGTTCCTATTTTTATGTTTTAGTTGTTACACTTGTATCTATAAATTCCAGCCTTGCGGCTAAGATCAATACAACAAATAATTCTCTGAAACTTACATGGTATCAGAGCTGACCAAACACAGATCCCGAAAATCCCAAAACCAACTCTCACGATGGAAAAAACCCCTCTAACCAACCCAAAAAAACCATCTCCTATCACTGGTGAGACCTCTCATACGTCTATGCACATCACAGTGCACCGACTAAATGGTAGCAACTACCTAGAGTGGTCTCAATCGGTAAAACTTGCTATTGATGGAAGAGGGAGGCTAGGGTATCTCACCGGAGAAGTGAAGACACCAAAGAAAGACGACGATGGCTACGACCACTGGAGATCGGAGAACTCACTCGTGACAGCGTGGCTCCTCAACTCCATGGACAGTGCAATCGCCAAACCTCATCTATTTATGAAATCTGCCAGAGAAGTGTGGGAATCCGTGAAGGAGACCTACTCTGATCTGGAAAATTTTTCTCAGATTTTTGAACTAAAAACCAAGCTTTGGCAGTCAAAACAGGGAAGCAGGGATGTGACGGTGTACTACAACGAGATGGTAGCAATTTGGCAAGAACTCGATCAGTGCCACAATGAAGAGTGGGAAAGCCCGGCTGACTACGCTCGGTTCAAGACACGTGAAGAAAACGATCGAGTCTTCATGTTCCTCGCTGGGGTCAATCAGACTCTTGATGAGGTAAAAGGAAGAATCCTCGGGAGAAGGCCACTACCATCCATCCGAGAGGTGTTCTCTGAGATCCGACTGGAGGAGAATCGCCGGAAGATCATGTACACAAATGAATCTGCCGAGCCGGTAAATGAAACCTCGGCCTTATTTGTTCGAGGAGGACAGGAGGGCAACAAGAAGAAACCATGGTGTGATTTCTGCAAGAAACTCTGGCATACAAGGGAAACGTGCTGGAAGATTCATGGAAAGCCACCCGGAGACAAGAAGAAACTGGAGAGAGCCTACCAGACCGCTGCTGAAGATCCACAAGAATCACAAGTCAACTCGAGTCAACCAACCTTCACAAAGGATCAGATTGAGCAACTCTTGAATCTACTACAGACCACTCAAAAGCCTTCCAAGCCTGTTATCCCATCCTGCTCCTTTGCACAAGACGGTAGAAAATTGATTATTGCTACTTTTCTATGTTCTAAGTTCCATAACACCTGGATCCTCGATTCAGGTGCTACTGACCATATGACTGGAAATTCTAGCTCATTTACCACATATAAACCTAGTGCAGGAAACAGAAAAGTTCGAATTGCCAATGGATCCTATACTGCCATTGCCGGACTTGGTGACATAGCTGTTTCACCTTCTCTGACCCTATCTAAAGCCCTACATGTTCCCAATTTAGCCTGCAATCTTATTTCCATTAGCAAACTTACCCGAGATCTAAAATGCCAAGCTAATTTTTACCCTTCACACTGTCTTTTTCAGGAACTGGACTCGGGGAGGATGATTGGCAGTGCTAGGGAATGTGACGGTCTCTACATCTTGGAAGAAGGGATTCACTCAAATAAAGAAGGTCAAGAGAGTTCTTGCCTACAGACTTTTACCAATTCTAGTAATCAAGAGATTTATTTATTGCATTTCCGTCTAGGTCATCCTAGTTTTCATTATATGAACAAGTTGTTCCCTGATTTATTTTCTAATAAAAATCCTTCTTCATTTCAATGTGAAATATGTGCTTTAGCAAAACACCATAAAAATCCTTACCCATCACGTCCATATAAGTCGACCAAACCTTTTGCACTAATTCACAGTGACATATGGGGTGCATCTAGGATAGCAACGAATACTGGAAAAAGATGGTTTGTCACCTTAATTGATGATCATACACGGGTAAGTTGGGTATTTTTGCTAAAAGAAAAATCTGAAGTTGAGAACGTGTTTAAAAACTTTTATAACATGGTTAAAACTCAGTTTAACTCACAAGTCCAAATGGTAAGAAGTGACAATGGAAGAGAATATTTTACTCGATCACTGAATGAGTTTTTTGAAAAAAATGGGATAATTCACCAAAGTTCATGCACTGATACACCCCCTCAAAATGGCATAGCCGAAAGAAAGAATAGGCATATACTTGAAATCACCCGAGCAATAATGTTTTCAACAAAAATTCCTAATTATCTATGGGGAGAAAGTGTTCTTCATGCCACTTATTTGATAAATAGAATGCCTTCAAAGGTCTTAAATTTTCAAACACCAATTGATCTTCTTCAAAAGGAATTTTCCACATCTCGTGTGTTTCATTCTATGCCATTAAAAATTTTTGGGTGTACTGTGTTCATAAAAAATCCGGATCGAACTGCCAGTAAGTTAGATCCAAAAGGAAAAAAATGTGTTTTTGTAGGAATAGCCCCTACTCAAAGAGGCTATAAATGTTTTGATCCCATTTCTCGAAAACTTTTTGTCACAATGGATACTGAATTCTTTGAGTCAAAACCATATTTTACATCTCATCTTCAGGGGGAGAATCAATTAGAAGATGAACTGTTATTTGATGATGATGAAATGCTTTCTGAAAATCTGACAAACAGGAATAAAAATCTGTCCAACAGAAGTGAAACTGAAAATCAGGAACATATTCAGGAAATAAATGAAAATCAGGAATATATTCAGGAAATAAATGAAAATATCGGAAATATTGAGCTGATAGGTACTGTCCCTGAAAATCAGCCAAGTATTAACGAAACAAGAAATAAATCTCAACAACTAGAAATGGAAATGTATAAAAATCGGGCAAGTCCTCTATTTGACAAGATTTACGAGAGGAAGTTCCCAAATCGAGATGTAGAGCCTGCCACAACACCAGCAAGTCAAGAGTCTGAACCGGAGCCAGACCTAGAAAAAGGTAAGGAAATTCTTGACCCTGATCTTCCTATTGCACTCAGAAAAGAAAAACGAACTTGTGCAAAATATCCTACCTCTGCCTTTGTCTCTTACTCAAACCTATCCTCTTCATACACTACCTTTATCACAAACATGTCATCTGTGGTTGTTCCAAGTAGTATTCAGGAGGCTCTATCTCAACCGGAGTGGAAGAAGGCTGTACACGAGGAGATGGAAGCTCTTGTGAAGAATCAGACGTGGTCAATTGAAGAATTGCCAAAAGGGAAACCTATTGTCGGCTGCAAATGGGTGTTTACTCCGAAGTTCAAGTCTGACGGTACTCTTGAACGATACAAAGCAAGACTCGTAGCGAAAGGATTCACACAGACATTCGGCATTGACTATACCGAAACATTTGCCCCTGTTGCTAAACTCAATACTGTGCGAATTTTGCTATCTATTGCAGTTAATCTTGATTGGACCCTCAGACAATTCGACGTGAAGAATGCGTTCCTTAACGGGAAACTAGAAGAGGAAGTTTATATGCAACCTCCACCCGGGTTCGAGGACAAATTCAATTCCAGAGTATGCAAGCTAGAGAAGGCTCTATATGGGTTCAAGCAATCACCTCGGGCATGGTTTGAGCGATTCACGCAGTTCGTTAAGGGACAAGGTTATTGTCAAGCTCAGTCCGATCACACCCTCTTCACCAAATTCTCAAGAGAAGGAAAGATTGCTATTCTAATCGTCTATGTAGACGACATAATCCTCACCGGAGATCATCACGAGGAACTGGAGATTCTAAAGAAGATGGCGAGAGAATTCGAAGTGAAGGACCTGGGAGAATTGCGTTATTTTCTCGGTATGGAAATTGCAAGATCCAAGCGAGGTATCGTAGTTTCACAACGAAAATACATCTTGGATTTACTTGCAGATTCGGGAATGAGTGCCTGCAAACCAGCCGATACCCCAATTGATCCAAGTCAGAAGCTCGGAATGATCATAGATGGGACTCCAGTCAACGTGGAGCAATACCAGCAACTAGTTGGTAGACTGATTTACTTGGCACACACTAGGCCCGACATTGCCTTTGCTGTGAGCCTTGTAAGTCAGTTTATGCACCATCCGTATGAGGAACATCTCGAAGCTGCGTACAGGATTCTCAGGTACTTGAAGAGCTGTCCCGGAAAGGGGTTGTTTTTCAAAAAAACCGACATCAGAACTGTAGAGGCATTCACAGACGCTGATTGGGCGGGACCAGGCGACAGAAAATCTACCTCGGGCTACTGCACTTATGTATGGGGGAACCTAGTCACTTGGAGAAGCAAGAAGCAAAGTGTTGTGTCGAGGAGCAGTGCGGAAGCAGAATTCAGGTCTATGGCAAATGGAATCTGTGAGTTATTATGGATTAAACGTGTCCTAGAAGATTTGAAGGAGGAGGCAAATCTGCCTCTGAAGCTGTTTTGCGACAACAAGGCTGCGATTAGCATCTCTCAGAATCCGGTACAACATGACCGGACAAAGCACATCGAGATTGACCGACACTTCATCAAAGAAAAGCTTGACAACGGAATCATTTGCACTCCGTTTGTCACCACTAAAGAACAGACTGCGGATATTTTGACAAAGGGGTTGTTTAGGCCAGTTTTTGAATTTCTTGTAAGCAAGTTGGGCATGTATGATATTTATGCGCCAACTTGAGGGGGAGTGTAGAAAATAGAAATTAGTTCTGTAAATTACTAGTTCCGCAGATTAGGAGTTAGTTTAGGAGTCAGTTTCTACCGATAGATATCAGGATTAGTTTGTTAATTAGTTCCTATTTTTATGTTTTAGTTGTTACACTTGTATCTATAAATTTCAGCCTTGCGGCTAAGATCAATACAACAAATAATTCTCTGAAACTTACAATATATATATATATATATATATATATATATATATATATATATATATATATATATATCCATGAATGGCTTTTTTTCTTTTTTCTGTTCTACTTGATTCATAAACATAACAACACTTCCGAAAATCAAAATAGAGTAATTAAATACCTGATCCGTTTTAATCTTGTTAAGCTTCTGGACGGCAGAGACCACTCTTGTTTTCTGCTGGTGCTCAGATCTTTGACTCTCGATTTTACTGTAGAACTCGTCCAAAGCTGCATCGAATGTCTCAAACTTATCGTGGTCTCGCTCTTTAAATTGGTTCAGTAATATGGGGCAGAATTCATCATACATCTGAACAAACAAACAAACAAACTTTTAACCGGAAATAAAACGAATGAGTACCAGATTACATGAAAAGAAAGAATGAAAGAACCACATTAACCTTGGTCTCTTCTGCTAGAATTCCATGATTACCCAAGTTCTTATTCTGCATAAGAATGTATCCTTCTGGAACGGTCTCGCCCGAGATGACACCACTGAGCCAGTCCTCGAACCTCTCCACGGCTCGGCTTAAAACCTCGATCGCAGAACCGACGTCGAACTTGTCATCTTCTTTAGAGGCTAATTTGGTGTTGGGATTGAGACCGGCGTCCAAAATGATGTGCTCCGAGATGGCGGGCCCGTAACCGAGAGCCTCACCGAGCACAACTTTGAGAGTGGCGGGCTTGGCTCGACCGGTCTGCTTCTCCGGTAACGGGATCGTCTCTTTAGAGGCGGTGAGAGCGGCGACGAGCTTCGCATCGGTGGTGCGTTCGAAGGTCCTGCAAATCTCGGTCGGATATCGGTGGCGCGACATTATGGCGACCCCTTTGTCGTCGTCGCGGTGGGATCGGAGGAGAGTCATCACCATGAACTCCGAGTCTGCGAGGATGATGTTGCCTTGGGCGTAGAGCTCCAAAATTATGTAGTAGGCATTCGTACCAAGCCCGAATTGGAACAGAATTATCTGAGATTCGCAACGATAACATGTATAAATCAGATGAACAAGTATTTTACCAAGAAATCCCCATGGAGAAAAAATTTTACGAGCTTATAGGACTTCGAATTTCGACTCTATATTCCGCTTTCAGTTCCTATCGCCTATTTGTCTGATCTATAGCTTGTATTTTGCTTCAAAAGCTGTTATTCATTCAGTTTCTTCTCTATCTCTCTCTCTCTCTCTCTCACTCTATCTATCTACCTATCAATCTATATCTATATATTTAAATATGTATATATAAGAAGTTGAGTGACTCACCCGATCGTATCCGAGCTGTCTGACGTCTTCCAACCTTCTGGTGCGGACATGCTTCCTGAGCTTGAGAGTGAAGCCTGACGGAGTATTGCTTTTGTCTCTGCGAAAATGAAATGTAAAATCGAATCAATTTGCTTCAATTTTTTTTTCAATTCAAGAAAAATAAAGAAGGAAGGGAAGGAAGGAGAGTCACCGGAGATATGCGGTGGTATGGAGGCGAACTCCGCTTTCCATGAGAAGAAAGGACTTCTCGGTCTCGCCGGAGTCGGTGATTCCGCTGCTTTGGATGAGCTTAAACATGTAGGTCTGGCCATTCCATGGAAATCGACGGTTCAACAACAGAATTATTCACAGATAAAGCAGAGAGAGAGAGAGAGATAGAACGAACCTTGGGAGAGATATCGTAGACGTTGGAACAGCGCATTCCGATGAGGCGGCGGAGGCATTTGACCTCCGCCGCCACGTCGGCGGTGTTCATGCGAACCTTCACCATCGGAATCAACCAAACCAATGTCAAGAAGAAAGAAAGTAAAAGGAAGGAAATGGGCCTATTCAACTCTCTAATACAAACTCTGAGCGCATCAAAACCATATGTCGTTTCAGAAACTACATGTCGTTTATGTGCCCTTCGTCTTCTCAGAGAAAACCCACCTTTTGTTGGGAATACATGTCGTTTATTGGTAATTTCTTTGTCAGGTGATAAAAAAAATATGGTTTGCTCTCCATCTCCATAAAAAAAAGGTTTCAAAACAGTAAATGATAGAGAAAACGAGGCTCAACAATTTTGTCATCTCGAGATTGGCCATCAAGTATACTTCAGAATCATCAAAGGTGTTTCAGTTTAAAAGCTTAAACCAATTCAAAGAGTGAGAGAAGCTGAAATCTATAACTAATATTTTTTAATAGCAGCTATGAGAGCAAGCTATTTATGATTTTTTTTTCTTCTTCTCTAAATGATAAACTTGACAAATAGTCGTGTCAACTTTAGAAAATTAATCACCTGAAATTTTCAATCAACATTATATAAAAGCTGAAAAAAAAAAATTATATTGCAGAACCGAACCAATTTGAAAACCGGTTAGAAATGATCAAGTTGTGGTTTTTTTTTTTTTTTTTAAGAAAACGATCGAATTGTGTTGAAAGTCAAATTAATAAGAGTTTATGTAGGTGTGCAAGTGTCGAATCTATTTTGAATTATTAGAGTCAAGAGTAAAAAAATATCCAAGTTTGATGGTGTCAAATATTAGAATTTCATGAATGGAGGGCAAAGTTGTCAAGGTATGAAAGCTATCCGCGGAGTCTCCTTTAGCGGCGTTGCACCCGATTAGGCCCACCAAGTTTGCAAGTCCATCTGGATCGATCAGGTCCGGCGAGTCAGTGAGTCAACACGTTTGAGCTTAAGACTTGGGAACAATAGCTGCCTGTTATGCTTTTATAATTCTTTTTGCTCTTTGATTGATTTCAATTCGACAATTTTTCACATTTAAAAGTACAGTAGTAACAAACAAGTTAGTGTTAAGAATCGTTAATATATTAATGAAGACGTCGTTGTCTCCACAAATGTGTACTAATTTTGGGATCTATATATAATACAGGCTCCACTGCCAATATTCATTTTTTTGTTCCGGCGTACACATCATCTAATACTACTATCCACATCCCTTAAATCATTTTCCTCTGTACGTATTCACGTCATCATTTACAAAACTTTCAACCTTTTTTTTTTTTTTCTTTTGGTAATACACGTCATGCAAAACAAATTGGTCCCCCCTAGCAGAAGAACCTCAAGCGTATAAAACATATTAAATTGCGAGGCTCTTTTGAAGAAGACACGTATCTTCATCTGGTTTTTCCTTGTTGATGAAGAGACAACAAAGCCTGGCCTGGCCGGAAAACAGTGGATCGCTTCTTCGTTTCGTGTCTGTATGTACTTCAGCTCAGATCAAAACCAGCATCCGCGTTTATGGCATATAGCAGTTTACCTTCCATTTGCTCTTTGCTGCACATACAAAGTGATGATGATGATGATGATATTGATGATAGAGTATGATAGTATGTTTACCTTCTATAAGGTGGAAGCTTTAGAAGATTCATACAAGTAGCTGCGGTCGGTAATCGGTCAACAGCTTCGTCAGAAGCACTACCACCAGCCCTAAAATTTCTCTCTTTATCAATATCCATACATATATACATGTGTGTGTGTGTGTGTGTGTGTAATGTGAGATCTCAAAGCTTACCTTTGTATGCAAAAGGTCGGTTCGAGGTACTTGAATCCGAGCAACGGTCCTCTGGAGCAACCCGTGACAAACTTGAGAAACTTCTGTTGATACTCCAACGAAAGGCTTTTCAACAGATCCCAGAACTCCAATATCACATGGTGCTCCTGCAATGGACCACAAACTGTGAGATGATCCTAAACGTAATGAGAGTATATCAGTTATTATAACAGAAAGCACCATACACTGTGATAGCCACCGGCGTAGTTGGTATTTGATCGTAAGTCGTCAAGATCAAAGCTGGCAAGCGAACCCGATATCAAGAGCTGTTCAATAAAACTGTGTAAGTTTGAGACATAAAGAGTGTTATTAGAGCGAGGCTGTGATAAAACAAAGCACGATTGGGTACCTGAAGCTCGTGCTCGTTAAACATATCAATCCAGTCTTTCTGTACAAGCTGCTGAAACCCCCTCAGAAAATGAGAGCTTTGCTGACGTATCTGTATGTGTGGATTATTATTATTAGAATATTTATTTCATTTATAGAGAAATTATCCAATATGCACATATATATATATATACCTGAAAATTCAATCGGTGATTGGCAACAAGGTGAATGTATGTAATAACATTCTCATTAGTGACACGCATGTTTTTGCCCCCCTGAAGCAACTCCTCTTCTGTCTGTTCTCCGTATTCGTTGTTTAAGATGACAAAGTACAGTTCTAATTCTGAGAGGTCCCCCTTGAAATGCTGTGGCGGTACATTGGAAGGAAAATTGTCAACTTTAAGAAATAAGAAAATCGTTGCTCTAATCAAGACGACCTCTGAGCCAAAAAAAGACTGTTCAAACTGCAACCATCCTTCAAGAATCATATTTCTCAGACTAATGTGTTTTACAATATATATTGATGAAAGAATGATCAAGAAAATCATGAAAAAGATATAAATTACCTTCAAGAATATAAGGTGACGATAGAGTTCCGGGTCCAAAGAAGGCAAGTCATTTAAGTAGTTGTACCTGTAGGACAGATAACAAAAGCAGCAAACTTTAGGATTTCAATACTTTAAGTTTATTGTATGATAAATTCTGAATCATTGTATTGCTTTGTGGCTTTTTTCTTCCTGCTCTGAGTTTAAGTCTTTTTCTTTGACCGATTTGGCAAGGGATTGGCCCAGTGCTCTGTAATTTTCGTTCTTTTCGGGTTTATGTTTCCCAGTTTTGAACTCCTTGTATTGGTACTCGGCTATGCCGTTTTAAAGTATTAATAAAGTCCCGTTGTTTCTTTAAAAAAAAAAAAAAAAAGTTTATTGTATGATAAAATATTACAACAACTGAGAGAAACACGACTAGGCAAAGTCTGAAATCTGAAAGCAAGCAAACATTAAGCGTAGAGAATAGAATTATCGTCTTGGATACTTACTTCTGTTTTAATTTGCTTAAGAAGAATGTTGCAAATGGTATATCAACAAGAATCCCTTCAAACATAGCCTGCAAAGAAATAACAACATGAAGCTCACCACCAAAGGTTGCTGAATATGAAAGAAGAAAACACTTGGTGTGTCCAAGTCACCCACCATAGACATTTTTTTAGAAACAGAAACCCCTTTTTGTGACTCAAAACACACAACCACATAGATATAGCTAGGGTGCTAACCATTGAGCTAATCCCTCTCGTGGATATCCTAAATTATTCCATTACCAAATTACTTAAGAGGCCAACATTATTCGCCTACTGTTTAAAATTACTCTGACAGAGAAATTACAACCAATGTCTACGAAGGAAAATTGACATGAACATCAAGAAAATGTTTTCAGCATCTGAGACCCAAGTTACGACATTTGGCACAAAACAAAAAGATGGAAAGAAAAAAGTTCATAGATGATGTGCTACCTTCGCAAGAAGTACCCCGAGAAAATGGAAAAATTGGAGATGTTGTTCGTGTATCATTCCCGACCCAGGATTAGGGTAAAGCAGGTGATCGGCGGTTTCCTGACAGCAACCACATCAGGAGTTATTTATCAGAAAAACCAACGTAGGAAGTTATAAGCCCTCCCAAAGCTACTACTTTCCCATCCTTCATAAATTAAATCCGCATCATAAAATATTTATTTCCCCTTTTTCTCTACAGGTAATCATTTGCATTGATTTTGTTCTTAAGCATAAGAAAAACTATATGTAGCTTCAAGAAGGCCGTGACATATCTCAGTTTTAAATAGGATCCCATCGCTAAATTAATTTAGCCCCTTAAAGTCCGCAAAACCAACCTTAAATAGCCCGTATTGTATATCAAAGGCTGCTCGAGTAATGTTCTCCATGAAATCTTTGAAAATTCCTCCACCGTCAATGCCAGCCTCCTCGGCTCCAAACTCATTTACAAATGAAACACGGATCTGCCGCAAACAGACAGGCGTAAGATAATTTTGCCCAGAAAAAGGAAAGGAAGGAAGAAATATTAAGTCAGGACATTAAAGCAAATGAAAGTTAAAGGTCTATGAATGACTAAGAAGAAAATTACAGGACCACGAAGATCATCCTCAGATAAAACACTCATCTGGCTGTACGCATCTTCAAGAATGTGATCTCGTCGTATTCTGAAACGGTTTCTAGTATAGACAGCGTGAGAGCTGTTTTTTTGCCTAACAGCTGCCAGTTGTGACTGAAAAAAGAACAATTTTGTCAGGAATATAATCGAGTAGTGATGAGAAAATTGTGACCGACCCACAAAAAAAACTTCAAGAAATTATCCATGTTCAAACTTTGAATCTTAAGCTCGTAGGATAGGAAATTTCAACGTACCGTGAATATTTTAACTCTACTCGTAAACGGTACAAGAAAGGGGGCTTGCTTCAATATGTCATTTGCTCGGGTATTTTCTATTACAGCCTGTATTAGGAAAAGAGAGACATTAGAGATCATCAAATACAGATGCCGTTGTTTTTCTGAACCTAAAATGTCAAATGCAATTCATTACCTGTGAAATAAAGAACTCATTGACACCATCAGCATGGAAGTCACTTGCAGGTGCAAACTGCCTTCGGTTGTTCCAATCTTGCAACTACATCAACAGTTAATAAAGTTATAAACTGACACTGAATTGATAATCAAAACAGCACAGGTGGAGATAATATGCATCAATGATTGATACAACTGAGTTAAAAATAAAAAATAAAAAAATAAAATAAAATAAAAAACATTTTGATGTGAAATCCCTTGACCTTCAAAGAAATAGTCTGTAAGAACCTAAGTAACAGCTGATTATACACGAGACACCATGACGAATAATAAACCTATGCTACAAAAAAACAAGACCCTTGGAGGTGTCATTTACCTGAGACAGAAGCTCAGAGGTCACAACACTAACCCTCTGTTGAATGACTTCCACAGGGTTTCCCCTAGGAGTACTAATGTTTGAGACGGATTTTGAAGAGTTTAATGAGGTAGGATTTACCCACAGAAGCTGCCACAATGCCTGCATAGAATAGCGAATGCACAAGATAGGCCAATATTATGCAAAATATTTATGAAGTATTTGATACTATTTGCAGCAAACAATCTTTTTTATTTTCTGACGGCTAATCGTAGCACATTACATTAAAACTACCTGTCTAAGTATAATAATCAGGCATCTGATATCCTCCTGTGAAAGGGGCTTCTCTTTGTCATAGAACTCCTCATTATCAACTATCATTAGCATATGCCTGATCAACAAAAAAGAGAAAACTGGTTACAGAGTTGAAGTTTCACATATGAAGGACTGTTTGAAAAAAAAAATGAGCTGCAGAGTGGCAAGACGGTAAAATTACTTGTACACGGGACAGAAAACTGCCAGAGGCAATAGCCAACCAGACGCATCTCCAGATAATAGATATGAGAACTTTTCAGACACATATGTCCATTTCTGGTTCCTGTGGCACCGCTTCATGAAATTCCACAGAACAGGAACGAGTTCTATTCTATAAGCCAGTACAGTCATGACACTTTCAAGTGGTAAGGCATTGAAGGTGACGTGCAGAAAGGAACAAGCTGCCCCAATAGCTGCAATCTCTTTGTCGTCTGGAATATCAGGCAAGCCTTTGGAGCTTGAAATTCCTCCAAACAAAACATTTGTCTGTAAAAATCCCGAACCATGCAAAAACTTAATTACACAACTACGATACGAGAAAACTTTCTACTAAACAAATTGTGTTGTCTCAAAATAACGTACCAATAGCCGAAGAAACTGTGCATCTATAGCATCACAAATCTGCTTCTTCAACGAAGAATTCAAAACCATATCTACAGTATGATCACCAGTAGCTATTTCATCGTCAATCTCCATTGCACCTGAGAGCTCAGACAAACAAAATTCTGAAAAGTAAGTACAGATGACACAAAAATCAGGAACCAAAGTTAAAGTCATCAACAGAAATGACGAAATAATAGAATTTCTTGTGATAATCAGATAAGAATATTATAAAGATCGTACTCTCATTAGTTTCTCCAACTGAAGGCTTCATAGAAGGAAGTGCCTCCAACAGGAATGTCGTAGTCACAGCAAGGTCGTCAGCCTAGTCATATAAACATAGATCAGTTACAAATAACCACCAAAGTTAAAAAGCTTACCCAAAGATAAATGAAAGTAAGCGACTCTAGTACACAGACATACACGATATATTAAGTTCTAACTGAAGGATGACAGATCGAAAATTAAAAGTTACTTCTATAACTAGACTTTCCAGGAATGGATCATGTTTGTTGGAAGGAATTAAAAATCTGAAAGAAGAAAAAAACGGAGACAAATGTATTCTTATTTTAAGAACAAAAAATCATCACTGATATAACTTGATCAATTCCTCACCAACGCAAAGGGGCAACCAGGCTGAGATAAAGCGATTCTTGCAGATTCTAATACATTTCCAAGCAGGCAGGCATGACCCGGAAATTCATTGGAAGTATCACTGGGGAGAACATCCACGTGACTCTCCACATATAGTTTTATCTGGTGAAGGTAATATTCGTAAAGCCCCCTTGTTGCAAAATCCTGTTCAGAATACGAAACAGGATTTATCACTTAGTAATTGTTTAGCCATAAGCATAATGATATAAAAGTGTCTAAAAGCGCATCAATTCATGCCACCACCATCAAAGCTTCTTTTTAGTAAGGCCGTCAAAACTACCTCCTTAAAACATGGGAATAGCTTCCACAGGAAAGGGATGGTTAGAATCTGAGATGTGAAACTCCATCGCGGGTCAATATTGCCGCAGATACAGGGGTTGCAACCACAGTGAGAAATAATGAGGTACAGGACATGTTCCAGAGAAGACAATTTGTTGGTGCAACTATGGAAGTTCACATTCTCCTGCACAAACACCAATAGAAAATCAGAATAAACACGAGAGAAGGAAAGCGTAGAAAAAAAAAATCATAAATAAAAAATGCTACAACCAAAGCATACCTTTCCTGTCAGGATGATATCTCTAAACATGCTAAATGCATGCTTCTGTATTAGATTACTAACAGTCTTACAAGTCCATGGAAGTTTGGGATCAAGTAATAGAGCCACTGCTTCCAACAACACAGATGTAGATGTGTTAGACACTTCGGATGTTGCGAAAAGTTGACTCCTCATTTCACTTCTGTCCAACCATACACCAAGTCACAAAGATGCAGTAATATAAAACCAGGTGTCCGCAACATTATGCACGTTCCTATCTCAAACATCCATATTCAAGACCCAGAAGACAGCAAAGCCAAAAAATTTGGTTTTGATAACGGTCCACGATAAAATCATATATGCATTAAAGGTATATATGCCCTTATGATGGTAAATCATGTCCCTACAAACACAAGTAAAATATGCCGTCTGATTCAAAATAATAGGTTTCAAGGTCTACACTGAACAAACCTATTTTGATGTATAGCCTTGAGGCAAATGTATACCAGCTGCTTTACTCTGTAATCAACCAAAGCAGACTTTAATGAGTAACTCACACCTGCAAAAATGCCCAAAATATCCCCTGCTTCACAAACAATATGCCATGTCATAATAAGCAACAGAGGAAGCTAAAAGAACAACAAAAAAGACTGTGTCAACAGCATAAAATGACTGGTATATAGTAGCATGTCAGCTAAAAAAAAAGTTAGGCCCAAAAAATGAGTTGAATTAAAAGTTCACTTGAAAAAAAAATGAACAGAAAGTACCGCTATCTCGAACACATTGGATAAGCAATCGGCATGCCTCCACAAGAGTCGAAACATCGCAAACCTTTCGAGCGTCAAAGAAAAATAGCATCTGCCGCAAAAAATCCGATTCTGGACCAAAGCAATGCCTAAAGAACAGTGAGAATGAATGGATTACATTATCAGACAGACCAGTTCTGATCAATACATATTCATCAAAAAAGAAAGTTCAATACAGCTCCAAAGTAATATGGATCCAATAGAGTTTACCTGTCCACATTCTGGCAATGACTTCCATATCTCTCGTAGAACTCTTCTCGAACCCTAGAACGCTCGGCTGCCACTACTTTTCTCCCTCTGAAGCATCTCTGTAGCTAGTTATCAGTCAAAATTCGACAACGAAAAAAAAAAGAACAAAAAGAACTGACAGGAAAACAATTCAACGAGCATAAACCAATCACATTTGATTATTTTTAAGATTTTCCGATTGCTACACAGCTCTCCTACGTCTAATAAAATGATGCCAGGAAAATCACATTGCTCGGACTTATATCCGGTCTCCTTTCAAATGAATTAACCAAATGCGTGACCATTTCATCCACGGTATACACAAACTTCATATTTCCATGCAACAAAAAGAACGCCTAAAATAGAAAAATGAAATCATTGGAGTGAAACTGAAGAAAAACCTGGATTGTAGTGGCAGCGGAATTCCGTTTCTTGATCAGCAAGCGGCGATCGCGCTCCAGCCTGGTCTGCTCCAGAAGCTTCTGTCTGTCTCTCTCCTTGTTGCTTCGACCTCCCAAATCCACTCGCTTCCGGTTCGATGGATCGCCCGAGAAGAACATCTTCCAACTCGACTCGGAAAATCTCAAACCCTAACAATAAACATGTATATGTATATATACATACACACATACATTTATAAAACCGTAGAAGAAAACGAAAAGCGAAATTCAAGAGAATCTGTGAATCGAAAGCAACAGCAATCGAGCGAAGAAAGCGATAGAGTAGGTCTTACTTGAAGAATCTGTTTGGAAGCCGAGAAAATTGATGGCGATTGTGTTGTTGGAGTGAGAGAGAGAGAGAGAGAGAGAGTTGATTTTGGAAGGACGACGACGAATGAAACCGAGCGAAGCGAAGAGAAAGTCTGCTTCTCAATCGAATTGGTAAATAACTAAATATTATTGTAAAAAAAAAAAAAAAAAAAAGCATCGAGTTTTCGTGTCGTTCATTTTCATTTTGAAACGACAAATGAATAAAAATTATATTTTGTCGTCGAGCAAGGGAAGTTAAAATCGTTTCATTCCATATATGTTTCTTTTACCCGGTTTTATTAGCGAATGCGAAATTATCTATCACATTGTAATTACAGCAATAGGTCAAGTCAACGAACCAATGAGACCCAAACGTCCTTTTGAAAAAACCTACGGACAAATGATTCATGGGCCTCGATGACATGAATAAGCCCAAATACTCGACAAGTCAACGGGAGACTAAGTTGAAAATACTCGACAAAATATTCAAAATGATGATCTAACAAAAATGCAGGGGTCAAAGTGAATGAACAAACTAGAGTATGTCATAAAGAACGATAAACATATAGCTTAAGATGAATGGTAAAGGGACTGGACGCCTGATATCTTATCACTTTTTTTTTGTGGTACATACTACATTATCATTGCTCTAATTCTAGATGAACATGGAACTAAAGCTCTGAAATCGAATACCCTCGTTCAATTGGATAGGTCATATAGCCATTGCTATTATCATTTGTCAACACAATATTCTTAAAAACTAATTCATCTATCTTCATTTGAAGATACTTGCGATTAATATTGATAATTTCATGCCACGCAAAATCACCCAAGTTTTTTTTTAAAGGCATTTGTGGGGATTGAATCCACGATATTCAATCACCCTGGAATAGGGATGATAACGGGTACAAGTAAAATCGGATACACCTATTCTGTTACCCGTATTCGCTATAATTTTTTACCCGTTACCCGGACTCGTTTACCCGGATTTTGAGACAGGTCGGGTAACGGGGATACCCGCCGGATAAGCGGATTAAAAATATTGGACTCGTTACCCATTTACCCGGTTTAAAAAATGGTAGCGGGTCGGGTAGACCCGTTTACCCGTTTATAAAATAAAAATCCATCAACAATATAAAGTTTAAAAATAATAAAATTTAAGTGAAAAATATCAAAGTGCTACTAAAATATAAAGAACATTGAAATTCAAAATAAATAAATAAATAATACAAAAGAAGTCTTCATTGCAAATTGATCATCTTCATTGTAAATTTGGTCATCTTCATTGCAACGCTATCATCTTCATTGCAACATATAAAAATTTATTATCTTTTTAAATATTTAAAAGTTAACGGGTCGGGTCCCGGGTAACCGGGTACGTGATGATTATTTCGTTATCTGTACCCGGACCCGTGAAAATCGTAACGGGTATTACTCGTTTAAACAAAAAAGAACGGGTATTACCTGTTAGATAATTCTTCGAAATTGAAGACTTCGAGGCTTGAATCACGCATAGGAACGCTTTCCTTATAGTATTTCGAGTACCCCAAAGTGTCTTAAGGTTTTTTTGTACAAGAATACGGCAGGATACGACAAGCCTGGTTCGGACTGCACCAAGACAGAGTGAAAATCCGAAAATAATCAAGAACTGTGTTTCTGGATTAGTGTTTCGGGAATTGAGAAAATTGGTTCGAAAACCTGTGTAGATTACTGAATCCGAAGTCGAATTATATAAGCAATCGTACCTGTTCGCGAAGAGGTTCGACGAACAGACGCACTGTTTCGGTCGAACTACGGTTATAGTCGCAAACGACACGACCGTTGGCCAAACGATAGCTCGTTTCGAAGCGACGTGACCGTTAGTTTGAACGGTAACTAAAAATAACTACTAAATGAGGAGACGCGACCGTTGGCGAGAATTGCCGCGAGAAGCTCGCGGATCATGTCGTTTCGCCTGGTGGTCGATCTCGCCTGGAGGTCGAGCTCGCCTAGGATTCGAGCTCACCTGGAGGTCGACCTCGCTCAGTCGAGCAGAAATGACTTCGTCACTTCGTCCAGTCGACCTCGCCCAGTCGAGCTGAAATGACTTCGTCACTTCGTCCAGTCCAGATCGTCACTTTCTCATTCACCTTAGTATTTTGTTCCATGTGGGACTCTTTCCCACACATAAACTCACTTTCTCAATCAACAACACACTATTTTGTCTTTTAGTGAACAAATTAAATTGAGCTGATTAAAACATCTATTTAATTTTGCTCAATTTCCAACATTACCCTGCCCGAATAAATCAAGTAATGGGCCGGAACGCGGGTAACGGGTTAAATTATCATCCTTACGCTGGAGGTGGTGTGTAATTATTATAGCTCGCTTACTAATTCGAATCAATTGCATATCTAGCTGGGCCAAGCTTTAGTGGGCATGAATCAAAAGGAATATTGGGCCCGTAGAAAGAGAAATGGGCTAAAAAATAGCCCGGCCCACAATTGAGCCATGAAACCGTGGGCAAAAAGACATCAAAAAAAGAAAGGAAACAAACTCCAAAAGATCATCTTTGCCACGGTTACGAAAGTGGAAGCGCCGGTGGTCACAACTTGCGTCTCTAAAAAAAAAAAAATCAAATCAAAGATGTGATTTGTGTTAGGTTTCTCTGCAATTCATTTTTACGAAACACACACAATACATGTACACGTGTAAATCTAATTTAAATACCGCAAAGAAGTTCAACTCTTAAATTGCTATTAGATAGGATTTCGATACACTTGCACCAAAAATATCCCATTCAATTCAGCTTTGAAACTTCGTTAGCTGACTTCTCATGACCAACTACTTATCGTTGACTTTTTTGAGGTTTGACTTTGCCGCCTCCTTTTTTTCTTTTTCTTTTTTTTAATTTTATTATTCCGTTATTTAATTTCTTTTTAACGGGAAACTTGCTAAGTAGCTTGGTGTGATAAAACGGGACACTTTGGCTTGTTTGTTGCAAATTTGCTGACCATATATTGAACAAATGGGAACACTACAAAAGGAGTTTATAATTTTCTTCGTCGTCTTGTGATCCACAGATTCAACAACGTGACCCCATTTTTCTTCTCTTAATTATTCTATGGAATACTCTAGACTAGTACTATATATTATAGCCCTTCAAAGTTATAATATAAGAGTTCAAAGTGTTTTCTATTATTTTAAGTACAAATAAACGGAAGAAAAAATCTCTAACATGTGAGAAGCTACATGTTTTGGTTAACCTCGGTTAGTCTTACATGTTATGGTGAAGAACCCGTTAACCTCGATATTCACTACTTTATAACCGATTCAAATAGCATTCAGTTAATTTTAATATTTAAAAAAAAAAAAAAAAAAAAAAAAAAAAAAAAAAAAAACTCTTAAGGTGGGCTCTGTGTTTGCCATTTATATATTTATTTAATCAAGTTCATTAATCAACGGCAGTATTATATGATACAACAAACTTCCTTTGTTGAAAAATAAACAAACATAATTAATTAAGCAAAAGTGCACGACTAGTTTAATCTTGTCCTCCATTACATGTAATTTGCTTACGCCGTGTTGAAAACTTTTAATTAGAGTCACTATATTAAATTAGGGGAGCTACATCGCAAATGATGATGAATGTGGGTTTCTAATTAAATTACTATATATATGCTTACAATTGGATGGCGTTCAAATGAATATCATACATAATGGGTTTTCAACTAAATTATGATAAATGATTAATCTTACAAATTGGATTTCGGCTTCTAACACATTCACATTCACAATCAAAATGGCGATGATTATAAAAAGAGGAAATGACGGCAAAAGTCCCTTAAATTTTAGGAAACAGCTAACATAATCCTTATTCTTTATTTTGAACAATAGAAGTCCCTAATCTTGACAATTACACATTCTGTTGGTCTCTAATGCTATATGACGTTAAATTGTTAACAGAACAACATTTAAACGTTTGTTTTGTAAAATAAATCATTAAAACATTTAAAACAATTCAAACAATGAAAAAAAAAGCTCCAAATGAGGTTCTCCACGGCACAGAGCCTACGCGGAGCTCAGAGAATCCAGGCTCCGAATGAGGTTCTTGCCTCCGCAACTCAGTGAAGATCCGGAGCTCATGAGCTAGATTCTGACTCCGCCGCCGAAGAAGCAGGTCAAGTTTCAAACCAATTTGGAGACGACGACAAAAAGGAAAGTATCCAATTATTCTTCTTCGGCCGTGGCTCAGTCTGTGCCCGATTTCTCGTCTGTACTGAGGAAAGAGAATCGGAGACCTCCGATGCCGACGATGATGGAGATGACTCCGCCGCCGAAGGGAGGAGTGTTGAGGGCCAAGCTGATGTCGATTTCGAAGGGGAGCAAATCCGTTAGCGCCAGAGATAAGCGCCATCCGTCGGCGGCGGCGGCGAGGAAGAGCTACCCGAGCATCGAGGACATCAAGGGGTTCTCCATGGCCGCCGCGAATGCCATTAACGGTGGCAAAAGATCTGTTTTGGGTTCTCGAGCGCTTTGACGAGTTTTTTTTTTTTTTTTTTGCTCAGCTGTTACGAAATTAAATGTTTGAATTATTTTAGATGTTTTAATGATTTTTTTTTTATTTTACAAAATAAACGTTTAAATGTTGATTCTGTTAACAATTTAACGTCATATAGCATAAGGGACCAACGGAATGTGTAATTGTCAAGATTAGAGACTTCTACAGTTCAAAATAAAGAATAGAGATTATTTTAGGGGCACTGAAGTGGAATAGCCAAAATGAAACTATGAAATTTGTTTTTAGCCTATGTTTCACAATTTTTAGGGAAATAGCCAACAGACTTATATGGCAATAATTAAGCTATGATTTACACTTATTTATTAACAAATTCGTTATTTTCTCTCTCCTGCTTTTTTCCTACACTTTTTTTACATAAAAACTTCAAAAAATCATATATATCTCATATGAACTCGAAATTGAGTGATTCCAAATCCTACGGATTCGTGACGCCGAGATCTTCAAAAATAGATCAATTGTGTTTGATGAAAAATCATGTTTAGTACTATAGATGTAGAAAAATCACGTTACTACCTTAAATATGGAAATAACTGGAAATTTTTGAAATTATAAAAAAAAAATGGAAACGTAACTATGATGCATTAAACATAATTTTTCATCAAACACAATGGATCTATTTTTTAAGATCTCGACGCCACGAATTTGTAGGATCTGAAATCACTCAATTTCGAGTTCGTATGAGAAAGATACGAATTTTTGAAGTTTTGATGTAAAAAAAATTATTTGAAAAAAATAGGAGAGAGAAGGTGACGAATTTGTTAATAAATAATGGCAAATGAGACCTTAGTTATTGTCACATAAGCCATTTGACTATATCCCTAAAAATTGTCAAACATAGGCTAGATCCAAAATCACATGTTTAAAGTGGCCTAATTACTTACAAATCTCTTATTTTAGTTGTTTCCTAAAACTTAATGGACTTTTGCCGTAATTTCCTCTTATAAAAAAATGTTGATTAATTGTTGCATTTCCATGCTATTATTTTGTATTGCTAAATTCAACTTAGAGAATTATGTTGTTTGGCTTTAAGCCAACAGTGTGTCTCTTATATTAAGGGTAAAAGGAACAAGAAAGTAAGTAAAAGCCTAAAAGAAATTTAACTTATTTTTTATTTATTTTATTTTTAGCTTAGTCTTTTGCATAGATTCCAAGTTGGAACTCCTAAACACACATGTCGTGTTTATTTTATTATTTAAGTTGAATATTAGTACATCTCTTTTTAGAAGTATTCCTGATAAAATATTATATTAATTACTAAGCTTGCTGAGTCACGATAAGTTCATGCGTATCTAACCAAGTTTTTGAATATTGCAATTGTTATTCGCTTTTTATATCATATTTTAATAAGTTGCTAAAAAATTAGAACTATGAAAGAAGAAACGAGACACAGGCCAAAATATCTAAATTATGCAACACAGCACAATCAACGCTAGAATTTCAAAAGGAAACCGAAAAAGACAAATAACATGTACATTTATAGTCTATAGGTCAATTATTGTAGTTTCTATTCTTTTTTCTATTTCTATTGTCTTTCTTCCTAAATTAAGTAACTAATGAGCTCCGTGACATTTTTTTTTTATACATTATCTAAAACAAAAGTATTTTCAACTATCCTAAGTGGAAAGTTACAGTAAGCCTCAAAAGTCATGCTTTCCATCTAATTCTAATCATATTATAGTTTTTTTTCTTCTTCTTCCTATACTATAATGCGATTACCGTTAATTATTTCCCTTTCAAAGTGTTTCAAACTTAAATTAACACTCTCATAGACATAGTTTGGTCTTAATTCTTAACTACGACCATGGAATATTACCCTTAAGATTTAGTACACGGTTTGGTCTAAAGTCTAAACTATACCAAATGTACACGTTTTCGGTATATACATATATATTATATTATATATATATAACCTTATCAACAATCCTTCTTTTTCTGTAAAAAAGATTCCAATATTTGTACCTGGAAATTCCAATCCGATGAAAGATCGATTCTAACTACTAAACCTCATTTTTCGGAATATAAAATGAGTAGATAATGCACGGGTCAAAGATTGAGAAAGAAAAAAAAAAGGAATAACTACTAAGCTATATACATATAGAGTATAGATAGAGAGAGTAAAATCACAAGATTAGCTAGGTAGGAAGGGATATATATAAATTATAATTAGTAAGCGAGTAAAAAGTTGGAAACAATATTAATATGAATAAATATAGAAGTTTGAAAATGAAGTTTGCAAAGATAGAACTAGAAGTGGATGTTTGACCAAAAAGAGACGTAGCATTGCATCTGGACCAAAGGCATCTAATATTTATATTCCTTTGTTGTCACATAACTCTCCTCAAATATTATATCGCCATCGATTTCCTATTCAAATACCCATCCAATAATAATAATAATAATAATAATAATAATAATAATACTTGGACACAAATAAACCCTATGAAATATTATTTGTCGTCGAGTTAGTTTTGTTTCATTCATTCATTGACCTCTATAAGATGTGGTAGTAGATTTGCTAAGAGAAATGAAGAGATGAGAAAACGATTGGATAATATTGAATCTCTTTATTCCTTTCCAAATGTCGAATGATTAGAAGTTGTGAATGACAAAGACAAACACGAATAGTATTTGTATAATATTTGTCAATTTTAGCAACACCAAAACGCAACTTTCATTTGGACGGTTAGTTAACTAAAAGGGTTTATCATTTTGGAAAATCAACAACAAAAAAACAGGAGGTAGTAATTACGAAGCAAATACGTGGATCAGTTACTAGTGGACACATTATAGTAGCCAATTCAAAGAGATTAAAAAGGGTCACTTAAGAGGAGTCACAATCCCAAAAAGGTCAAGATTTTTTTTTTTTTTTTTTTTTATATAGCTAATATGATCAGATCGGATCAGATCTGATCTGATGTGGTGTGGTGTGGTGTTCAACAATTCCAATGGTCCCCAACAGCTCACAAATTGACACGTGTTGAATTGAAACCCAATCTCAATAGGAACTCACCAAACACGTGTTATTACCAAACACCCACCATTCCCTCTCCTCTCATCCAAACTCCCACCAAAATGTGAACACTCAATCTTCTCTAATTATAATTATAATTATAATTATAATATCTATTGTTTTCTTAAAGATCTTTCTAATAGGAATTTATATATTTTTGAAAGAAAACTATAAAGATATTCTAGAGTACTCCACTGAAGAGTCTTTAAATGAAGTAATATAAAAGTAGGGCATTGTTGAACAATCAAATCAAATGATTAAAGTAATCAAAAACATCATTAGCTAGTGGTGCAATAACACGCTTGTCCAAAAATACATAGTATATTACTAATAATGCCCCTTGATAAACCCACAATATATGATTAAAGTATTATTATAATTGTATCAATTATGTGAATGTAGAATTAGAAACCAACATAGTTACGCACCAAAATGTAGAAGAGTCTAGGGGACACAACCGGGACATACTTTCCCCCTTATTTTATACCTTAAACTAAACAACTTTTTTATATAATCATATTGTTAATTACCATAAATATATTTATATTAATTACACACCAACGCGTGGGTCTGCTAGATCATCACACATTATTATGGCATGCATTTTTCCTTTGGCGGCTTTTTATTCATACTTAGCTTCAACTCTCCAAAATTATATAAGTAGAAAGTACATTAGTGTAATACAAAAATACCATTATTTGTGACACTTTCACACAAGAAATGTGTATGTGACATGCAATATATCATACTGCCGAAAAATGATTTCTTTAATTCATTTTAAATTATATCTTCGTTTGTTTTAACTTGTGTATACTATACGCAAGGGCCAAGCATGTTTTAGATATAGATATGTTGTTGGTTCGGGTCACAAGAAAAGGCTTAAGAAAATAGATATTGTGAAGAATAAACGTAACATATCATAAAGGCCTAGCTAGCTAGTAGCTAGGAACTAACATAATTTAAAGCTCACGTGAGGGATATCTTTAACTTTTGCAAACTAAAATGTCGGCAGTACATATAGTCATATACACACACACACACACACACACACACACATATATATATATATATATATGGGAGAGAAAAAAGAAAAGTCATTTCGTCTTTGTTGATCAAATATATGTTGGCCATCGCCAAATAAACATGGAAATAATGAACTTATAGCCGTCATATGTGAAGTTGTGGGAATTTTTTAAAGACCAGCTTGGCATTGAAAAATAAGCACCCTAAACATAAATGGTTAATTAGTACATAATTTTGAGGCTTCTTTGCACCTATGATCTTCGAGCTTTAAACAAGTCACTGGAAAATGAATTTGTCTTTACAATCGAATTCAGATTTTGTCTTCTCATATTTGCAGCCAATGGGTTTTTAGTATCTTTTCGGCCAATCAAATTAAAATCATACTTTTTATAAATTCGCATGAACTCTTCATTTCACGCTAAAAAATTTTTGTAAAGAATAAACATTTGAATCTCTTGACTTGTGAATTCACGCTTAATAAACGAGCTTCCGTTTGTTATTAAATTATTTTAAGGTACGTAATGGAAAATCTCTGAATAAATAGAGAATTTATCGAGTAACCTGTCACGACCCGCGACCTCTAGTCGCCGGTTCACGAGCTGCGACGGTGGGTTACGTCACAATTCACAATATCAATATAACAATATATCTCACATCAAACAGATACAGAATTAAATAAACATAATAACCATAACACTTATATAAAACATAATACGATAGTACATAAGTATTATAAGTGGTTATATGAAAAACCCAGGGAAATTTTTCGTTTTTTCTCAATTCAAACTTTGAGTCTCACAACGACTCTTTATATATACATATCAGCTCCTGGGTGTACGTATAATTACATGAGCTAATTTTATGACCCTTGGTAATGTAGAGAAGGGCAAGGCGCGGATGTGAACAAGGAAGTTGAAGACGAAGACCGGACGTGTATCTCTTGACCTTTGGGCTAATGGGAACTCACCCGGAATCAACCTCTTCTATAATAATATCTACATTTTGTTGAACCACTTCCATACTCAAAACCTGTCACGACTCGCGACCTCCCGTCGCCGGTTCACATGGAACCTTTCCCCTCTTCGGCCTTCTAAGTTCTCATTTGAATATTTGCTACTACCACCAAGATCTGCACCGACGGCCGCTCCACCGCGCGCTCACGTGCCGCGAAGGATGTCACTAGTAAACCCGACAGCTCGCTTTGTGAAGAGCGGAGCTTACAACGCGACCCCAGGTCAGGCGGGGCTACCCGCTGAATTTAAACATATCAATAAGCGGAGGAAAAGAAACTTACAAGGATTCCCTTAGTAACGGCGAGCGAACCGGGAACAGCCCGGGTTGAGAATCGATCGCCTTCGACGTTCGAATTGTAGTCTGAAGAAGCGTCCTCAGCGGCAGACCGGACTCAAGTCCCTTGGAAAGGGGCAAAACCTGTCACGACCCGCGACCTCTCGTCGCCGGTTCACACTACAAGAAATACCACATTTAGCGACGAAACTATTAGCGACGACTTAATCGTCGCTAATAAATCGTCGCTAATCACCCTTTTAGCGACGATTTTATCGTCGCTAATTTTTTGGTGCCAAAAATATTAAAGTTTGGCGGTAAAGATAATTAGCGACGAATTTATCGTCGTTAATTCTTTTTTGTCGTCGCTAAGTTCCCGGGAAAATAATTAGCGACGATAATATCGTCGCTAAATGTTTTTTTGTCGTCGCTATACAATTAGCGACGATAATATCGTCGCTAAATGTTTTTGAATTTTGACGAATTTTAAAGAGGGAAAAATCCCTCACATTAAATTACAACGAAATGATTTAGCGACGAATTTTAATCATTTATCGACTATTTAATCGTTGCTAAATGTTTTTGAATTTTGACGAATTTTAAAGAGGGAAAAATCCCTCACATTTAATTACAACGAAATGATTTAGCGACGAATTTTAATCATTTAGCGACGATTTAATCGTTGCTAAATGTTTTTGAATTTTGACGAATTTTAAAGAGGGAAAAATCCCTCACATTTAATTACAACGAAATGATTTAGCGACGAATTTTAATCATTTAGCGACGAGTTAATCGTCGCTAAATGTCTTTAAATACCAGATCGCGAATCAGTTTCTCCATTTCGTTTTTCCTTGACCTAAATCGAGTTTTCTCTCAGTTTCGCCTCTCCCGCCGTTCGTCCGCCGTGTGCCCTCCTCCGCCGTGTGCCGCCGACGCCGAAGTCGTCCTCTCCGGTATGTCTCTCTCTCTCTCCTCAGTTCTCTCTCTCCTCACAGCTCTCTCCTTACCTCTCTCTCTCCGATTGCAGCTCCTCCGCCGCGCTCCGCCACTACTCCGCCGATCCGCCGCCGACGCCGTAGCCGCTTCCCCGCCGACGCCGTCCTTGGCCGCTTCCCCTTCTCTCTGGCCGCGCGCTCTCCCTCTGACCGTGGATCGGTAAGTTTTTTTTTAAAAAACTTTATATATATATATATATTAGTTAGTTATAGAATTAATATAGTAGTTATATATATTAGTTATTTATATATATATAACTTTAGTTATATATTAGTTATAAATTTATTTTGATTAGTTATATTTACATAATTTATATTTTTAGAATTATATATTTGTTATAAATTTTATAAATTATAAATGAAGTAATTAGTTATAAATGAATTATATATTTGTTATAAATTTTATAAATATTGAAATTAGTTTTATAAATATTTGTTAATTTTTGGGGCTTTTTGATTTCTTAAGGCTTGTTTGTGATCATGAGACGTTTATGAGAGTGTTTAATGGTTGGGTGATGATTGTAGGGCATGTTTTAATTTTTGTTGAATTTTTTTGGACGAATTTTGGTTTGGAATTGTGTTGGACGTGTGAATTTTGAGGTTTTGTTTGGAATGCTATTTAAAATTCTGTTGATTATGAGGCTGTGATGATTGTTGTGAATTTCGAATTATTGAGACTTGTTTGTTGTCTTGGCCGAGTGCTCGTTTTTGCCATGTGTTATCTTGGCCGAGGATTTGAGTTAGCCGTGTTGTTATTTTCGGCCGAGGACTTGTCTTGACCGATTGCGTTTTGTGATTCTGAGCCTCGGGTTATTTATTTTGGTGATTTTGATGAGGATTCGCTTGTTTGTGATTTTGATGAGATTGATGAAATGTGATTATTCCGTTTCGCGTTCGATTTTTGAAGTTGTGATTGGATTAGGAATTAATTTGAAAATGGATTTGACAGTTGAGTTTTGAAATCAATGAATAATGATTTGAGATTGATTTTTTTTTTTGTTCGGGCTCGGCTTTTTGCTAATTAATCTTGAAGTTGAAATTTAAATTTTATGACGAGTTAGAAAATTTTAATGACAAGTCTAGAAATTTTTATGACAAGTCTAAGGATTTTGTGACAAGTTATAGTTTGATTCGTGTTTGGTTGTGTGACTTGTCTTGACAAGGATTTTGTGCCGTACCATGCAGAGTTTCAGCGCCAGCAGAAGAGCGTTTCACGTCGAGGCGGGGGAAAACGAGTGGCGGGACGACGAAGCAATGGTCGCGACTAGTGTTTTATTACATATTTTGTATATAGTAGATTTTTATTTGCATATTTGTCGATAATCGAAATCGTAACCGTATTTTATATATAAGTTCATTTCGATAATATAATTTGATTTTTATTTGATTTTTAATGTTAGAATTTCATAAACGAAAAACAAAATAAAAAAAAATAATTAACGACGATAAAAAATAATAATTTTAGAAATCGAAAAAAAAAGTTTGTAATTAGCGACGACAAAGTCGTCGCTAATTATTAAAAAAATTAACGTATTAGCGACGACTTAATCGTCGCTAATTCGCGCGCGAAATTCACCCGCGGGAATTAGCGACGATTAAGTCGTCGCTAAATAATTAAAAAAACTCCTAGTTTAAACATTTAGGGACGAAAAAATCGTCGCTAATATCGTCGGTAAATATTTAGCGACGATTAATTCGTCGCTAAATATATTTAGGCACGGACATTTAGCGACGATAAAAATCGTCGCTAAAGAGATTTAGCGACGATTATGGGGTTATTAGCGACGAAAAAAATCGTCGGTAATGGTGAGATTTGTTGTAGTGTCACGAGCCGCGACGGTGGATTACGTCACAGATCACAATATCAGTATAACAATATATATCATATCAAACAAATACAGAATAAACATAATAACCATAACACTTATATTAAACATAATACGATAATACATAAGTATTAAAAGTGGTTATATGAAAAACCCGGGTAAATTTTTTGTTTTTCTCAATTCGAACTTTGAGTCTCACAACGACTCTTTATATATACATATCAGCTCCTGGGTGTACGTATAATTACATGAGATAGTTTTAAGAGCGTAGAGTACGGAAGGGGTTCAACAAAATATAGATATTACTATAGAAGAGGTTGATCCCGGGTGAGTTCCCATTAGCCCAAAGGTCAAGAGATACACGTCCGGTCTTCGTCTTCAGTTCTGTTGTTCACATCGGCACCTTGCCCTTCTCGACATTACCAAGGGTCATAAAACTATGAGTCGAATCGACTCATAGTTTTATGACTCTTGGTAATGTAGATAAGGGAAAAGCTCGTAAGCGGGAAACAAGATTGAAGACCGAGACCGAGCGTGTATTGCCTTGACCTATGGGCTATGGGGTTTCTTAATCGGGGGTTAGTGTTCTGATATCTTGTTTAATATATATATTGTTTGAAAGTCGATCGGTCGTGGCTCGTGGGCGAGCTGTCGCTCACGGGTCATGACAGATTTTGTAGCTCTGATACCACAAAACCTGTCACGACCCGCGACCTCTCGTACCTTGTTCGACAGGTTAGCTTCACTCAGGTACTTCCTATGGAACGGATTGAGGAAATGGACCCACGTCATTGAGTGGACATCTTCAGATGACGCCATTACTTCCCACCAACCCTTAGCCTCATCCTCCAGATGATTACGGCGCAAGCCACTCTCTCTGTATCAAATAGCTGCTAAAGTTGAAGCAGTGAGGCAGTGGAGTCAGCCAAAGACGGTCACTGAAATAAGGAGTTTCTTTGGTCTTGTTGGCTAGTATATGAAATTTGTGGAAGGATTCTCTAAGTCGGCCATGCCTCTGACTCAACTAACTCGTAAATGACAGAAATTCCTTGGACCGAGACGTGTGAAAAGAGCTTCCAAGAGCTGAAGAACCGGCTGACAACTGCGCCAGTACTCACCATCCCACAAGGAATTGATGGATTTTCTATTTATTGTGAACGTGTTTTGATGATTTTAGTTGTGGATTTGAATTGTTTTCGGGTGGTTTGGGTCAGCCGTGGGTAGTTATGTTGATCGAACACTTCAGATTTCTTCAACAAATTCATGGTTAGACAAAAGAGTAATGGATGGCAAGTTCAAAATTTAGGGACTATTTGTTTTAAGTCTAATTTTGTATAAATAAGTCTAATTTTAACCAACACTACTGAATATCCTAGAACTTGTGTGATCTTTGATGCTCAAATAGGTTACTTGGACTATGCATTGAACAAATTTTGGATCCCTGAAAGAGAGTGATCAAGTAAGGAGTAATAGAAAATGAATTTAGGAGCACCCTAATAGAGGTTTTTTTTTTTAAATTAGCTGATCAAAAAATTTTGTGCGCACACGAAATTCAACAAAACTTAGGTTTAATTTCGTTAATTTACATGGGCATTGGCAAATAGTCCTTTTCTTTTGTTACCAAATTGGATAGATACACCATAAAGTTTAACGATGCAAATCGATAGAAGACTTGACATTAAATAGTTTTATTCCCCGGTGTTGGCAACCAAATATGAAACAAATCCATACCTTGAAGACTTTGAATGGAAAATATACCTAGTCAATGCTTAATTTCTATTTGCTATGTTTCAGTCTTTTTTTTTTCTAAGAACTTGACGATCAAGAAAATTTTCCACACATTTTACTTTAATAGCTCATACAAGATCGATATCGAAGCACTATAAGATACAATGCATTGGTTCGTTTTTTCATAGCACACATTATTGACGTGTGTAATATTACAAATATATACATCACCTTGTAATCACATATACGTATAAGACCGCTATAACAATGATCAAAAGACACTGGTATATAGTATATATACCTAACAAATTTGTGATACGTATGATGAAAGTAAAAAAAAAAAAAAAAAAAAAAAAAAAAAAACATACAAATACGCATGCTTTGATTTTGAAAGAGGTCAACTACACGGTGAGAAGAAAATGGGAATTTTCGAAATTACATGTTTGGGTCAAAGACGCTTCACTCGCAGTCAGATGGGAATATATCACTATTTTTTTTATATTAGTTTTTGTAACAGTTTAACTAGCTAATACATGTATGTGCTGTGTATTATTAGGAGGAATAGTGATTAAATAATAATTACTATATCCAAGATGAATTATATCCACACCGGCCAGTGGAATTGTCAACTCCACAAACCCTAAAATCCCGGCTAGCTTTTGACAAATTAGACCAAGAAAAAAAAAATGCTGTGGACATTTAGTGTCACCATCAGTATTAATTAATTTTTCTGTTCTTTTTCTTCCATTCTCAAATATTCTTATATATGGCTTGCTTTCTGGTGACCGGGTTGATTAGTTCTAGTTCTATTAATCAATTACCAAAACTCTCTAATTAACAACGTGTAATAGTATTCATATATTTCTCTCCTCCTATCTAACTAGCTTTTGCTATAGACCTCGCTAGCTAAGCCAGCTCAAGTGTTTAATGTGAATTATTATTTAATTAATACAAAAAGAAATTCCCAGCTCCTATTTATTTTCATTAATTTTTTCAAGTAATTTTTTTTTTTGACATATATACTCCTCCAATCTTTGAAAAGAGCGACATTTTATCCATTTTTCCTTTAGTAGGCAAATTCCTTTAAACTAATAAAAAAAACTTATACGATAATTATCATAATCTCACTTAATTCTCATTAAATTCTATACTTAAACTCAATCTATAAAATTTCAATGCGACTTATCATGATATTTTCCACAAGAACATGATTATAAAATTTATCACTGTAAATTTGAGTAGATATATTATCATTTGATTTGAAAGTTTTTTTATTTACTGTGTTGTATCAATATACATCAAATACGACATATACAAAGTTTTTAAAGTGGCTGAATTGAATATCTATATATGAAGTACCAATTTGGATAGAATATGCTTAGATAGCTAAACAGTAATCAACATGAAATTTAAGGGAACTTTTACAATATATATTAAATGAAGTTATAATAATGGTAAGATGATAATTGATTCAAATCTTGAAAATTTCGAGTTACAAGCAAATGATTTCTATGTAGCCTGCCCATTCCCTTAATGCTAATTATCAGACGTTAATTAATGTGTATGTGACACTGTTTCCTTTTTCTTTTTCTTTTTTTAGTTTTGAAAACGCAGAATCATCATGCATTACATCAATGAGCAAATATAATACAAAAATGGTTTTTTGCAAAGAAGGCTTTTGTGGGATATTAATTAGTGATGGAATGTGTAATCAGTGATTGGCAATATATATCTAATATGAACGGTCTTATATTGAAAAGAGAAGGTGTTCAAGTCCCAGAAGAAAAGAAAACCGGCTCTTTGGTGGGACACGTGTCTAATTATTAGTATTATAAATCAGTGTTTTAATTTCCTTGCTCTACTTTTTTCCCCTCCCAGTTCCCTTTAAGGAGGTATGATCTCTATATATCAATGGAAACTCACACTTCTTTTTATTAGTCAAACAAATATATTTATATATTTATATTCTGACAGCATATAGTTTATTATAAATATTGGACTATTCTTTGTCCAGTTTTGGAAGCGTAAAACTAATAACATATATATTTTTTTACCAATCGGCAACTGTAAGTACGTAAATATAGTTTTCAAACGAGCTGGAAATTATGAAAAGGTTGAAATAGTTAAATACTGCATTACAGATCAGGAAAACAGCTTTTTGTATGATATAGATAAAAGTGATAAATCATGACTTGCATTACTAGTGATATCTTTCAGAGATATGTTTATTCTTATTATTAGTGGTCCTAACAGATATACAGATATATACTCGATGAAATCTGTACAGATATATATATCATTGATCAACAATAATTAATATCTCTTCTCAAACAATACAGATTTGTGAAAACAGTTTGATATTTCATGTACATCAAAAAGATCATTCTGAATATTTTTTTTACGTTTAACTAAGCAAGATAGTATAGAGTAAATAGTACATGCTATTGTATGTATATATTGGACCGTTGTGTGTATCAGTGTATGTGTGTGTATATAGTACAGTTTTGACATGAGAAAGCTGACTACAGTTTTAAAAAGGGAGAACCTAATTAATAAGAGACTATCCAGAATATTAATCCAAAGTTGTGATAAAGTGTTACGTGAAGATGGGAAAGAATAATGTAATAAAAAGATTTCTTATAATTAAACTGTGAAGCTGTTCAAGCCACGTCTCGTTAATTTTTATAATATATATATCATGATAAGACTTGGGCAGTAACTTTGGACTAATTATTGTTTAATTTATTTTTATATTAAGAAAATCAATACATACATATACCACCAACTCACCAACAATATATATTAATTATACTTAGATAGAGTGGGCTCAGAAACCTCAAGAAAGTACAAACCAAAAACAAAACCACGGGCGCGTTTAATTTATAATGACTAATTAATACACCTATATTTAGCTTTATATTAATGCTCAAACTCATAAGCCAACAAATAACGAGGGTTAAGTTTTGTTTTGTTTTAATTTTTAAATCCATGTGGAGTTGGAGTAATATGAATTATGTAGTTGAAGGAATTATATAGTTACACCACGGTTTAATATTTCGTGGTGGAGAGGTGGGGTTGATTAATCATCATAAGATGCAAAGAATAAATAGTATTTATATTACTTTAAAAACAACTTGGACAAACCTAAATTATATACCTTCCGTTTCAGTAGATCACATTATCATATTTGGTGACTTTAAACTAAATGGAGATTTGCTTTAAAAGAAAAAAAAAAAAAAAAAAAAAAAAAGGTTGGTGGATATAGTGGTGCCAAGAGGGGGCATTAAAGTTATAATTAAAATAAAAAGTATAGTAGTAATAAATTATTACATGCTTATAAGTACTTTTGAGAGGGGACATATTAGCTTCAAAAGCATTTAGTTATTTTTAATCTAAATGTTAAAAAATTGTGCAAAAAATATATAAATATTATAAAATTGAAGAGGGATTCGACGTGACAGTGGAAGAATCGGAAAAGAGACTCCGAGAGAAGGATTCGAGGTCGTAATAAAAGAATCGATACTAGCCAAAGTAGGGTTGAAATGAAATTAATGTACGATACCAAAGAGAATTTGTACATTATTGTTGTAATTGTTTCTTATCAAAGTGAATAGTGACTTACCAAAATAGAAATGTAAGACACTTTCATATATAAAATTAAAAATCAAACAAAATAAACGAAATCATTTTCTGGCTATCTGAGATCTTATATTTGTGATTCTATCACTCACACACCGACACACGTGATGAAATAAAAATGCCTTTGTTTTCAAGACGTACATATAATATAAGTGACAACTAGGCACTTTCACGTAACTATATATACGATCGAGTTTGCTCAATTAAAAAATATATACATTATGTACACGATTTTCATCATACCCTTGCTACTAAAATACTTGTGGTTTGTGTTCACACGTAGTTCTATATTATCATATATTGTTAGATACGCGATTGTCACGTGGGTCCAATGACGCAATTTCTCATCATTATTTATAATCTAGGATACGGTTTCTATTTTATATTTTTGGTTCCTTGTCTCTTTAGGCTTTTTTTTTTTAAGATGTAAATCATATATACGTGCGCGCGTGCGCGTGCTTAATTCAGCATTTGGCACTCGTTGGGAGAATGTATGTTAGGTACCTCGCTAAATTTTATTTACAAAGCTAATTATTTATGATACACATGCTATAGTAATTTGTTGATTTAACTTCTATTTTAGGGAGTATTCTATTTTCAGATTAAAAAAAAATGGAAGTAGTTGCATTTATTTAATGCATAATCATAAATAAAATGAGAGATGAGAGATTTTTTAAAAGCGACAACATAACTGATTTTTTTAAAAATGACATGTCGCTTTTAAATTATCATCCACATCGCGGGTAGATACTTTTAAATAAGATTTTGAATGATAGATTAGAAGCAACTTGTCGCTTCACCTTGCTATATGGCATGAAGACATTTAGAAGCGATCGCTAGATTTAGAAGCGACAAATTGAGGTGGGCCATAGTCTGGCGATGGGTGGGGCACGAGTGGGTTGGGGTAGGGCTCAGGTGCGTCGGGCAGGGCAGGAGTGGCCCAAAAACGTTGACCTTGGTCGGGCGGTGGCTAGTATGGTTCGGCTGAGACTATGGTGGATCACCCAGTGTTGGGTGGTGGAGGGGTCAACAATGTTAGACGATAGAAGACGGGAGATAGGTCATGTTAGATTGGTGTGAGAGCAGTGAGAGAGAGAGAGAGAGAGAGAGCGGTGATGCACTGGAGGCACAACAATCGTGAGGTTACAACGGTCGCGAGGTCACGAAAGCACTAGAGAGAGAGATAGAAAGAATTTCTACGGGCTCTTTATGGTGTGAGAGCAGTGAGAGAGAGGGTTATGGTGGAGGCACAACAATCGTGAGGTTACAACGGTCGCGAGGTCACGAAAGCACTAGAGAGAGAGAGAGAGAGAGAGAGAAAGAGAGTTTCTACGGGCTCTTTATGTAGTGTCTTTATAAAGATAGTAATGTAAGTAGACTAAGGTCATTGAAGCCTCTGCAAGGGTCACACTCATTGGAGAAGCGAAGAGAGAAACATATCGATTTTTATCTTTTATTTTTCGTTACAAGAAAGGAAGAAGAAGGCTTTTAATCGATTTTGACCGCTTAAATTTTTGCAAAATTTAGAAGCGACTTGCTGCTTTTAAAAGTGCGGCATAAAATCAACTTTTAAACTATGTTTTTCTAATTTTTGGTGATATCTAATTTAGAAGCGACAAGTCACTTCTAAAAGTAATCCGTCACTTCTAATTAGAAGTGATCTCTCTGTTATGACAACATTCTACTTCTAAAATCTTATTTTGTAGTAGTGAATTCTCACCTTCGATTGTTTATGAAGAACGGGAACCAAAGTGACTGCGAGTGAGATGAGTCGCCGTTTGTTTCTTTGTGACTAAAATTCATAATTGATTGAATGGAAATCATAAGTGGGTATCGTTAAAAAAACCAATTACGAAAAATTTTCAAACGAACAATTTCAACGAAATCTTCAAATTTCTTACTTTAATAAATTTTTCGTGAATCACATTAGACCGATCGAGAAATTAAATACGATCATATCTCTAAACATATACATTTTGATAGAGTTGAGATCATCATTTACAAAAAATGGCTTGCACAATTGGCCCTTTTCTTCTCTAACGGTTCCATCAAAGTATATACTAGCATTTTATTTTTCTTTTGTATGATTTACGAGAACAAGGCCACTGTGCCTTTATGCGAATGGTGTTTGGACTTCTCATAATTAGAGATGGATCACCTGAGTCTAATCAGTACGTAATGGAAATTTCGTTTGCTTAAACAGAAAATTACACTTACCGACCAAGGGGCACAACAACACAATGGGATTGGGAAAGCACAAATATGTTCCCTCATTTATAAAAGTGACAAAGCATATTGGATGTGAGAAATACCAAAAAAAAAAAAAAAAACCCTCTAATGAACAAAAACCAAGTATACCACATGCATGCATGTCGAGTCACAAAGCTAACCTTTGTTTTTGTCTCTTGATTACTTTCTATTTTCTTTCTCTAATGGCATAGAATTTTTTTTTATTATATACACACGTGACTATTTTTCTAAATAAACTTTGGAATGGTTTTTGTTATTTAAGCAAATTGCTGTCACGCCTTAACAAGTTATTCATTAATTATAAATTACTTGCGTGATCTTTTGTTGCTAGCCGCTCCCTTTTGTCCTTTTAGACTTGTTTTTTCTAACACTTCCTTTTAATTGGCCATTATATTAAATCAGTTTTTTTTTTTAGATTCCAATCACTTAGCAATAATGGTCCAATTGGAGGACAACTCCCTTAAACAACAAATAAATGTGAGATCATATTATTGAAAAATTAAAATGGACTTTAATTTGCTATCCATATCTCTATATATAGATGTATTAGAATATATATATAAATATATGAAAACTCTGAATCTAGTAGTCACCAAGAAACTAATAGTAATTAACAAAAGCATACAGGATTTAATAATAGATGTAATCCTTGAATCCTATTCTCTTCGCCATAAATACCTAATCCTTGTGTTTAAAATATGTGGGATACCAGCTTGATATAAAAAAAAAACAGAAGATATTATATATATATATATATATATATATAGAAGAGATTCATAACATATTAAGTCTCATAATTAACTCCAAATATTAAAGTGTCATTTTTTATTCTTGATATATAGTTATCTAGTATCGTTGATAAATTTGTCCTCTCCATTGTGATAGAGATAAATAATTTTCTTTGCTTTCATGTTATGCTTCTCTGTTAAATCGGGAATTGTAATTAATTTTTTTATTTATTTTTTTATTTTATATGGCAACTTTGCTGCAAGTGCGGATTGAACCTACGACTTGCACTTTTGAGGTGGTGTGAAATATTACCAATTAGACTATACTAGAAACCACATTATTAGCTTATTTTTCTGATGTTTTTTTCCCTCATCTTATTCTTCGATTTTGGATGTGTTTATATTTTTTAATGTAATTTTATGGTACTGAAGATGAAGTATTCGTCTTTGAGTTTTTTTCTTCTTCTATATATTAAGATTTTGGTTGTACATATACTTGAACATCACTTCTCTCGGTATTTAAGTATTTGAGTTCATCAATTCTTTGAGTTTATGTGTTGAAAGAGTCATAGAGTTGCTTAAAGTTAAGTGTGTGCTGTCGTATTCCATTTTTCGAAAGCTTACACACAATGTACTATTTCATCTTATTCTAGTTTTGAATATTTTACGGCTTGAAATTGTATATATCCTTCTTCAAAGGAGTTTCGTGTATGTTTGTCTAGTATTATTCCAGTTATCTAATAGAAAACCTCGTGTTATCTCAAAAAATATAAATTTTCATCTTAAATTTAAATTCTGGTAATGAAAAATATATTATTTTTTGTTATATAGTAAACAAGAAAACGAAATTTGTTTAAGTATGGAAATTATTGGGGAGAGATCAAACATATATGTAGTTGTTAGTCTTTAATAGCTTCAAACACTCTTTTAGTACCACTTGTACATTCCGAACCTCTTCGAGGAACTCTAAACTCCGCTTACTTTATATAATGTTAAGATTCAACACACAAATCCGACTTAAAATCATTAAACGAAATTCGCGAAGAACAAAATAAAATACACACAGATTTATAATAGTTCACTTTCAATTCGAAAACTACGTTCCCTTTTTCGCTGCAGATTCTCACTAAAACTCAAATAAGGAGAAAATGTGTTTACAACTCTCTTGCACTCTACAAAAAACATCGGCGCATAAAGTATTTATAGGGAAGACACTAGGGCTAAGAGACAGATCTAAATTCCCAAAATACCCCCAAATTAATAAACTTTATAATAGGATTTTCACTCAGATCGATCGATCCGCAAATCATCGTCGTAACATATTTAGTCGTCAGTTTCGTCACCTCGACGCCGATTAAGCTCCGCGCTCTTAACATATAAAAAAACATGTTTATTTGTAAAGAGAACGATTTTAATGGTCATAGAAAAAGGCTCGTGTAAGGTAACTTGATCAAGCTTTTGCACCAGATTATTAGTCCTATTGTCTAAAGCTCTTGAATGAGAATTAATGAGCGAAATTCTGTATTGCCTGATTCCCAAAATAACACATTACAACCCTCCAAAAACGATTGTCATTATCCAAGATATATGATTGTTCACTCGTGTAAAAATAGAACGTTATTAATTATGAAGTAATTTAATTAAAACCATATAGTATGTGGCTAACTAAATAGGCTTGTTTCAAGTTTAATTATTTTGTGAACCACATCATAATTCTAATAAAAAGAGATTTAGTTGGAGACTTAGTTGGCGTAGTTTCGACCAAAGCATATATATGTGCAATTGTGCATGAAATTTTCTTCCATGCATGAAATCTTCAACGCTATTTTTGCATTGCCTTTAGCTAGTGATATAGCTGTTGGACCAATATAATTGGAATATTTTTTTTCATGTAGCCCACTCTTTTGTAATTATGGTGACGTGAAAATTGAATGTCGACATTAAATTGAACTACCATATATAGGCTTTCCTCTACGCAGTTAAAGTACATCCAATAATGATAATAAAGATTTTAAAATATTTTTTCCATAAAGCTATTGGTTAAACACTTCTAACTATTTCTCTTTGGAAATTTACCTTTTTAAACCTCATGACTGTTGAGAATTCATGATTAAGCTTGATAATATTGGAACCTTACAAAAATAGACTTAGACATATATTTTTGAAAGAAAAATACCCGTATATTTATTCTTAACCATATGAATCTCATCGGAACTCATTGAATTTCATCAGAAGCCATCGAATTTTAAAATTTAAATTTAAAAAAGGCAACGACGAATCAAACGTAATATTGTTGTTACCCTTAAATATCATTGGATGAATTCCAATTAAATGCGATGAAATTTAATATGTTCTTCGATAGAGCTCAAAAAAAAAATTGACTTCTTAAAAAAATTATATTTGCGTCCAAAAAATGTATCAAAAGTCAAGTTTAGCAAGAGATAATTCAGAGAGCGAGAGAGTAGAGAGGGGGAAATGATGGAATGAGAGAGGAATTAGGTTTAGAATGGTAGTTTTATTTTGTGTCCAAATCGGGACAAAATTTATCTTCGTAAGTTGGTCAATATTAAATCTAATTATGATTTTTTTTTAGTTATGAGATATAGAAAATAAAATTTCTTAAATATTTCAAGGAAAATTGAAATTAATTGAAGATAAATTCACATTTTATAATGTATAATTAAGAAAAATTAGTCGATCTAAGCCACATCAAACGTTGCAATTGTAATCTAGCCAACGTTTCATTTAATTTTTGAATCTAGCCAAATTTGATGACGTGTCATATTTATGTAAGATGATATTTACTATATTTGCTTTGGTTTGGTTTCAAAAATACTAGCCCACGTTTTGAAACTTGGTTTTGTAGCCGAATTTGTTATATTCGGTTTATATTTCGAATTTCAAAAAAATTCTATACTTGGCAAAGTTGGTTATTGAGCGTTTTTTTTCTTTAATGAACATTATATCCGTGTAAGCAAATACAGTGTAAATGTTCGTAAATTTTTGCTAATCTCCGTTGCTTTGTTAATTTCTGTTAATTATGGTAAATTTACATATGTGCAGGTAGAGCCGATTTCTTTCATTTCCTTTAATACGCATTTAATACGGTATTTTTGTTTTCCAAATTTATTTTCTTATTTTGAACGGGATTTTATCATAATTACGTGTATTCATTATCTTGTTTGACTTATTCAATAAAATAAATATTTCATTTCCCTTTTAATTACATCACCGAATCTCATATTATGAATTCAAAAAGCTGAAATTACAGTCGTGTAAGCAAATACAGTGTAAATGTTTGTAAATTTTTGTTAATCTCCGCTGATTTGTTAATTTATGTTAATTATGGTAAATTTTTTGTGCATTTATTGCATTAAATTTTCTCTTTTAATTACATCACCGAATATCCTATTAAATTAGCTAAATATCCAATTAAATTGCGAAAAAATCTTAAATTAATTGGCTGTATACAATTCAAAACGGTCAAACGTGGGCTAGTGTTTTGATCAAGTAAGTATAAGAAAAATGGTAAATTAGGTATTTTATATCCGTAAATTTCAGTAAATGGCTAGATTGCAAAATTTACCAAACGTTGGCTAGATTCCAAAAACCATGTTTCAAAATGGTTACGTTGCTAGTTTACCCTATAATTAATTACATGTAACATGTAATCACAAGTTAGAAAAGAATCTTTTAAACTTCAAATAAAGAAAGATATATAGTCATTTTAAAATAGTTATCATGAGTGTAATGCAGCAATTAATGTGGATGAGTAACTTAATCAGTAGATTGTTGACAAAAGGAAAGAAAATGGATACTATTAATGACAATATATTGAAGTCGAGGCATATACGTGTGTGTGTGTGTGTTCAAGGCTTTTGCCCTTACATTTTATCAATAAAGATTTGAAATGAAGCCAGCCTAGAGAATTGTAGAGTGAGTAAATGATGGGGATTAACAAGTTGTAGATTACTTACGAACAAGTTGTAGTTATTTTTAAACTATTAAAAAAATCAATTAGTTTGATATCTTCATATACAAAAAATAAATGGTTGGGAAGTAACAATAGAATACAATTACATTAGTAAAGGCGAACAAGTTACTTATCATTATTAATATAATCGCTACATGAGTTTCAATTTTCCAAGTTCTACTCATATTAAGATGAGTATATTTTACTCTTGTACTGCATATATAAGCCTTTATCTAATAATAATAATAATAACAATAATAATAATAATAATAATAAAAGAATCCATCTTGATTGTGGAGAGCTGAGTTCCGAAAATGTAAATCTCATTGATCATACATCAAACTCATAAAAAAATCAATATTGAAGTCTTGATTAGCTATTGATGAAAAATAAAAGAACATGAGAATATATGACCATCACAGTGACTTTAAAATGATCATATAGTGTACATCTTTTCGCGTAAGATGTTAGGGTGAAGAAACTCGGTCCATTGTTGTCTTTATTTATATAATGACTATTTTCTCGATGTAAATTCACTAAGACATGGTTAATTAAGACACGTCTAAGATTTCACATTGACAAAATAGGAGAGTGATGGTTTAATTGGAGGTATTCGTAGATCCTAGCTAGTATCCATGGAATAGTCATTCAAGGAGACCCTGATATATCGTGAGAAAATGATAACCTTGAAAACTATTGATTGTGAATGTACAAATACATATTCCATATACATATGTGACATTTTGTTCTAATTTTTGTGGCCATTACTAAAAAATACCCATGTTTTTCCCTCAAGGCTGCTATTTTTTGTTAAAGCCATAATGGCTGCTATTTGAGAAGTCTTGAAATGTGGCATGAAAGTACACCAGTTGTATAAAAACACAACACAATTGTAAATAATAAATCTATATATGTATGTAATGCACGCATAATTTATTGGATGATATCAAGAATTTAATATACGGTAAGAGGCCCCATTTAGAAAGAAAAGCGTGAAAATCCAATTACAAGTTTTGGAGTGATGATATTATATAGTAATTTTGTTACACGCTTCGAGAAGGAAAGGGATGTATAGGAAAATAATAGTATAGATAAGAAAAAAAAAAGAATGATGCCATTTAAATATTATAAAATGATTTATTCGTAGAGAGGGATTTGGCGTGTCGTTTGTGCGTGTGGAAAGTCAAAGCGTCAAACTTCCAAAGCCCTCTTGCTAGTTGCTGCTGCTACTACTACTACTCCTCCGTAATATTTAAACAAAAAAAAACAGGGTTAGACATAAGTGCTTCATTAAGCCCTTAAGTAATAAAATTAAACTAAATATTGATTAATTGTAGCTTCCACCACCACCGAGTTCCCTTATTGCGGCTTTGCTCTCTCTCTCTCTCTCTCTCTCTCTCTCTCTCTCTATACACACACATTTAACGCATCTATAAAAGCCAAACCTTCTCTCTCTCTTTCATATACTAATCCAACACCAATTCTCTCTTCTCTCTCTTCTCTCTCTCTCTCTCCGATCCCATTACAAGTCACAAACTCACAACCAATAATACTAATATATATACACATATATATATATCATCTGAATACGAAAAAACAAGAAACAGGCAGCGAAAAAGAGAGAGAGAGAGAGATCAAGAGGAATGGAAGGGCAATATGGTCATGTGATGAAATTAGGAGGAGGAGGGTCAATGAGTAGCAACTCGTCGTCGTCGTCCGTACAGTACGAGGACGATCATCAGAGCAGCGAAGACGACCAAATGATGATGATGACGTCAGAGCTGCGAAGAGGGCCGTGGACGGTGGAAGAAGATCTCACTCTCATGAATTACATTGCCAACCACGGCGAAGGTCGCTGGAATTCCCTCGCCAGATGTGCCGGTAAATTCCATTTCCTTTTTTCTCTCTCGGGGTTTGTGAAATTAATTTTAATTACTGTCGTTTGGATGATACCAAAGGATAAATGATTAGTGATCATGAAAGGGTTTTGAAGTTTCTTTAGCAAAGGGAAAAGCGTGTGGTACACTATAACATATGTATGTATTGATATACACAGATTGTACATGTGCGAATAATAGGAAAGAAAAGCAAAAACATATGGTTTTAAGCGTTTCTGAGAACGACGTTTTACTTCTTCTTATAGCTCTTGTTCATGACATTGACATATGAATATCACGCGTCCACTATTTGTGTGCTGATTCAATGAATATATATATATGTTTTATGTTAATCACCAGGGCTGAAAAGGACCGGAAAAAGCTGTAGGCTGAGGTGGCTCAACTATCTCCGCCCAGACGTCCGCCGCGGAAACATAACTCTCGAAGAACAACTTCTCATCCTCGAGCTTCATTCTCGCTGGGGCAACCGGTAATAATTCATTCATTATATATATATATATATTCCACCAAATTAATAATCTCATGTAACATAACACATAACTATATACAATCAAGAATGAGAAGAGTAACGCGTGACCTTATAATTATAAAATTATTCAACCAATTCATTCGTCGTCGTCGTCCCTGATTAATTAGTAACAATGAGAGGAGTAACACATGATCTGATCTAATCTGATGACTAATTATTTAATTTAACAAAATGATGATCGATAGGTGGTCGAAGATCGCGCAACACTTGCCCGGGAGGACGGACAACGAGATAAAAAACTATTGGAGGACTCGGGTGCAAAAGCACGCGAAACAGCTAAAGTGCGACGTGAACAGCAAGCAGTTCAAGGACACGATGCGCTATCTATGGATGCCCCGCCTCGTCGAGCGCATCCACGCCACGTCATCGATATCCTCCGCGGCCGCCCAAGCGGGACCCACGACAACCGCCGCCGGCCCCGCCTCCTTCGCGGGTCCCGCCCAACAAAACTCCGGCGCCGCGCCCGAGGACTCCTTCGTCCCCCAAGCGGCGTCAGAGTTCACCGCCGCCGCCGACCACCACCACCACCACAGCTACTCCTATAATTACAATACTGCCACTGCTGCAAACCCTAATTCGGCCGAGGATCACTGTTACATTCCCGAGTACCAATACAACGGCTACTTTCAGCCCGGGTCTGGTAACGACGCCCAGGCTGTGATCAACGGTGGGGATGAGAGCAACAACGGTGCACAAGCATCACTGGATCATCATTTCCAGGGCATGGACGCACAGTGGTCGTATGATCAGCAAACGGAGATGAGTCTGTGGAACAACGTTGACGATATTTGGTTCCTACAGCAACAACTCAACAGCAACGGTCTTTAATATTTATTATTATTATCAAACAAATCCATGTTTTTTTTTTTTTTTTTCAATTACACGGGGAGGGAAAAAATTTAGATTTCTTTACCATGGTCAAAGTGATACCATTTTTTTTTTTTTTTACTTTTTTATGTAGATTAATATTATCATGAAAACGTTCATGAAGATTTAGAAAGGTGATATATATTTGTGAAGGACAGAGATCCATAGCTGTGGATTATTATTACCCATATCTATTGTACTTTGTCCCTTTTTTTATTTTGTTTTTTTATTTATTTTTTATTTTGTTTTTTTTAATCCTTGTCGTTCGTTCTCCTTTGATTTCTTTCTCTCTCATTCCTTTAAAAAAAGATGGAAGAGAAGTACTACTCTTTTTCCTATCCGATTCCTGATATTTTTACTACTTATTGCAAGCGTGTTTTTAATTAAAACATATTTATGCATGAATAATTGATTCCGCCACTTATGCTAGCATATATCCATAATCACAATATATTCTTAATATAATAATCGTGAATGAAGTAATTAATTAATATTATATTTGTACATATATGTGCTACTTTTTGAAAACCTTGTCCATGGGGCATGAACCAAAGGCTAATAAAGTCTTAATGTTTCTAGATCGCGAAGAAAGTTAATTATTAGTAATGATTTTTGTTACGTGGGTCAATAGCATTCGTGGGTTTGGAAGTTTAAGTTAAGCCATTAGAGGACAAGTTTCACGAAATTTGTAAAAAGAAAACAAATAATGGATCATCTCTTTTTAGAGAGCTAGCCACTAACTAATTGCCCACCTTAATTAATTAACCCTTTTTCCTTTTCTTCTTTTTTTTTTTTGGATCAGAATTAACCCCTTTTCCTTTTGTTTACCTTTCTTTTTTGTTGCACGTCGTACGGACAAGAAAGTGCTTAGTTAGAAACCACTCAAGACGGGAAATTTAATTCATCAATTATGTGGCTCATATTTTGTCCACAAAACCTCTTCATTAAGTATTAAAGTATTGATCATGGATAATTATGATAAGTTTTTCTTAAGTTATGATTAAATAAAAAAAATTCAAAATTTACTGTGCACTATTGGTTACAATTATATTTTTGACTGCCCAATAAATTTAACTATTTAACAAAAAACTTTACTCGATGAGATTTTTTTTAACCTGTCATTTGGTCGGAACATTTTATCACAGAGTTAATTATTAATTAATATTAAATAAAGAAAAAAGTTGGAAGCGAAACGTGACTAAATAGTATGGCGGCGCCGAATCTTTGTAGGCCGCGTGCCAGCACGAGAAGCCACCAAAGTGGTCCCATGATACTCAGCTGTTCTCATGCTGACACGTGTCACTGCTACACATAAAGACAAGTGAAAATTGTTTTTGAGAATATCATCTTCTTGAATTTATATTATAATATAATAAAGAAAGGTGAGAGGAGGGCATAGATAGAAAGAAAATAAGAAACTAATAACAAAGAATAAAAGAGGGAATTGATTTCTTCTTCCCTCAAAAAAAAAAAAAAGAGGGAATTGATTTGTTCAGTCAGAACAATCCGTCCACGGTCTCGGATTTTTATACCTCACCCTATAAAATACACATATAAATTATACATACATATATTACATGTGTATGAAATAATTGAAATGACGTCATCGTAGAAATGAAGGTTTCTTACGAAATTTACAACTGGACTCCACCATATTATATTATATATACATATGGAAAGATAAACAGTGGGACCCACAAGAATGAAGTTGAGCTTAGTCTATCGTTGAATTCCACGTGGCAACTCCATATACACGTTATCGTATGGTTCCATTAGTATCATTTATACATTGATTGTTGTGCTCTCTCCATCCATCTGTATGATTTATATATTAAATTATTCACTAATTATCCTAATTAACTACTGCATTAGAAACTCCAATGGCACGACTTTATTTTGGTCTCATTTCCTTGTATTTTTCTCCATATTTATTATATACCTCAGTAGGGGCCTCTAAAATAAAGTCATAGTCCTGCGGGGATGCTTTTAGTCTTTTACTATATGCTCCATTTCATCACCAATATATATATGACACACACATATATATATATATATATATAATATATACGGTCAAGTTGATGATCTTAATATTATTGTGGATATGGTAGTGGTGGTGGTGAGTGGGGTCAATTTTCCATTTTGAAAATGGATATTTCTTTTACATTTATTGTACCTTCAATTAATCTCTTGGTAATATATATATATATATATATATATATATATATATATATATATATATCTACTATTACTATACGTACTTATGTTGTGTTGATCTATTATTTCCCTCATATAAAGATGTGTAGATCACTGAACTTTATTATATAACAGCCAACAGTAAATATAGACTAGTCTTGCAGTTGCATGTGCCTTTACATCACATTATTATCAGATGTTTTCCAACAATTTTCAATGGATACAACTTTGTATTTGTTCTTCTTATTTTATATATACCACGTAATATGCATATATAGACTACTATATATATATATATATATATATATATATATATATATATATGTGTATAAAATTGTGAACAAATTTTGTTTCTGGAGATGATCGAGAGGTGGATACAAATATTCCGACACAGTTGAAGTTGCAAAGTAAAAATAATAACGAATAAAAAATGTATATTATTTTTATATATTAATAGCTTGACGTATCTTATGTTAATTTCCAACTCTATGTCACTATTAATATAATACGCGCACACAACAAATTGATGCATGTTAGTGGTATAATTCAGAAATCCAAAAAACCCACAATTACTAAAAATAAAAACAGTTAACAAATGTGTTAAGAAAGACACATAAGAACTCGATTGAGAAGATGGGGTCAAGAACTTAATTTGTCACGCGTGGTCCATAAGCGTTGGTATAAGTAGTTTGACATTCAACTCCTATATATATATATAAATATTTCCCTTCTCCATAGTTTGAGCGTACATTATTAGACATTCCTTGTTTTTCTATGTTCAAAAAGCACATTATATGCAAGTAAGTCCTATTCTTGGTAAGGAAGGCAATTATTCGGAAGAAGATAAACCCCCCCCATAACAATTATATCTAAACATCACCTCAATAAAGGCATAGATAGATAGAATAGTAATACGTTGAAAAAAAAGACCACGGTCGTCACTTGATTGATGTACTCACTCACGCTTCCTTTTTTTTTTTTTTTTTCTTTTTATTCCTTTGATATTTTCATATTTATCCCAAACTTATGAAATTAGATGTATTTCTATGTATATGCATATAATGTCACGCACTTGCGTAGAACTTTGCTATGAAAGCGATCCATCAATAGAGGTCCCCTTATCTTTTTCTTCATATAAATGGTATGTGTGTGTGCACAACTTTTTAAGTCATCAAAAGCCCTCTTGACCACAAAGACTCCAATATCATTCAATTTTGGGATTTTTTTTTTTTTTTTTTTTTTTTGCTTATTCTTGATGGTGCAATGATCTCAATATTCAGTTATAGGTCATCATGTATTCCGACCCGCAACAAATTTGGAGACTGGTTGTCTATGTGCATTCCACAAATAGAACACTATTATCTACTTAAGAAACCATGAATGCTAACATGATAAGATTATCGTGCCTAATTACCCTTGATTGGCTTAATTTTGATTTGTGTTAGGCTAATTAGTGACAAGGAGATTGGGCCATTTGATCATATATGACTAATTATACTTGAAATAACAACAAGAGTACTCTAGTACTATTAACTAATAGGGCTAATTCATAATTATAAACACTTCTCTTACATGATTTATAAATTTATATAATTATACACTCTTAGATTTATGCTATTTAGATATATTTGATTTATCAATTTCACACTCGCCATGGGTAATATTAAGAATACATACATGAGAAAAAGTATTTTCTGGAAAATTGCTGATGTATATATGACCTCATCATCATGCAATATTAGTTTCAGAAAACGTGACGTATGTATATTATATCATGTAAATATTACATCTAAATAATGTTTTTATCATGCGATCTATATAAATTAATCGATACAAAAAACGAGTTGACAGTTGAAATTATATATGGGGTTTTTATTTCCGCCAATCATTATTTAGTTGAAGTTGGTGATTAAATGCACTATCCCTAGTTTGATGATATAACGGTTTCCCTGGCCTTGATTGATTGAGGGCCATCGAAATAATAAATAGAAAATTAATGTATAAATATAAAGCTTTACTATATTTGGTGCTTAAGTTAGGAATTTCAACTTCATGGTTATAGGCTCTAATTAAAATGACGTGTCATGTCATTAGGCAAACATGATGTCGTTTCTGTTTTCTTAACGTAGAAGTGCCTCAACACATACATTGGATAAGATCATTAGCTTTGCTTTATTTGATTAGAATATTAAATACACTTAAATATATTACGTGTCAAGCTTATTTGGCCATATCAGGAAAAGAGTGTTCTGCATAAAATAGTAGATATATAGTTGTGTTGTTTATATAGTGAACTTTTGACAAATTGTCTTGACAATAAAAAAAAAATACTTCTTTCTTGGAATAAGGTCCTAAAAAAAATTACGAAAAATAACTTACGTAATATGATATATCATATGTATCAACGCATAAAAATGTTTAATATTTAGTAGATTGAATATGTTGGTGTGTGTCTAAAAAACTAATGTTTATTTGTAGAGTTAGAGCAGCCTTTTACATTTGACTGGGAATTAACTCGACAAACGAGCACGAGTGGTAATAAAAAAAACTAACAAGAAGAAGTTTTTTTAAAAAATATGTTAAGCGTAAAGGCACGAAAAACACGGGTCAAGCAGCTAAATTTGATTTGGGTTAAAATTAAAGAAAATTATCATGAAATCAGTGCTTACGTCCCCTGGGGTCCGTGTTTCAACCTTAATAACCACTTTCTTACTTTTTCACTTAAAAAATGAGATATCGAATTTTTTTTAAACAGAAGTGGGTTTGATTAAATTTCAAAAAGCAAGAGGGAAAGATTAATATATATATATATATATATATATATATATATATATATATATATATATATATACAGTACACACTAGATATTAAACTCGCTTTTTGCTGCGGGAATATTGAATAATAATATTTTTTAGATAACAATTATAATAAAAATATATGAATATGATTTCTATACTAACATGTTTACATCGTAAATGTAGATAATAAACTTCTAATGATTTAGCCAAATTACCCCCACTTGACAGCCTTGAAGAAGAAAAAAAAATATTGATTGGATGACACTCTTAAAACAGTAAGAGATTTCACGGATGTTTCATTGTAACTTGTTTTATTTATTAGCAAATATTGTTATTTGTTGTTATATAATTATATTTGCATCTGTTGGATTCCACTAAGATGAGATTTGATTGATTGGTGTAAATTTCGTTCTCATTTATAATACTTAGGTTGGTTTTATGAGCAGTAAAATTTCATTCTCATTCATAATACTAAGATTGATATATAAATGGTATTAAGGTATTAATGGAAAAACCACTCAAACTGTAAATTTGGACCGAACCATTTAGTTTTAGACCAAAAGTACGGTATTATAAGGTTTTTAATTTCACAAGTTGTATTTTTAAATGGTCCAATACAGTGTAACCTTTTTAAATCGTGGTCAATCGGACCAGACGAGTTAGTATTATAAAATATATGTCTAAAACAATATGATCTCAAACGGTAAGGTCGAAAACGATGCCAATCGGACTAGACAGATTAGTTTAAGAAAAATATAAAAGAAATATGTGTAAAATGGTCAAATCTAAAACAATACAATCAGTCTAATGATCTTGTTTAAAGCGGTTTGAAATAATGGCTGCATTTGTCTGAGATTAAAATGTCATGTTTTTGTTTTAAAAAAAAATTAAATTGTTAATCTGGTGTTTGACAAAACTGCTTTTACAAAAACTTCAAAAGCGATTTCACATTTTGTACATAAGATAGAAAAACTATGATTCTTAACTTTTGGAAAAAGTGTTTTTAAGTTTACTATACAAATTACCGTAATATCCTTGTACAAAGTGTTTCTAAGTCATCTGTATGATATTTTAAATTCTATCTCCCTTCATAAATTGTGAGAATTTTTGTACCATAATACATAATTTTTCTCTCTACCTCATCTTTTTTTCTATCTAAGAGTGAAACTTGTTCAAAAAAGATTTGTGCATTTTATTGGAATGTCGTTGGCCAAGTCCAATAATAGTTTGTCATATTACGTTATCTTTTTTTCTCTTTGATTTTTTTTAGAAAAAAATATTATTCATATATATATGCATATAAATAAACATATTAATCATTTGTATTTAATTTTTAAGAACATGTCTATTTTAGTCTTTTTACTATAATATATTTATTTTACCAAACGCTAAATCAACTTTTGTTATCAGCAACAACTGTTTTATAAACAGTTTACCAAACACTTGTCAGTTTTTGTAAAAAACAGTTTTTTTCAAAAATTGAATCTAAAAGCACTTTTTTTTTAAAACAAAGCTATGCGAAACGTGGCCAATGTAAATCAGACGAGACTGTTTTATCAGTTTAGTCTGATCCGATTTTTCTCATATTTAATCTAATCTAATTTAATTTTTTACGTGATTTTTTTTTAAATTCCAATCTCCACTCGACATCCGGTTGTAAACCACTATTTTTCAAAGAATCAAGTGTTTCTAGACGAATTCGGAAAAAAAAATCATGACCATGTTGTCACAAAATTGTTATATTTCGTGACGATACGATCTCTATTTCGCGACAACATGGTCACGAAATATATGGATTTCGTGAACTTGTCACAAAATATGGGGACATTGTCACAAAATTTTGAATTTATTAAGGAATTCGTCCAAAATTACTTAGTTCATTGAAAAATAGTGATTTCCAACCTGCTGTGAACTGGTGGATGTTACGCCTTCCTTTTCACAATGTAAAAATGACACCCCGAGAACCAAAACGATAAGAGAAGTCAATACATAAAGCCCAAGGCTAAGCCGAGTCCTCTGGTCAAACCTCTAGTCAATTTCATGTACCAAAAGCTAGGATTCCTATCTTTTCCGTTTTATGTACAATTTCTAAAATCGTTTTTGAAGTTTCTTTTCTAAAAACTATTTTACCAAACACAAACAAGTGGTTTAGTTTTTTCTTAAAATAAAAATAAAGATTAATAAGCTGTGCCAAATGGACCAGTATATTCCATTTAACAGCAACTCCTTGCGATACATGTGAATACAAGCTCGGAATTCGGATAAGGATATGAGCCCAGTTCAGTATTGTAGTTGGGCCACATTGAAAGCCCGAATGTGATCGCATATGATGTGGCTATATTTTAATTGAATAATAAGATGATGTGGCTACTCATACTTAGTCATAGATCACAGATTATTAGTTTATTTTAATTGAATAATAAGCATTAAAATAACTTATTTTAATCTTCTACATAATGTGATGGTAGATCATACACTAAAGGGATAAATAAAAACAATATGCATGTTCCAAAATAATACTAAACGGAAAACATACAGTTCTTTAAGTAATCAAATAAAAAAAAAATAATAATAACAACACTCATATACATCTCAAAATATTTAAATTAATCATGAATATAAAGTATGATTTTTTGCGGATTAAAATCATTAATTCTCCAAAAACAAAGGTTTGATCGGAAGAGTTGTTTGGGAAAAATGACGTATCACTTACAAAGTAGTCATTTTCACATAAAAACTACATGTCATTTTTTTCGTTGTCAAAATCTTGAAAAGCAACATGTCATTTTTATCTCTGTAATAAACCACAAAACGACATGTCATTTATATCACAACCAGAACCCAAAAATCAAGACGTCATTTTTTGTCACAGTTTTGTCGTAAAAACGACATTCGTTATAAAACGACTCGCGTTAAAAACCCAATAGGTTTTCCATCATTTATCTTATTTTATTGTCCGAAAACTCATGATTGGTAGAGTTTATAACGGGATAAATACTTGTATACCTAATCTTTTTTTACGACAAAAATACCTAAGTATACGTTTTAACCGCACCGTAGATACCTAATTCGTTAAGTTAGATGTAAAATCACATAGCAGTCATAGATTTAATGAAAAATAATATTTTTTTTCTCAAAACAAACTGAATATTAATTATATAATTTTATAATACAAAAAAATTCAAGAAAATAATATAAATTTTCTCCTCGTTAGTATACAAAAACCATTAATTTTTTTTTCTTTAAAGTAAAAAAATTAGAATAAATTACATCCTTGCCTCCTGTATTATGAATATTGTATCACTGTGGTACGCGATTTTTTTTTTTTTTTTTTTTTTTTGCAATTATGATATTCAAACTGTTTTTTAACACTTGTTCCTTCCGTCAATTTTTTTGTCGGTCCGGCGGCGACTGATGTTCTAGGAAAATCTTACAGTGGCGAAGGCAAGGGATAGATCGAGGAGAGTAACCGCGCTCGCGCGCGCGAGAGAGAGAGAGAGAGAGAGAGAGAGAGAGAGAGAGAGAGAGAGAGAGAGAGAGAGAGAGAGAGATTTAATAAATTAAAGAATTTTTTTTTTATATTTAAACGAAATAAAATTATTTAAAAAAATAGGTTTATAATTGAAGAGCATGGCAAAATAATAAATTCCTTTTTTAAAGTCATCATTTGTTGTACAATTGACCACTTAACAAACTCGATCTTTGACAAAAAAAAAAATTGACGAAATGACTAAAATTGATAAAAAAAAAAAAAAGATTTGGATATCAAAAATACAAAAAAAAACAAAAATTCGTGTACCATGGTGATACAACAACGATAGTACAGGGGACTGATGTAATTTATTCTTTGTTAATTATAATCATAATAAAATCGATTCAAAACTCATTCGTATCCCTATCTTTCTTTCTCAAAACAAACCAAGACACCAGGTCATGGCGGATTACTACGGAAGGCACACGAGGGAGAATGATTCGGCATATTTCGTCATCTTCCTCGTCGGAATTCGTGGAGATGATTCCGATTGGGGTGGTGGGGGACAAGTATTTGCTCGTCGCCTCTACGACCTTCTTGTTTTGGTATGATATGGAGACAAGATCTGTCCGCTCTTCTTACGCGAAAGCTAGAATTGGAGGGCTTATTCATGAGTATGTTCATACTGATTCTTATTTATTTAATAGGGTTTTGTAGGACATAGGAAATAAGCTATGGTTATAGTTTTATATAAACGTTTTTTTACATGGATATTTGTAACACGAGTCTCCTTCCAAAGTTCAATAAAAAATAAAATTTGACGGTTCTATTTGCATGCAAAAGTGTACAAAAGTTTTATACCCCATTTACAATCTCTAGTCTTTCACCATAGTGGTATGACAAAATACGAAATTTTGTAATAGTCTTATCGCGAAATTCTACATTTCGTGATGCTACTTTCACGAAACAAGAAAAGTGTCACGAAATGATGAGAAAAAAAAAATTTAATGTTTAGAAACGATCAATCTGCAACTTTATCACCGTCGCTTGCTCCACCCCTCTTCTGTCTCTTCAGCACTGTCTAATCTCTTTTCATCCCTCAGTTCGTTCGCCCTGACTTTCGTCAATATGATCTCCAATTTACTTTCTATTAAAGAGTGTGCTGACGTGGCTTCCACATCAGCCTAACTACTTGCAATCTGACTATTCTTTGATTACCGTCATTAATACAATTCAAACACGTCTTCTCTCGATCCTCTTATTCTCTATTATGGTATCAAAGCCCTAGATTTTCGGCATTGGAATTTCTTTGAGGAACGACGATGGCGTTCAACAACAACAACAATCGAGGAACTGCGACGGTGGTCACCGTAGTAACAAAAGAAAGGAACACTTCAATCATCTTCAACAATACGATTGCGATGAAGCTCGATTCAAGCAATATTTTGATCTGGCGCAAACAGATCCAATCGACGGTGAGAGGCCATGACCTAGAATATTTTTTGCTCAGAACTAGTGAGATTGCACTCCAATATGAGGAGCTAAACAAGGTAAATCCATAGTATAGACTTTGAGAGAGGCAAAATCAACTGTTTGTGTCTTGGCTTCTGTCACGCCCCGAAAACCGAGACGTGAACTAAGCAAAGATAAGCGATGTTAAACATACTTTATTATACACTAAACGAGTAACTAAACATCTCACAGTGCATACTCAGTCATTTACTTTACAGATCCAATGATAAACAAAACAGAATGCGAAAATATAACAAACTTTCATAAGCAAAAGCTTATATTCAGATCTGCTAGATAACGAAACTGAAACTTCAAAAAAAAACTTGACGACGCTAAACTCCAAGGTCGTCCTAACCCTTCTTCTCGTTTCCTGATTATAAGAAAAAATTGAGGAAATATGGGTGAGCTTGAGGCCCAGTAGCTGCTATAATAATGGTTTGATTTTTAAAAAGATTTTAGAAAATAATACTTACTTTATATTAATAATATTCTTGTCACGCGTAAACTTCTTGCTTCAATGTCTGAAGCCGTATGTCCTTGTTCGAGTGGTGAACTGCGAATCTGCGTCTTAGGTGTGAAAAACCTTAGGCACTTACTTTTCTTCTCAGTTTAAGGCTAAGGTGTCACAATTTCTAACTCAGCTTCGCAATACGAAGAAAAATGGCTTAAGCTTCGCAATTTCTAACTCAGCAGGTCTCGATGGGCGTAGGTCGCCGGAGACGGTCGCAGTGTTGCGAAGCGCAAAGAATTTCCCCCTCTCTCTCGCTTTTTTTTTTTCTTTCTTTCTTTCTCGGTATTAATTTTGATCAGAAAAAACTAATGGAATAAAAAACAAGAATTGATAATGTTTCTCTAAAACAAACTTATTTGATTTTAGTTTGCGCGGCCATGGTGGTGCCCATTGCAGCCGGGTGAGGGGTCTTCTACTAAGTCAATAATTAGTAAGATGAGAGAAAGAGAGGAATAAAAAATATTATATAGAAATTTTGAACTGTAAAGATTTTATGAGAATTTGTTCTTGAGAATTATATGTAAAATTTTTATTTTATTTTATGATTTTTTTTGTATTATAAAATTGTATAATTAATACTTAATTAGTTTTAAGAAAAGATATGAATTTTTCATTAAATCTGAAGCTGTCACGTGTTTTTACATCCAACTTAACGGCTTAGGTAACTACGATGCAACTAAAATGTAATATTAGGCATTTTATTTTTCCGTAAAAATAAATTAAGTTTATAAGTATGATATTTGAAAAATATTAGGTAGTTTTGCCTCTATTAAAAAAATATTGAAAAAAGATTATTAGTGGTCTTAATTTTTCAAGCTAACGTAAATTATGAAAATTCAAAAAATTGCAAAGAAACATCACCATAAACAACAAGACAATGGTATAGAAGGCTAACACATTATGGGCGTGTTTGGCACAGCTTTTTTAAGCCTGTTTTTGTTGTTAGCAAAAACCAAACTGCAATATTACTGTTTGGTAAAACAGTTTTTAGAAAAAATTTCAAAAGCGATTTTAAAAATTGTACATGAGTTACAAAAGCTACGAATCTTAGCTTTTAGAAAAAACGTTTTTGTATTTGATATAAAATTACTTTAATGTCCTCACGTGATTATCCATAGCACTGTTAAATATTTATTTTATGTCTATTTTAGTCTTTTTACTATAATATATTTATTTTACCAAACGCAAAATCAACTTTTGTTATCAGCAACAACTGTTTTATAAACAGTTTACCAAACACCTGTCAGTTTAAAAAAAAAAACAGTTTTTTAAAAAAACTGAATCTAAAAGCGTTTTTTTTTTAAAACAAAGCTATGCCAAACGATGCCTATAGCATTTCTCTGCAATCTTCGGTGAGGTATTTTGCCGGTCTTTCTATGTTATTGCTATCCCTCCAAAATGATGATGTTGGTTTTATGAATGTGTGAGTGAACTTTAGAAACCTCAAAATCTTTTGTATATACAGCACCATCATTTTTTTTTTTTTTTTTGAATAGATACAGCACCATCATTAATGGGCATTATTTTGATCTCACAATAGTACATGGTATTTGATTGAGCACGATTTTTTTCCAAAAGATAGTTGGTCACCTATTTCTTCAAACTCAAAATTATTTGAACCTCTTTCTCATACATGTTACATTGTTTTAAGTAAGTTTGTTAAAGTATTCAAATTGTTTTCTTTCATGTAAATTTTGTAAAATTTTCTTGCTGATTAATCTAAATATTATTATAAAAATTCCATGTTTTTATCTATCTCCTTAAAGACTCCGAATATATTAAACTGCCTGTAATTAGTTTTGAAAAATTTAGGAATAATATTTTTCAAAAATAATGTTTTTTCAGACTCGTAAACGAATTATTTGAGATGATTTTTCTTATAAATGTAAGCATAACAAATAAACAGTCAAATTGAGCACATAATAATAACCTTTTTTTTCACTATCACATATCTGTTCCACTAATTAATTAAAGATTTTCTCATAAGATCGTTGACTTTGTATACACATTGATTCAAATGATTCAACTATTATCTTCAATTCCAGGAAGACCCAATGATATCGCTCTCCACTTCAACCATCATAACTGCCACTCAAATTAATCATGCTAATGTACAATTATTTTTATTTTGTAAACATTTCACAAGATATCACGGGTTGATAAAAAGGTTTATATTTGGCTTTAAAAAGGTTGTTATCGTCGAAAAAGAGATATAGACAGGTAGAGAATATTGGTTGGTTTGATTAGACACCCCAACACTGAGAAATAAGCCTCTGAATCATAACTTTAATTAAGTCCAACATTTCTCATAAAACTACAGAAACAATTCAGACCTTCGTCAAACCGGTAATGATTTCAGTCACAATAATTGGAGCCCCTACGAATATATATATATATATATATATATATATATATATATATAATATACATGCATATAGTTCTTTTGAAATTTATACCTATATATATAGTATATATTATACAGTATTGATTTAATCTACCATATTGCGAAATCAGATAGGTTTGGACTAATTTGGATATACACATGACTTTGGTTGGGCTAGCTATTTGCCTAAGAATATAATGACACTATATAGGAGCTCAATTCTTAATCAAGTCTTGTTTAACTCATGATAATATTTAAAAGAAGCTTGATATCATCTTAAATAAAGTTAAATGATAGGAATATTATGATGTGGGTTAAGCCTTAAAGGTGCGGTAATAAGAATATATGTTTTTATATGCATATATATATATATATATATATATATATATAATATTAAGTGTGTGTGATGAAAGAAATGGAAAAGGAAAAAGGGACCGGTGTGTTTGGTTTGATGAGATGAGAGAGGTTGGAATTAGAAATGGAAAATAAAAATGAAGAATGTGGACAAGGAATAATATTTATCTTTTCAATGCCCACTTGTGAAACACCATCATTATTTTGCTCTCCCCAAGTCTTCTTATATTATTTCTAAATTTTACACCACTCCCATTTTTGTTCATATTTATTATTACTATGATACCATCTGCATATCGTATGGGTACCGGTCATAATATATACATATATATATATATATGATTGTAGCTAGAAAGCCATAAAAGGGTGATTAAGGTGAAATAAGTACTACCACAAAAATATTTATCAATTATAGCATTTGACCGTAATCTTTAAAGTTTAAACTATAATTACGGTTTTCTTTCTATCGTCTATTGCACCGGAGTCTATTCACTTAACATTTTACTTCAATTTTTTTTGTCGTGATTTTTTATAACTTATAAAACGTAGTTAAAATAAATTATTACGATATTTACATGTAGTATATACAAATCCGATGTATAAAAACTACAGTGTTATGAGGTAGTTTTTTTGTTGTTTAATTCATATATACTATATGACTACGTATGTCTATTGTAGTGATACTGTAAAAACTACAATATTAGAACGTGGTTTTAATTTATTCACATAATTTATATATTATAGACTACTTTGGTTACCTAGAGTATTTACCTATCTCGTAATTTAAGAAGAAAAATAAAACCGAGCTAGGCCTCGTGAATCCAAGATTATTTAAGTCGATGAGCGTACTTATTACCCATAGTCGAAGTTGTGATTGACGAGAGGAGACCAATTTAGCTATGACACTAACACTGCCATAACAAAATATGTATAAACTTAGATATATATATATATATATATATATATATATATATATATATATGCAATAGTACTAACACAAACGCTTGTAGTTGCTGATACATATCCCGCTGAACATGACATTCAGAGAGATAAAATGTTTGAGAGGAATTCCAGGATCTACAAGAGGAATTATTGCAGAAGCCAATAAATCCCAAACCAAATTTCACAGATTGTTAGTAAAAAAAAAAAAAAAAAAAAAGACTATATCTTCAAAATCATTTTTTATATGTAAAAAACATACCAAAGCAGACTTCCCTCATAGAATTGCACACACACACCTACTCTCTCTCTCTCTCTCTCTCTCTCTCTCTCTCTCTCTCTCTCTCTCTCTCTCTCTCTCTCTCTCTCTCTCTCTCTCTCACACACACACACACACACACACACAAACAACACACTCACTCACACACAAAACACACACACTTTTTCATCAGTCATTCACACACTCACGACGAAGACGAGGGACGAAATGAAACCTAAGCGACGGTCGGGCGAGAGAGAGAGAAAGCGTCGAATTTGTCAAGTTTATCCAAATAATAAAAGGATATAAAACTGATAACTATAATTTTAAATTTGAATGGAGTCTAATAACTGTAACAAATTTGAATTTGATGACCGTAGTTTACTTTTATAGACTCTATATATATATATATATATGTAATTTGCAACGTTGAAAAAGTGAAGCAAACAAAATAATGAAATTAGTAATGGTAGTAATATAGATGTTAGATTTTGTGAGATATCATGTGTTTGCATGGGTATACTTGGCCGCATTTTCAGGCTCTTGTCTGAGTATCCTTAGTTCAATTGTCTTCTTTCCATACGTGCCACGCTTTTTGCCTCTTCAGTTTTTTTTTATTTTTTTTTTAATATTATAGTAATCGCAATTACGTACTCATCAAAATTACCTGCTAATTACAGTTTTCATATATATGATTTTATTTTAATTACGCATACTTCGATCACCTCGCATACAATATGTGTATAAGTAATGCTTTGCATGTCTCTTTTTCACATTTATGATTGCATGTATAAAAGTGGATTGATAAAATAACAAACCAGAACTGTAAACAGTGTATGGGGTATATTTAAAATGCTCAGAAACTGTGGTTTGCTCAGTTTTTATCCATACTATGTGTATATACTATATATATAGATAATAAATAAAACAAATCACATAATTATAAAAACAGGGAATCAATTCTCTATGTCCCCTCTATCCCTTTTTAGGGTTTTGCTCTCTCTCTCTCTCTCTTTCTCTCTCTCTCTCTCTCTCTCTCTCACACACACACACAAACTTGTCATCGTGTAATCTAATCCTAGACAATTTGAATATATATATATATATATCTATATATATATATATATATATAGAGAGAGAGAGAGAGAGAGAGAGAGAGAACCTCAATATTTTTTTCAACAAAAAAAGTTTTTATAGTCTTTACAGAAAAAGGTCTTATATTAATATTGTTACTATTTTTTACATCAAGGTCTTATATAATAATAATAACAATAATATAATATGGATGTATGTCGATATGTATGTCTCGTATACCACTCAATGTAATGTATATAGTAACTAATATACTGAGATAGAGTATACTGTATATGTTGTGGATATTTGGTACAGAAGTGCAGTCACGAGGCATAAATCTGTATGTATTTATTTATATATATATTATTGGATGTGTTACAGATCTGAACTGACGAGTGAATACTTATTATTCTCTTTTAACTTTTTTACTTTTCTCACTCACTACAATACATGTATGCAAAGAGAACAACATACAAAACAACGAAACGAATAAAAACTATTAATTGTGTGTTTCTGTGACTGCATATTTCTGTGCACAATAATACAATTGTAATTGATTGCCTTAACAGAATAAGTAAGACACTCTCTCTTCTTTCCGACTTCATTTCTTGTCATCCGACTAAAAAACAAATGTTCATGTCATTAATGATCTGAGTACTATTTTTTATAACTACAGCTCAAGGACCACCAATTATAGCTATGCCTAGCTCATAATATATATATATATATATATATATATATATATATATAGGTATATAGATGTTTGCTTTGTTACAACAAATTAATCAATGAACTCAAAATTTAAACATATACATACGCCCATGCTGTCAATTTCATCATCATCATGACTTCTTCTCGCAGCTAGATATATATATATATATATTTTTTCATGGGAACATAACTTATTGGAGATAATGGTTTTTTTTTTGGTTTTTTTTTTTTAATTTATGTGTGGAGTGTTTTGTAATTGTGGAAGCTCAGGAGGGATAGACAAGGAAGGAGAAGATGAGTTGGGTGGGAAAAGGGAGAGAGAAGGGCAAAACTGTAAATGGTCGAACTCTTGCACAGAACCGATATCGTAGACGAGACGGGGTCTTACAAGGTCAAGAAAAGGTCTTACAAGGTCAAGAAGGTTTGGAAAAAAGAAATTGAAAAATAAAAATAAAAACAGCCGATCACCGGACTGGTACGCATGATCAGGCTAGAAAAGCTCAGCTAGGATAGCACCGGCTTGGGTTCTATCTTGACCCGGTTAGGGTCACATCGGGAACGAACTTTATCTCGCTTCCAAACATCACATTCATGATGCGCCTGGATTTCATCTCACGACCTAATAATACAAAAAAAAAATGTTATCTAAAAGTTAATTAAAAACTTATATGTAATGAATGACTTGATGTAGTAGAGTTTCCAAAGCTTAAGATTAGGTAAGTATAAAGTTACATTTCAGCGCAGAATTGAAGACATATTTGCTAATGTATTGAATCATAACAAGCTAGCCTTCTCTATTAATGCAATATATCTACAATTACTTGTAAACAATATATATATTTATATATATATGTGTATGATACCTTGGAGTAGCCTGTGTTTTGATCTCATCCTCCAAACAAGTTGTTTCTCTTTCATCGAAATCTAGAGAGAAATTATGTGTATGTTTTTTTTTTTTTTTTGGTGTGAGAGTATATATGTAAAAAAAGTGATGAGAATTGTGTTGAGAAGCTGCGAGGTTTTATAAAGTAAATATGAAGTGGGCTGGACCCGCGCGATAGCCCAAGGCCCAATATGACGTCACCGCACCGGATTAAGCTCGATCTGCCACGTGGCGAATTGTGGACCGTTGGTGGCGCAGCGGAGGGGACCGAATTGCTCGTGCGGATTCCTACTCTTCTGTTCTCTCTCTTTCAACCACTCATCAATTTAATTATTTTATTATTATTATATATAGGACCAGAAGTTTGACTATTCTCCGATGAAAAAGGTCAACAATTCCCTTTGACTCATTATTATTCACAAAGCCAGCTAAGCCCTTTTAGAGAGAGTTTATATCATATCTTTGTTATTTGATGCGTAAAAACTGCAAGGGATGGCTAAGCCAAGCTACATTTTTAAAAGGAGACTATATATATTATATGGAACGAAAAGAATCAATATATATATATTTTTTTATTATATATTTACATGAAAATGTAATACGTTTTGTTTGAACTTTGAACTTTGAAGATATAGAGGAAAAATTAATTAATTAATTATATAAATCGTGCACTTCAAGGCAGATAGAAGGGAGGAGTTAGGGAACAAACAAACATGGGAAAGCTGCAATTAATTAATTCAAAGACAGTTTTTAAGTTTTGTTTTTTTCTTCTTTACAATTTTTTTTTTTGCTACATAATTTAAGCACTTTATTAATTAATTGAATGGTGTGTATGAGTGCGTGCGGGGTTCGTTTGGATCGATACACACAGTCTTCTAAGAAGCAGTCAAACTCACGCTCAACCCCGTAATTACAAAGTTTTAATTTAATTAATTAGTCTAAGCCTGCGTTTTCTAAACATATTATATGCTTTTTCATCCATCTTTTTTATTTTTTTATATATCCGAAATATGTCCAGTTATAACGACTGAGTACGTAAAACGAAGATTATGGGTTTCTTTTGGTGTAGATTTTAAACATTTTCTTTATTATGTTTATCTTTTGCAAGACAACAAATAATGGTTTTGATTCAAATAACATTTTCACTTGATTGACATGACAGACAATTCAGCATAAAAAATAGTATTCGAATCGGGAGTGATTTTCTTAGCTCACGTAATTCATATCGTATTATAGGATTACATATTAAGACCAATTACAAAGAACTAAAATTATTTGACTTAATATTGAATAATCAGCCTAAAAAGTTTTGAAATATACTTGTAGTGGTGTTCAGTTCACATAGCAAATATAAGACAATATTAATAAAAATAATAATAAGTGTGAGAGTGTGTGCAAGACTGTAAGAAGAAGCAGCTGAGTAACATTCATGAACATGCTTTTTTTTTTTTTTTTTTTTTTGAGGAAATGAACATGCTTTTTTGTTGACCTTTATTTATATTCACATTTACTGCCCATTCTCTTTAATTACTTCCACTTCTCTTTTTTGGCTCTCATACCTCCTCATCAAACTTTTCATTTGTTTTTCTTTATAAACATGTACTCTATAAGTCATTGTACTTATAAGTTACTAGTTAAAAACACACATACATATAGATAATAATAATAAACCATGCATGTTATGGAGTTTTGATTTCGAATAATATATATAAATATATATATATATATATATATATATATATATAATCATGTAGGTAGTCCCAAATAAATGCAAATGAAAATAGAAAAGAGCAAAAGGCTATATATATATATATATATATATATATATATATATATATATATATATATATAATTGAATAGGTTGTAGGAGTTGAATATTTGTAGTGAAATGGGACCCATGTTGATGTGACAAATGAGCGTTCATGGCTGAAACGGAATAATTATGAGCTTAGACAAGAGATAGGAATACTAGGAGACATTTTAAATCGCTACATCGACCAACACTTTGTAATCTATCTCTCTATATATATTATATATATATATGTGTGTGTGTGTAATGTATTTCTATATGATGAGCATGAAGAAGATGAAATGACTATTTGTTCATACAAACTTATACAATATGCATTACCCATTTCAGGAAAAATCTTCTTCAATCATACTCAAGTTTTTTTTTTGTACAACTTCATTCATCACTACTTGCTTGTTTTATGCGTTTATTTATTTTGTAAGTCCTAACGTATTTTCAAGGTGATTGGGACTAAGAAGAAAGGAACAAAAAAATCCTGGCAAAGATTCTTCAATCTTCACCAGTGAGTGAATTATTTGAATTTTGTTTCTGTGGTCCACCTTCAACATGAGTTTCCAGGTAAAATCGTAAGACATTTGGATTTTGAATTATTTCACTAATTTTTTTATTTTTATTTTATTTTTTTTATTTGGTGCAGAAAGCAAATCTACTACCAATAAATTGCAAGTGGAAACATGTGATACGTGTCGGCTACAAATTTGGTCCATCATCCAAAAATCTAATTTGTAACCCGGCCGTAGACAATGGAAAATGATGATTATGTAGTTGAAAGTTTTTCAACTTTTTGAAACCAAAAAAATAAATAGAATTATTAGCAATATATTATGAGAAATTTGCTTTTTTGATAACCATTTCAGAAACAATGCATGTGAAGCTAAACAGACCACTCCATCAACTTCAACGATATTCAATATTGATCAATTCATGTTGTTATACAGTGAGCCCTTCCATCTACTCAAGTCCTTTTTAATTTCTTTCATTTAAAGTTTAACTCTTAAAATATTCAATTATTTATTTATATATATGGAAGAGAATAGTTTGGGATGGAAGTCAAATTATTTATGTTCACAAATTAAATAAACTGTTTTTCTATCATTTCACCTCCAGGCTCGACGGGTACTCGAGGTAATATATATATATATATATATATATATATATATATATATATATATATATATATGATAAAAGTTAGGCTACTTAGTAACAATATTAACCAATCCTTACAGTAGTCCAATTGAATTAATTTATGATTATATATCTCACTTACTCAAATAAACAATTTTTTATTTATCCAAACTAAACTAGTTAATATCCCCACTTGCAATAAAGCTGCATTAAAAAAAATCATTTATGATACGAGAAGCTAAATAATCTAAATTGATATTGATCGGGTTGATTTGACTTGATTCAAATTACAAAAGTGGAAACTTCCTCATATAAAATATATCGTAATTAAGAATAATAATCTGAAAAAGACGAAGCTAATACAACAAATAAGTCTCAAAAAAGAAAAAAAAACAAGTTATATTAAATTAAAAATTAATGATTTTAACAATGCTTATTGATAAGAGGAACTAGCTCAATTAGTAAAACACTCTCCTCTAAAAAAAAATTATGAATATGAGTTCAAATTGTTGCATAATAATTTATCAATAAAAAATAATCCTAGAGACGAAATAGTGATTTAACAGGGTACTACAAAATTCAAACCACACCAAAAGTAATTACTTATACAATGGCTTGTAATATCATTTATTTTGGTTTGATATTTGAGACACGCAACTCTCTCTCTCTGTTTGGAAATTATGTTGTATTACGTCTCATGTCGTTCATAAGCATAGGTTGTCGTTTATTTTTCTTCCTCTTAACCAAAGTCTAAACACCAATAAGAAGAGTGAAACAAGTGTAGAGTAAAGTTGCGGAGCCATTAAATTCAAACACTCAAGAATAGCGGTGGTACATTTGTTCATCTCCGCGCCGGTTTCATAGTCACCCTATCTGTCGCCGTCAACGCCCATCACTGACACCGCCATGTTCGCCGACTTCAATCCCTCTAACGGTAATCAAATCTCACGTAGCCATTACAGTCTTTACTTATCAATTGGGTCGAGTCACCCGTGAGCTAACTGACCCGCCCTCTTTTTTTAGAGATTTTGTACCGGCTCGACCCTTTTCCAAACCGTGCTTGTTAAAGGGCTTGGGTTGGACTTAGGGTATAGGCCCTCAAGCCGGTCCCTCAAAAAAGCCTCTTTTTTTTTAATAAAATAAATATTTTAATTTATTTGAAATAAACTTTTGACACATAAAATAAATTTTATTATTAATGATATAAATATTTTTGACTAATTTTTGTTGTTATGATTGAATATGCATATTTTGAATTTAAAAAAGTATTTACTAATTTCTTTTTTAAGATTATAGTTTAGGGTTTTACGGCTCTGTTTAGACTCTTTTCAAGCCCGGGCCTGGGACCGGCCCTTGCTCCGAGAGTCAAGGGTTTGTTCTGAGTTGGGTCTAAAGTCTTATTGCTTAGTCGCGGCCCGGTCCTCCATTAAAAGAGTTTGGGTCGGGCCCGGCCTAGACCTCTTTTGGGTTTGAAAAAAATGGCTGGGCTGGCCCATACTTAAAAAGGGAAAAAAAATATTAAAGAAACAAGTAAGTCAATATGCAATACGTAAAAAAACAAAGCTAATAAAACAACCAAGTCCCAAAAGAGAAAAAATAAGTTATACAATAAACTATTAAAGATTGCGTATTGATTTCAACAATATTCAATGTTGACTAATTGAAGTTGTTAGATATTGACTTTAACGATATTCAACTAACGTGGTGGATGAGGTGACAAAAGTGGTTGAAAATTGGCCAAACGTGGTGGATGAAGCCCCGAACGAGGTGCCAAAAGTGGTGGAGGAGGCGACGAATGTTGTGGAGGATGTGACGAAAGTGGTGGAGGAGGCGACGAACGGGGTGGAGAAGAAGATCAACATGGGGGAGGAGGTGACGAAAGTAGTTGAGGAGGATGAGAACGAGGCCTGAAAGTGATGGAGAAGGCGACGAATGTCGTGAATGAGGTGATAAACTAGACGCTGAAAGTGGTGGATGAGTCGCCGAACGTTGTGGATGATGCGACGAACGTGGTAGAAGATGCACCAAACATGGTAGAAGATGTGACGAAAGTGGTTGAAGAGGCACCGAACGGGGTGGAGAAAAGTGGTGTAGGATGAGACGAAAGTAGTGTAGGAAGGGATGAAAATGGTGGAGCGGGCAGCAAACGTGGTGGAGGAATGTGTCGGAGGAGGCAACAACTCGACATCAAACGCTTAGCAAACTGACCTGCATGCAAAGACTCTGGTTAATGCCCCGACGGCAAACGCTCAGTAGACTGACCTGCAGACGAACACTTCGCCTAGCAACCCGATGGCAAACGCTCAGCAGACTGACCTGCAGGCGAACGCTCCGCCGAACAACCCAACGACAAACGTTCAGCAGACTGTCCTGCAAGCAAACACATCGGGAAATGACCCGACAACAAATTCCTAGATTTTTCTTTTTCCCAGTTTTTTTTCCAGAATACCAAAAAAAAAAATCGTAATGTCGACAATTTCAATAAATCATATAAATTATTGACGACCATGTAAATAAACTAAACAATTTATCGACAACAATATCAATAAATCCAACATATTAACGTCAATAATGTCAATAAACTAGACAAATGACCCTGAAATCACCTACAATCGTAACACCTGAGAAAAATTGCCAAAGCAATGTCAAGCAAGCAATCATAACACCTAAGGTTTGAGTTTGAGTTTGAGTTTTGAGTTTTTTTTTTTCATTTTAGTTTACTAGAGGAGATCGCGGAGGAGCTTGTCGGCGGCGGATTTCCGACAAAACTTTTGCTCCCATATCCTCATAGAACCGAATCGCGTTGACATTCCAATCAAGAACCACCCACCCAACCCGTCCCAGCCCCCATCTTGACAGTCTAGTTCGTGAAGACACTGAGCAGAGTCCGACCAAACCCTTTCCTTGACATAGAATCCGGGCTTGGACAAGAAAGTCGAGTAGTTAGGGAAGAAGAGCACGAATCGGAATCGAAATCGCCGGATCGGTAAACCTCTCGCTCAGGATCGATGATTGGAAGGTCGAGGTTGACGATACGGGTGTGGGGCGAGTAATGAGGGTTGAAGATGGGAGAGAGTGGGTTTGGGGAGACTTCGAGGACAAAGACAACGAAGGATTGGAACAGAAGAGCGTTGAAGAACGTTGAGAAGAGAGAGGCTTCAATGGCGAAGAAGAGGTGGGTCATTTTTTCGAAGAGAAAGAAGAGGAAAAAAAAACAAAAGAAAATAATAGAGGAGATAAACATAATTGCATAAAAAGTTTGGTCATAGTTTTGAATTAAATTATACATATTGAATTTTGATCCTAAAGTATGGAGTTCTTAGTTTAAGAATGTTCCCAAACATAAGATAAGCATATTAATGCCATTCCCCCCCTAAAATATGTCGTATCTCTCTCTCGGTCCCTCTTATAACGTTCCATGTCGTTCATAAGAATACATGTCGTTTATTTATTTTACTCTTATCCAAAGTAGAAATAAGAAGAGCGAGACAAGTGTCGTTGTGTGAGTAAAGCAAAGCTGAGGAAACATTCAATTCAAAGGTCGAAGAATGGCGGTAGTACAGCTGTTCATCTCCGCCACGAAGCTCGCCGGACTGATAGTCACTCTCTCCGTCGCCGCCAACGCCCTCTCCTTCGCTCGCTTCCGCCGCAAGTTTCTCCGCCCATTCCGCTCCCCCATCGCCGCCGACTCCGACACGCTCGCCGACTTCAATCCCTCCAACGGTAATCCAATCGCACATAGCCGTTACACTCGTTCCTCGTTTTCATCAATAACTTGTTGCAGAAGAAGACGACGAAGAGAACAGAGAGTTCTTCTTTGGGCTGGCAACGGCTCCGGCACACGTGGAGGACGGTCTGAGCGACGCGTGGCTCGAATTCGCCGAGCAGGAGGAGGACAAAGAAGGCTCTTCTTCGTTATCGCTGAGCCACCGCAATGTGGCCGCGTGGCACAACGTTCCTCGGCCGTAAGTCAAACTCTTTGAATTTGGAATTTTGAAATTTGAGGTGATATTCGTTTGGATTGGTTTCAGAGAGGAGAGACTTAGGTTTTGGTCCGATCCCGATACGGAGCTCAAGCTTGCAAGGGACACCGGAGTTACAGTTTTCCGGATGGGAATTGATTGGTCCCGAATCGTCCCAACCGAGCCACAAAACAACCTTCACGACATTGTAAGTGTGTTTCTCAATTTTTTTTATTTTAATTTTTTTTTCTTTTATGAAAATGTACAATGAATCAACCAGTTATCATGTTTATGAGAATTTCGAAGCATTCATCGATGAGGAGTCTTCTCTTATCCAGAGAAAATAATCAGATTACTAGTCGAATCTAAATTCCGTTGTTATCTAGATTTACATGTTGTGGAACGCATAATCAATTTTTTTCTTCTTTCTAGAGCAGAGAGTATCTATCCGAGTTTACAAACACGATTTCCGGCTCTTAGTTTGTAACAAATGGTGATATATGTTTTACTTGAATAATCAGATTACTAGTCGAATCTGAATTTTACTTGAAACTGTGTTTCAAATCCGTCGTTATCTCTTAATCCTCTTCGATTTACTATCTAATTGTCGATGGGTCGCTTCACAAACACCGACCGATCTCCGGCTCTTAGTTTGTAAATTTGGAAATGGTGACATGAATTTGTTTGAGGCAGGTAAATTATGCAGCGTTGGAGCGTTACAAATGGATAATGGAGAGAGTTCATTCGTACGGAATGAAAGTCATGCTCACTCTTTTCCACCACTCTTTGCCTCCATGGGCCGCTGAATATGGAGGCTGGAAGCTCGAGAGAACCGTTGACCATTTCATCGACTTCACAAGGTAATTCGTACACGATATTCCATTCCAATTCGAAATTCCCGATCTCGATGTTGAATCTATCGACAGGGTCGTCGTCGAGAGCGTTTCGGAGTTGGTGGACTATTGGGTGACGTTCAACGAGCCCCACGTTTTTGCGATGCTGACGTACTCCGCCGGAAGTTGGCCGGGCGGCAACCCCGGCGTCCTCGAAGCCGCCACCTCAGTCCTCCCAACCGGAGTCTTCCAACAAGCCATGCATTGGATGGCCGTCGCTCACCTCAAAGCATACGATATCATCCACAAAAATAGGTCAAACCTCGCTTTTCTTCTTCGTCTCTATTCCCTTTTATTTTGATCGGTATGAGTGCAGTGGCGGAGCTAGGAATTCCGATCAGGGGGGCAAATTTAGAAAGTTCATATAAACTTAGGCTAAAATTATATAATTGTATAGAAATTTTAGGGTTAAAATTGCAATTTTCAAAAGTTCAGGGGGCATTTGAGACCTCCTCTGGGCCCGAGGTAGCTCCGCCCTTGTCTGAGTGGTGTGATTGGAGGCCGATTTTATGTGAAGAATCAATGCGACAAAATATTAGATAACAAGAATGATGCGCTGATTTTGATATTAGTTTGATATTAGGAAAACATTGCAATTTTCAAAAGTTCAGGGGGGGCATTTGACCCCCCGGGGCTCAATGTAGCTCCGCCTTTGTCTGAGTGCTGAGATTGAAGGGGAATTATTGATTCGGTTGGTCTTATTAAACGAGTTTGGTGCGAAGAATTAACGAAAGGGAAAAAAATAGACTTTATAACAAGAACGACGTGCTGATTTTGATATTAGTTTGCGAAAAATGATTTGTGCAGAAGCGCGTCGAAGAAGAAACCGGAGATGGTGGGGGTGGCCCACCACGTGTCGTTCATGAGGCCGTACGGGCTTTTCGACATCGCTGCGGTCTCGCTCGCCACTTCGCTCACGGTCTTCCCTTACGTGGACGCCGTCTCCGAGAAGCTCGACTTCATCGGTATCAACTACTACGGCCAAGAAGTCGTCTGCGCCGGCGGCCTCAAGCTCGTCGAGAGGGACGAGTACAGCGAGTCCGGACGCGGGGTCTACCCGGACGGACTCTTCCGGATGCTTCTCGAGTTCCACGAGCGCTACAAGCACTTGAAAGTCCCGTTCATGGTCACCGAGAACGGAGTTTCCGACGACACCGATATCATCCGCCAGCCCTACTTGGTCGAGCACTTGCTCGCCGTCTACGCTGCCATGGCCAAGGTGATACAAACTTTTTTTTTTCATTTTTTTTAATGTTATTTTTCGAAGTAGTTTGAACAATTTGTGTCGTTATAAATAATATATAGGGTGTGCCTGTGTTGGGGTATATGTTTTGGACGATTTCGGATAACTGGGAATGGGCCGACGGTTACGGGCCCAAGTTCGGGCTCGTGGCCGTTGATCGAGCCAATGACCTTGCGAGGAAGCCCCGGCCTTCGTACCATCTATTCACAAAGGTTCTTTTTCTTTTCTTTCTTCTTCTTTCTATGTCTTGCTCTCGAAGTGAATTCAGTGAGTGACGTGTCTCTTTGGTTTGGTTTGGTTTGGATCAGATAGCGAAGAGTGGCAAAGTGACACGCAAAGATAGAGCGGTCGCGTGGAACAAACTCCGGCGAGCTACAAAGGAGAAGAAGACACACCCGTTTTATCGCGAGGTCAACAGATACGGTTTCATGTATTCGGGTAAGTAAATTACATTTACAATACGATTGATTCGCTGAGATTGCGATTGTGATCTAACTAAGGTGCTAACATTATTCAGCTGGGCTTGACGAGCCAATAGAGAGGCGCTACGTGGATCGCGACTGGCGATTCGGGCACTACGAGATTGAAGGTCTTCAAGACCCGCTGAGTCGGTTTTTGAGACTCCTTGCTCGACCGTTGTTCCTCTTCTCGAAAAAGACGAGGCACGAAGAGGAAGAAGAAGTAGAAGAAGAAGTTCCATTGGTTCTTCAACCTCAGATTTAGCCTCATACACTTGCTTATACATTTTCTATGTTAATAATCAATGATATAATTGTTGTTAATAATGGTATTCAGTATTGCCCCGGGATTGAATTGAACCATAAGTTGTTGACATGTGATCGTACTTCCACTAAACTACTCATTTTTCCTTCTCTTTTTCTTTTACCCTAATTATACTTACTATAGTTGGTCATTATTAGTTTAATTAAACTTTATACTTACTATAAGTTTGATTCGGTTTTGACCATTTTCAATAAACTAAATTAAATTCTCAGTTTGATTTTTTCTGATGAAGAGCCAGACTGATTTAATCAATTATTTTAACGGGAGTTTTTCACACATTTGGGTCTTTACAATCGAAAGAGACCAAATCCTCCCCGTTAAAATTACCTCCGACACATTGACTCTCGGGTCTCAACAACAAACTAAGGCCTAAAAACTCTTAAAACACAACAAAGCAAAATATAGATGAAGATATTATTAACAAAACAAAAATTATGTTTACCAAACATAAAGATGTCGTCGACGAACACTCATTCGAAACCCGTAAACGCTTTTTCTTTGGATAAAATATATGCGCGCGCGCACGCGCACACACACAAGTAATTACAAGTTGGTTACAAGTTTGTGTCCATAATGCTAATCTAAATACAAGTATACATAGATTAAAATAATTGAGAATCTGATAGAATTTATTGGTACCTTTAATAAATAAAACGTTGACATCGGTCTTCATTTAGGCCTAATTAACTTGAACAGTCCGAATAGCTATCATCTATATTTTTCACATAAAAAATTAAGGTATAATTACTCTTTAATAATAAATAAACAATAGTTCAGAGGAAGCTTAAGAAGAAAAATCGACACATCCAAAACAAACAAGAACCAAGTAGATTCAATACTCCTAGTAGAATTGAGGATTGTTTTTATTTTATTTTATTTATTTTGAGAGTGCCAACATATTATCAACTATTTGTGTTTTTAGAAAGTATTTTAATGAGTAATAAAAAAATTCCCATTTTTAGCGTATGAGATATTAGATTTTCTGGCTTAAAATTAAAACTATATAAATAGCGTAGACATGATTTCGAATTCGAATTTCAATCAAAACTATATATATATTGATAGATTAAGTAAAGGGCAGGTCATTCACTAGTGTTGTGTTGGTGTAACTTATTTCCCGCCACGGAAGTTAGGTTTCATCGTTCTTCCCAATCCCCAATTCCCAATTCCCAAACTCCGAATCCAAATCAATGTGGACGCTGAAGCAAGGTGATCCGGTGGAGCTGATCGTGGCCGGTCGGAGCTCCTACATTCCGGCCACCGTGCTCCGATCTCGGTCGCATCGCTCGAAAACCCTCGCATTCGTGGAGTATTCCGTTCCCGGCCACCCCTCCGACTACGTCGACCCCGCCGGACTCCGTCCCCGCCCTCCGCCGGAGAATCCCCTCCGAGCTTTCATTCCCGGCGAGCAAGTGGACGCCTATCGCACCTATTCCTGGCATCGCGGCTCTGTCTCGGAGATCCTCCGCAACTCCAGCTACTCCGTCAAGCTCCTCAACTCCGCCGGAGAAGAGATCGTCTGCGAACGGTCTCAGCTCAGGCTCCACAGAGACTGGGACCCACTCCTCAACTCCTGGGACCCACCACAACATCATCAGGTAGTTTCCCCGTTAGCTCAAATTTAGGGATTTTGATTTGACCGGCAATCAAGATGAAGTGTCTTTAGCTTTCCTCTTATATAAACAAATAATTAGATAACATGAAGATCTTTAGCTTGTGACACACCAAAAGTAAAAAAAAAAAAAAAAAAAAAAAATAAATAATCAGAGTCTTCGTAGTGAAACAAATGCCAATTAAAAAAATAAAAAAGACTTAAAATCATAGCTTAACCAAGTTAGAAATTCTAATTTTGATGATGATGGTGTAAAATCGTTTGATACAAACAAAATAGGGTCCCGTTAGAAATTTTGAAATAACCGACGTTTCGTTAATTTTTTTAAAATTTACGGTATCAAAATAATAAAAACAAAGAGTAAATTTCTAGTAAATATGACTATTTACGAAATATTTACAATAGTTTTTGGCTATTTACGAAAAATTTACAAAACTCTGGCTAAAACGCAAACGCTTATGTTTATGTTTATGTGGCTTATATCGCTAAATTTTTGAACAAAATATCATAAATTACATATTTATGGGTGTTTGATTTGCAGGCAGAGGCGTCTCCGATTGGAAGCAAGAATCTGAGGCTGAAGATCGTGTTTGGGAAGAAAGAAGGGTTTCGAGGTTTGGAGAGCGATTCTTCGGTGGAAGTGACGAGCTCGGAGGAAGGGTACAAGGAGTCTTGGTACGCGGCCAAGCTCATCGGCTCCGTCGGCACCGACAAGTTCTTGGTCGAGTACAAGGACCTCGTCGCCGACGACCCGACCGGCCAGCCCTTGAGAGAGACGGCCCACAAGCGCCACGTCAGACCTGAGCCCCCGCGGGCCCCGCCCAAGTCGGATGGGTTCGAGAGGCTCGAGAGAGTGGAGGCTCGCTACAACGACGGCTGGTGGGAGGGCGTCGTGTCGCGGGTCCAGCCCGGGAGACGCTACGTCGTCTATTTCGCGCCCACCAACGAAGAGCTCGTTTTCCCTCACTCCGATCTCCGGCCCCGCCTCGAGGATTGGCCGCCCAACGTCGAGGTAATGTGACGATACGTTTCTCCTCCGAACTCTTATATGGCTCTCTCTGTTGTGTTTGGACGTCGTGAAAAATACGAGAGGGATAAAAAAAAAAAAAAAGCAAAAGTTTCTAGGCTCCAAAACGCACCCGTAAAGTTTGTTGCTTTATCCGAATGGACTTTTCGGTTTTTCATGTATAGTTTGCTGCTTTATCGGAACGGATTTCCGTTTTCCACCCGTCTTTCCTGTAAAGTTTTTTTTTTAAAACTGTTTTCCGTTCACCCGATTTTCGTTGAATGGATTTTTCGTTCTCCACCCGATCTTCCTGTAAAGTTGTTGCTTTATCTGAATGGATTTTCGTTTTCCACCCGATTTTCCTCAAAAGTTTTTTTTTTTTTTTTTTACTATTTTTCATTCCCCCGATTTTCGTTTGTTGCTTTATCTGAATTGTTTTTCCGTTATTGTATAGGGCTCGGAGTTCAAGCCGGAATTCGAGAAGGGCATGGCGGTAGAAGTGAGGAGCGACGAAGTAGGTTACGAGGGCTCTCGCTACACCGCCACCGTGGCCGAGCTCTTGGACTACGACAGCTTCGTGGTCGAATACCAGACCCTGAAAAGCGACGACCAGACTCGGGCCCTCAGAGAAGTTGCGAAAGGTTCGGACATGAGGCCGATCCCTCCTCGGAGTCTGCGCGTTTACCCATTCGAGCCGTGCGAGAACGTCGACTGTTGGTTCAACGACGGTTGGTGGGTCGGCGTCGTTTCGAGGGTCCTCGCCGGGAAAAGGTACATTGTCTACTTCTCCACCAATCACGAGGAATTGGAATTTGCTCATTATGATATGAGGCCTCATCAGGAGTTTGTTCATGGGAAGTGGGTCTTTTCTCACCCCTTATAAACTAAATATATCCTTAATATATGGTATATTATATTATGCATATACATATAGAGATAGTCTTACTCTTTTCTTAGCTGGGACTTGAGAACTTCCTGAGTAGCTTTTGTGTAAGTAGTAACTTCTTTCTTCATATGTGGTGACTTTCTTTACTAACATATATTTAAAGCAACTTAGATTATTACTTTGTGTATATATCTCAGTCGTCGTTCTTCTTTTTGATGTCGTTTCTGCATAGTTAGTGTTACTTTGTAGGTTTGATTCTATGCGTGTGTCCACTCATTTGAATGATTATGACATGATCACCTCTATTCAATATTTTGGGACTTGACTTTAGAAGCCATGACTTTGGCAACATTATATAGATATCATATGTGGTCCTTGAATTATGAGGGCTACTTAGATATTAAAAAACACAAAAACAAAAAGCAAAAGTCAATGATGTTTTGAAATTTTGGTCTGTTCACAAAATTATTAATTATACTAATAAGCGAAAATCATATGCTAAGTTTATAGAAGTCATTTGATCTCGTATGTTACTATTATTTACAATATTTCGTAACTATCACGTGTTAATTGTTTTATAGTATTCCATTATTAAATAATAAAACTTGAATTGAAAAATAATTAATTTCACAATTAACAAAATATAAAATTTAGTGGCCTTAATAAATTCGTCGAGTTCTTTAAAAAAAAAAAAAAAAAAAAAGATACACCGAGTTAATTCAGACCCTCACATGGCAATCATTTTTTTTTTGTTAAATGAGAAATATTACAATTAGGTAGTCGAAAACAAAAAAAAAAGTACAAGAAAGAGATTCAAAAGAAAATAATAAAAGCACTTATGTTCTTAATTGAAGTTTCGGCACACACATTACCAAATTTCAACCAATAAATGCATGCCAAACTTCTACACTTCATTTCATAACACTAAAGCTCAGAAACTATATATCATAAGTCATCAAATTATTATTTTAAGTCAATAGAGTTGTATACCTATTTTCTATGTGTATTTTACCCACTATATCATTATTACATAGAAAACAAACTTCAAGCTAATAAAATCTTCTCTTCCTAAAAAAAACATAGCTTTTAAAATATACTCTTTCTCGCTCTAAGTTTCCGATTTTTTCGTGAAATTTTTTTCTCATCTATATTGCCTGCTTCTTATAATAAAAAAATTAGTATTTTCATTTTAAAAATATAAATTTCAATTCACCGATGAGTCATTTGTTTTATCAACTTGGGGACTCATCATCGTCTCTGCACTGCTGGCGATCGGCTCGTTCATCGTCATTTGTTTTATCAACTTGGGTGATTTATCGAGTGGCTCGATCGCAATCAATCTTTCTTCTGCCCCTTCTGCAACGACGAATTGTGGATAATCACTCTATACATAGAGTTCCAAGAGCATCATGACGCGTGATATATAAACACAGTTTTTGGAGTACAACACAAGTACAAAACATTCTTTGTACTCAATTATTTTATTCCGTCTTTCTCTTTCTCCCCCTCAATTTTGTCACGGCCGGCCACTTCTAATGAGTTAGAACCAAGGATTTAAATCTCGCGCGAGATTAAGGTATCTCGCATAGCCACGAGAGCGAAATGCATATAACTCGCGATATTAGTTAAATCTCGTCGTTCTCGTGCAATTTCTCGCACTTTCCCACATTACTTTTCTCTTTGTCCTTCACCGATGTGTGATTTTTTTTTTGTCCACATGCGTGAGCGTGAAGGAATAAACTCCTCATTTTGATGGTGTGACCTTTTCTTTAGTCTATGTGTTATTACTTATTAGGGTTGGTAAAGAAATCGTTGCTATTTTCTATATTTGTAACTATATATAACAATTTTCGTTTTAAAAATGCAAACTTCCATTATTCACCGATGAGTCGCCACAACATGTCACAATTGGCTCTATCGGACTACAAGAAAAAAAAAACTAATGTAACTCGATGCACCGTATTAAGGATGTTTTGTCATAGACATTAAAAAGATACATATAATCAAATTTTCGAGACTATCAACTCTTTAATTGAAATACAATATTACACATGTAGAAATAAGAAAATTTCATTTAACAATTTTCCATTCAACAAATATAGAATAGGGTGATTTGGTTAAATAGCCAATTTAAAGTTAAAGATTTGCAAAATAACTAAAGTTTTCCTAAAATTAGAGTAGTAGCCAAAATGTGCAGTAATCGGGTTACAAAAATAATTGTTATTTTGCTAATCAATTAGTTTAAATCGTTATTTTGTATAATTTTTCCTATAGATAATATAAAAACCCTCAAAAACTTGTAGTCTTGTTAGAACTTGGAATAAATAAAACAAATTCCGGCAACCACCAATAACCAAAAGACAATAGTAAACGAAAAAGCCAAGGACCTTTTACACTCTCTCCAATCGCTGTAAAATATAAATTATAAATTACATTTCATTGCAGGCATTTTTTTTCTTCCCATTTTATATTTAGATGTACAATAGTAATAGTCTCCTCAAAGCATTCTTCTATATTTCCTATGCGAACCCAAATCAGACAAAACCAAGAAACAAGGCATTTCAAGATTTTGATTCTTCCATCGTCCTTCTCACCTATTTTTGGCTATAACTTATTCTCTTCACTCCGAGACTTCACTCCAAGGTATTTCAATGTCTTTGTTTCCTGGGTCTTTGCCATAAAAAATTAAATCGGGTTGTTCTCTTCTCTTTAATCTGTACGGATATTTATATTTCTGCTGGGTTTTGTCTTCGATTTTGCAAAGTGGGTTCTTGAGGTGAAGTTCGAAGCTAATTTATTTATGCATGTATTTTTATTATTCTATAATTTGCATGTTATGTATTGACAATAATCTGTTTGTTTTCGTTTTATTATTTCCTTCTGTCTAAATTGTAGAAAGAAAAATCATAGAGGGCATCGTAAAGTTCAGGTCTTGATGAGAAATGGGTTTCTGATTAGTTTTGAATATCGACCACTCAATTTGAGTGTCTTAAGTTCAACTCTTTATTGAACTCAGACTTTGCCCTCAATGCCTGCTCTTAGTGTTTTGTCTTGATTTCCCAAATGGGTTTCTTTGATTTGTAACCGAAATACCGAATTGGGGATTTTAGAGATTCCATAAGAATCCGTGTGTATTCCTTTTTGTCGGCAGATTCAACCCCCAATAGCGATGCTGTAGCTCGACATTCACTCGAATCGTTCATTAGTTTCATATTTCCATGGCTCGAAAAAGCGCCCAGAAGAAGAAAGGGCCCGAAAATAAGCAGACCTCGGAACCTGAAACAGCAAACGGCCACGGAGAGGCCAGCGAGGCCAAGGCATTTCCCGCCAAAAAGCAACCGAAGAAGAATGAGGCGAACGGGATCGATCCGGCAGAGGAAACCGTGCCGCGGTTCGACAAGGCTCGAGTCCGGACCCGGAGCCAGAGACAAAGCAAGTCTTTTCTCTCGACGATCGGAGTTCAAATCCGTAACGTTTTGGAAAAAATCGAGGTTCCCGACAATGCGTTTACTAGGAGGTTGAAGGGATGGGGTTTTTCGGGGATGAAGTTCGCGAACGACTGGGCCGAGAGAAATCGGCCGTTGATCGACGCGATCAAGGCCAAGAGCGAGGCCGCGTGGGCCCGGGGCAGAGCTGGGTTCGATGTGGTTTACCCGGTCGTTTTGGGGTGTCTGATGAGCATCGGGACCGTCGCGTTTCTGGTTTCGGTGATTTGGTTGGACTCGTTCGTCAGAGGACTCGATTCTTTTTTCCGAATGGGCACCGCCGCTTTCTTCTCCGTCGTTTGGTGCGCTATCTTCTCCACAATAGCCATGGCCGGAATCTTCAAGTTTCTCTCCGTTTTGGTGAGTTCTCTATCTATTTTACTAACTTACTATCATGATCTTGATTGTTAAAACTAATGAATTTGCAATACAGCCAAGGTTTGTCTAAAGTTGAGTTTCAAAATATCCGTGAATAATACTAGGTGCCAATAAGAAGTTATTTTGAACATGTATATAAATTTATGTGCAGGTAATTATCTTGTATACATGTGGCGAAAATTTTAATGACAATGTCAATTTTTTGAATTTATTGCTTGTAAAGAACTTTAAAAAACATTGGCTGTACTGCAAATCAAGTAATTTGAATGGCCAGTTTGTATCTTTTATTTTTTTTGTATATATGTAGGTCTTTGGAATATATATCCTAAGTGAACTAGATTTGAACCTTGGATTTGAAACATGCACAGACAAACATGCCTGCCCTGATAAAGGAGACAAAACCGTGTAAATATATTTCGTTGATTAATGTCCTGATTTCGTGATTGTTGTTACAGGCGATAGCTGCGCTAGTTGGATTATTTGCCGGATTCTCTCTTGGGATTCTGATAATCGGCTTTTTCGGAGCTCTTTTCTTGTGGCTCTATGGAAGCTTCTGGACGACCACGCTCGTTATGTTACTCGGAGGTGTTCCTTTATATCTCTCTACGACTGTTTTATAAATTATTATTGTTTTCACTTTTTCACGTCGTTTATGTATATATATATATACACCCTCAGGTTTGGCATATGGGTTGGGTCGTGAAGGCGTTGCGCTGTTGATAACCACTGTCTATTCGGTGTATTGTGGCTGGGCATACGTGGGATGGCTCGGATTGGTCGTTGCTTTCAACCTCGCTTTTGTCTCGAGCGACGTTCTCATTTACTTTCTCAAGAATAGCGTCAACCAGCAGAGAAGACCCGCCGGCGATCCCGATTCCGATTCCGCGGCGGAGCAAGAGCAGACCGGGCGTGCCACATCAGCGCCGGAAAGCGGGCCGGGTTTCTCCGCGGACCGGGGCCCGGGAACGCCCTCGACCAGCGGCGGCGCAGCCGATCCGGAGCTGACTTCCGATGACGAAATCGTGCGGCTCTTGAACTGCGGGGACCACTACTCCGCGTTGGGATTGGCCCGGTTCGAGACCGTCGACGTTTCGTTGCTCAAAAGGGAATACAAGAAAAAGGTATCGCCTTTTTTTTTTTTTTTTTTTTTTTTTTTTTTTTTTTTTTTCCCTAGCTCTTGCTGTGTATGTTGAGAGACGTGTATTTATTTTCCCTGCATGTGGTGATTTCAGGCGATGTTGGTCCATCCCGATAAAAACATGGGAAACGAAAAGGCCGTCGAAGCTTTCAAAAAGCTTCAAAACGCTTACGAGGTTTGATTCTCACTTTTTTTTTATTACTATATCTGGTTGTCGTGTTTTACCTTTCTGCTTTTATTTTTGCAAGGTTTTGCTCGATTCAGCGAAGCAAAAAGCGTACGACGACGAGCTGAGAAAGGAGGAGCTGCTGAATATATTCCACCGATTTCAAAATACTTCGCAGATGGTATATTTATATATAAAGAAAAAAAGAGTTTGGTTTGACGAGAATGATGGCATGATTGTAATATTCGGTTGTTATGGGTTTTCCATAGAAGGGACGGCCCGGGTTCTTTGCTTCGGGAATGGCTCCGTCAGAGGGCGGCGGTGGCGAGGCGGTCGGAGAGTCGAGACGAATAGCTTGCAAGAAATGCAATAACTTCCACGTTTGGGTTCTGACTCGGAAGACCAAGTCTCGGGCGAGATGGTGTCAGGAATGCAAAGAGTTTCATCAAGCCAAAGACGGGGACGGATGGGTCGAACAATCTTCCCAGCCTCTCCTTTTCGGATTGTTGCAAAAGGTACAACGCAACGACTTTTCTCTTTACTTTTCTTCTCTCCGAAAAATAGTGAATTTTTTTAGCACGATGAGCGAGCAAGTGTGTATTTATATTGCAGGTGGATTCTCCGGCGGCGTTTGTATGTGCCGATAGCAAGATATACGACGCTTCCGAGTGGTATATATGTCAGGTATACTAGTTTACCTTAATCAATATTGAAATAATACTCGTTTGTCATTAGTGATTATCGAAACAAGAATATCAACTCGATACGGACTAATTATGAAACCTTGGTTGAAACACTAGACAATGATTATGTGTGATTATATTTGGGGGGACAGGGAATGAGATGTGCGCCGAACACACACAAGCCGAGTTTCCATGTGAACACGAGCGTGGCTTCCTCAAAGGGCTCGGGTTCGGGTTCGGGTTCGGGTTCGGGTCAAAGAGGAGGTCGGGTCCCGCCGAACGTGGAAGACTGCGTGACGGAGGAAGATTTCTTCGAGTGGCTTCAGAGCGCCGTCCAATCCGGTGTCTTTGACAACATGAACATGAACGCGGACCCACCTTCTCCGGCCAAACCCGGCTCGGCCAATGCCAAGCGGAAGAAGAAGGGAAAGAAGCAATGGTGATTCAATGCTTAGACATGACATGAGATTGTTCTTGAATTTTTGATACTTAGACAAAAGACCCAACAAACAAACAAGCAAACAAACACAGGTTTCACTGACATCAAGTGTATTCCTCTGCTTATTTGGCAGAGTTGGTTCTTGTATAGCATTTTCTTATTCTTCAATTATATTTTATCACTCTTTTTCTTGACCCTTTTTTTTCACTCGTATTAGATTAATTGAAACGTTGTAACATGTGATCATGTTTGTTCATGTGGTCAAAATAAATTAGTAAAAAGTAGATATGAAAGGAGATGTGAATGAAGCGTTTCTCAATTGTTTGTATCTATCTAGTCCCTGAATATCTGTATGACGTACCCAACTTCTATCAGAAAGAAGAAAAAGAAAAGATTGATTGTTCATTGACTGACTCTGCGTGTGTAGGTGTTGGCATTGGCACAAAATGCTCTTGTGATGCCAAGTCTCATCATCCTCTACTTAAACAGCCAAATCTATTGATTGAAGAAACACAAAATCACAACCACTTGAGAGAGAGAGAGAGAGAGAGAGATGGGAAGTGCAATTGTTGTAGCTTTGCTATCATTCCTCTTCCTCTTTCAAACAAGTACCTCTTCTTCTTCTTCTTCTTCTTCACCGGATTCCGATGTGGATCTCTTGGAATTCCCTCTGAACTTGGAGTTCCTCGAAGCCGAGTTCTTCTTGTTCGGGGCGCTCGGGTACGGCCTCGACGTGGTGGCCCCCAACCTGACGAAGGGGGGCCCGCCGCCCGTGGGGGCCCGGCGCGCCAACTTGGACGCTCAGACGCGTGACGTGGCGTTGCAGTTCGGGTGGCAAGAGGTCGGTCACTTGAGGGCCATCGAGTACAGCGTGAGAGGGTTTGCGAGGCCGTTGATGGACTTGAGTCCGGCCTCGTTCGCGAGGCTCGTCGACCTCGCCTTCGACAGGCCTCTCGTCCCTCCTTTCGACCCTTACGCCAATCGCCTCAACTTCCTCCTCGCCTCCTATTTGATCCCTTACCTTGGACTCACCGGCTACGTCGGCTCTACCCCTAATCTCCAATCCCCCGCCGCAAAAAGGGTGACCCTACTTTACAGTCTAATATACAGTTTATGTCAAATCAAACAGCATTTTATCTCCCGAGTTCTAAAGATTGGATCAGTCTAATATACAATTTATGTCAAATCAAACGGCATCTTATCTCCCTAGTTCTAAAGATTGGATCAGTCTAATATACATTTTATGTCAAATCAAACAGTATTTTACCTCCCGAGTTCTAAAGATTGGATCAGTCTAATATACAGTTTATGTCAAACCAAACAGCATTTTACCTCCCGAGTTCTAAAGATTGGATCAGTCTAATATACAGTTTATGTCAAACCAAACAGCATTTTACCTCCCGAGTTCTAAAGATTGGATCTTTTGTTTTTGTTTTTCAGCTGGTGGCGGGTCTTCTGGGAGTGGAATCGGGGCAAGACGCGGTGATAAGGACGCTTTTGTACCGGCGGGCCGGGACGAGAGTTCAACCCTACGGAATCACCGTAGCGGAGTTCACGAACCGAATCTCGGGGCTCAGAAACCGGCTCGGCTCTTCGGGCTCCTCGAAAGACGAAGGGTTGTTGGTGCCGCTCGAGGCGGGAGCCGAGGGGAGAGTCCGGGGAAACATCCTCGTCGGAAACAGCTACTCGTTGGCCTACGCAAGGACTCCCGAGGAGATCCTCAGGATCGTCTACGGAACCGGCAACGAGAGCGTGCCAGGTGGCTTCTTTCCCCGAGGAGCCAGCGGTCGCATCGCCACATCTCACTTGCAAAACACCCCCTAAATTTGTATCATTGTATCTTCATCGTCGTATCAATAAGTGTATTATGATACCCAAGTGATTATAATAAACAAATGCTCTTTTTTTTTTGTTGCTTGAACCGAGTTTCCGATAATAACCCAATTAGGCCGAGGCAGAGACTTGGTCTCTCAGCCGGCACTGGGCTTCGATAATGAGCTCGGAACTAGCCAGAGATAGCGGCGAGTAATTGGGCTGGCTTTTCTCGAGACTCAGTGAGTCGAATAAACACCGGACCAGTAGATTCCACGTTGCGATATTGGGAGTTACACCTCGGCTCACCATCTTCTCGACGTAAACCATGCTCTCATCTAAACCGGCACTTTTACAGATTCCACAGACGAGACTCGTGTAGCTCGCCACATCGGGACGCCATTCGTCCGATTCCAAACCTGAACCGATCCTCTCGAACATTTGGACCGCTCTGCCGACCCTTCCCAGCTTGCAGTACCCGTGGACGATCACGTTGTACGTAATCCCGTCCGGCGATTTCCCGTCCGTGAACATTTTCCCGAGCAGCTCGAAGGCTTTCTTTGGCATATCGGACCGAACGAACCCGTGAAGAACCGTGTTGTACGTCACCAGATTGAACCTCATTCCCTTGGCCTCCATTTCCTTCACCAACCCGACGGCTTCTCCGAGTCTGTCCCTCTTGAACAGACCGTCCAAAAGCTCGTTGTACGTCGTGACATTTGGCTCGCACCCGAAGACCCTGAACTCGCCGAGCACTCTCAGAGCTTGATCGGCCCGTCCCTCTCTGCACAGCCCCTTTATGAGATTGTTGAACGTGACCGCGTTCGGGGGACAATCCTCCGCGGCCATGCTCTCTATGAGCGAGCGAGCCTCCTCGAACATGGAGCCCCGACAGAGAGCGTCGACCATGCAAGTGTAGGCCACCACGTTCGGGCGGGTCCCACGATTCATCATGCGATTCCACGTCTCGGTCGCACCAGAAAGATCGCCTCTTTTCGCAAACGCATCGATCAGAGAAGCGTATATGTGCACGTTCGGAGCGAGCCCATTGTGTTTTCTCTCCATCTCGTGGAAAAAGGAGACGGCTTTATCGACGTTGCCGGTCGAGCAGAGACCCTGTATCAGCGAGCCGTAAGAGACGACGTTGGGCTCGAATCGGTCTTCGATCATCCGGTCCCACAAGCGAAGAGCATCGCGGACCCGTTTCTGCTGAAGCAAGCCCTTGATCAAGGAGCTAAAAGTGTGGGAATTGGGATCGCAGCCCTTGACGAACATCGAAGCAAGGACCGCTAGAGACGAATCGACGCACCCGACGTTGCAGAGACCAGAGACGATGGTCGAGTACGTGATCACGTTCGGGTCGATTCCTTTCGACTTGATCTCCTTCAAGACCCCGAGAGCCTCATCGACTCTCCGCTCTTTGCACAGACCGCTGATCAGAGCGTTGTAAACCGGAAGGACTGGCTCGAATCTGCGGGAAAGCTCTCTCGCCTCGTCGACCTTGCCGAGCTTGCACAGCGACGAAACCACGGTGGTGTAACTGACCGAATCGGGGGAGATTCCTCTCTTGGACATTTCGTCGAGCAGTTTACAGGCGTGTTCGACTCTGTCGTTTTGGCTCAGGGCTTTGATCAAAACGTTGAACGTGAACACGTTTGGCTCGACGCCGTCTCTCTTCATGTTGGTGTAGATCGGATTGATCATGTTGAACCTGTTCTCGCCGAGCAGACAGTCCAACACGAGATTGTAAATCTTCACGGTCGGTTCGCATCCGAACTCTCTGAGCCTGTAGAGCATCCTCAGAGGCGGATCGGAGAAACCAGCGCGGCGATACGATCCGATCACGGCGGCGAAGAGATCCTCCGAGCACGGAACGCCGTCGATCTTCATCTGGTTGAGGAGGTACTGAACGGCGTCGAATTCTCGGTGGCGACCGAGCCGTTCGATCATGGCGTGGTAGGTCAGAGCCGTGTGCTTGAAAGCTCCCGAGTTGGCTAGGGTTTTGAAAAAATCCATGGCCGAAGAAACGTCTCTCTCATGAATCACCCTATTCAACACTTCCGACTCGGTGACGACGACGACTTGAGCTTGGTTCTGGTCGGGAATGGCGTTACTGAGGACAAACGGAACGGAAGGTCTGTGAGGCTTCAGTACCAAGCAACGACCTTTGTTCAGATACATTGTCGTTATTCGATTCAATAGCGCGAAAGAAACAGATTTCTCGAAGAAGAAGAAGAAGAAGAAGAAGAAGAGAGAAGGAGGATATGAATGGAATCTTTTAGACACTCGAGGGTAAAGTTGTCCTTTCGTACCAAAAGAGGATCTAAAAATCTAAATAAAATAAAAGTAAAAGAGTCTCTTCCCAAAAATGTAAGTGAGTCAGGTCAGCCGAGTTATACTTCTTCCTCCGCCGCGAAACACCGTTGCTGTCTATTCTCTCTCGGTGAGTACTTCGATTCGCTTTCGATAATTCTCTCTTTCACTCGATCGTCCAATCTTTTTTTTTATTTATGGAATTATCGTTTATTCAGATCTGTATCTGAATTACAAATATGCTGTTCAAACCGCAATTAATCCAACAAATAGAAAAGCCGATCATAGAGACGATAACAATAGGGAAGCCTGAACATCAATAAACAGAGTTCGGTGGATTATCATCAATTTGTTTGATGTAAAACGAAGTCTTGAGAGATTTTTTTTTTTTTTTTTTTGCGGTGAAGATTATTATTGAGAAATAAAAACACACGTACATTAGATTTAGGCAGAAATCGGTGAGCGTTTTGGGAATCAAAATAGTTCAGACAATTCGAATTTTGAACTTTCTGTATTTCTAATCACTAGCCATTCGTTGTTCATCTTGTGAATAATTGTTTGTAACACAAACCTACAAAAAACTTTGAGTACAACCAGGCAATCATTGTTATTTCCTCGCTGGAAACATTTCTGACGAATAATCGATGTTCTTCGCTGGATTGGTTATAAATTCAGTGCTAGATGTAGAAGAGAAGAGATGGTTGAATTTCTGATTCACAAGCTTGGCTGAATTCCAATGAAATGATTATCTTGAACTTAGATTCAACTTGGTTCCTCAACTATTTGTATTGAAATTGGCAAGATTTGATTAAGTGTTTTTTTTTTATCATGTCGAGCTTTAGAGTTGTGTTCTTGTTTTATCTTGGTTCTCCGTTGGTTTAGAATATGATGTGTTATTTGCTTTATCATTGCACAAAAATTATGAGTATGAAACTTGATATCCTTTTAACTCGGTTGCTGCTAATATATAGAAAGAAACAAGAAATGGCTGGACATAACGACTCCGAGAAGAAGTCGAGTGACTTAAACGACTTACCAACCTTCAACCCCGAGAATTTGCAGAGCAACGTGAAGGTTATATACTACAGGTTTGTTTTTTCTGTTTTTGTAGCGGTGTAAATTTATTGATAGGATCATAAAAATTTATTATTTGACTTGTTGTATTATATTTTTTTCAGCCGGACGTTTTTATCAATTATCGCCGGGATTGTAGCTGGGATATTGGGGCTCACGAGCATCAAAGGGTTTATACTTTACTTTGTTGTGATGAGCCTTAGTTCAGTGGGACTCATAGCCAAGGCCAAGTTCTCGATCCATTCCTACTTTGATTCCTGGAACCAAATAGTGTTCGATGGTTTCTTTGGCGGCCTTATGGTAACTAAACATCTCTACCTCTTACCCTTTTTTTTTTTACCCTCTTCTCTTTTTAACTTCCGTTTGACTCGATCTTTCCTTTCGTTTGTGCAGTCGTTCGTGCTCTTCTGGACGTATCCTTATAACTGATTTACAGTTTCTTGGCATGACTGCCCTAATTTTGTTCCGAAATGATTTCCTTAACATTGAATACAGATTTGCGTACGACATTGTTCATATTTTCTGAGGGACCACATCGACTTGACTTGCGGGGATGGAAGCGAGCGAGCAAGCTATTATCAGCTGATTATTTGGGTGTATCAATAACTGAAAAGCACTTTGTTTGTTTGATTTTAAGGCCTTTTGGTCATGTGCTCTGTATTAGCTGTTAACGTGAACGATAACGTAGACTACTGCTAGTGGAAAAATTTTGTTTTTCAGCTATTTTTGCCGAAAACTTAAAGCAATCTCTGAATAGAAATTGGATTTTATTGTGTTGAGAACTCGAGTTCAGCTCGTATATCCCGAGTTTACTTGAGTGGCATGCACTGAGAACATTTAAGCCACTCTTGAGTCGTCAAATTAGAGCAAAAAAAAAAAAAAAATTGCATCCGAAAGAAAAGACTTGATTCTTTTTTTTACTAGAAAGTGTTAGCTTATGATATATATATACGCCACATTTATTAATCAGCCCACTAATTGTATCCATGTTGAACTAAACACATCATACTTCAAGATCAACGGAGGACCAAAAATAAACCAGAATAGATACAACTCCAAAATCTCCACGGTATGAGCCTAATCAGATCTTGCCAAATTGATTACAAATAGGTGAGGAATCAAGACCAAATGTGTAATTTGGTTGTTTGCCAAAGCAATCTCTAAAATAGAAATTGGATGTCAGTGTTGAGCTGAGTTTTAGCTTGTGTATATCAATGAGTTTATAAGGTCTACTTTCTCCTGCAAAACTGTTAACTTGATATATACGCAACATTCTTAAATGAGTCCACACATAGTAGCCACGTTGTATCCATATGAATGTAATCTGTGATGACTCGAACCAATAAATTTAAAAAACTGCCTGTTATAAACACTGATCATAAAAAAAAGGTATGTATGTTATACTCATAATGTATGTACATTGGGTATATAAGTGGAAAACGAAAGCCTAATCAACAAGAAAAGAAAGGAACTAAGACATGATCGGTGGTGGTTGAGGGAAGAGAGAATGGAGAATGGAAGGCACGTGGTCCAACGCGAGTCCGATCATCAGCGGATTGCTTTTGATTTCGATGCTCTCGTTGTTCGAAGAAGAAGACACTCTCACATTGGGAGCGGATCGGCACTTTCCCATGCACTTGCACGCCGTGACCGTAACCTGAGTCTGAGTTTGAGCCTCAATCCCCTCCGTTTGCCTCTTCAGTTCCGCCATTAACGCCTCTCCTCCAGCTTTTCTGCACTTTCCGCCCATACACACCTCCACCGCCGCCGCCGCCGGTTCTGACACTGTGACCGACGGCATTGATGTTGTTGCTGATTCCACCGCCGGCGATCCACACTTTGAAACCACCGAGCGATGATTGTGATCATCACAATCATCGCTCTCGCTGCTCGATGAAGACGACGAGCTGTCTTCATTCATTCTCATCTCCTTCAGCTTTTTCAGGAACATCTCTGCAGCTTCCTGTTACACAATTCAATCATTCATTCATTAACTCATTCAATCTTAATTCTGTTTAATTATTCTTGATTCGCACAATTGACCTAAATTCTGTTTAATTATTCTCTATCTATATGTAAGCATTATTCGATGACTGATATAAACGTACCGTGAGCTCGTCGGTCTGAATCTGGTAACCTAGAACGGGATTCTCCGAATCGGAGACCGCCGTGAAGCTTTCGGAGAAGGTCTTGAGCAATTCCAGCTTCTGCTTCTTGCTCAGCCCGTTCACGCAGCTCTTCTTCTTCTCCTTAGTCTTCGTCTTCATCTTCTTCGCCTTTTCCTTTTCCTTTTCCTTCATCTTGTTGGTGATACTGTGATAGTACTGCTCGTGACCTCTGTCGGCGAATCGCACCGTCGACGACTTTCTCGCTCCCGGGAAACACGATCGCGTGTCTCCAGCTCCGATCATCCAACCGCCGTGTTGCTGCGAAACCGGAATCGAAATCTCCATCTTCAATCTCTCTCTCTCTCTCGCGCTTTTCTTCTTTGTTGATTCTAATTTTTCTTTTTCTACTTTGTGGGTTGTTGGAAAGCGCCTCTGATGCTTTAAAGCCCTAAATTGTGATCGGAGTTAGGAATCCTACTTTCTGATGGATTTCCTCAAAAACAAATTCAACTGATTTGCTACGTGGACGTCTCTGATTGGATCTTTAGGACGCTCGTGACCGTTTTCGTTTGCCACACTTTTCCCTCCATCTCCACGCGACTAACTCACTCCAGCTCGCGCCCTTTTTTGCCACGTGTCGACACGTGTCTTCCACCTCACTTCAATGCCTTCTTTTATTATTCTGTTCCGTATAAATGATTTATTTTTATTTTTTTTTCAGGAGATTCCTTTCCTTTTACTCGATAACAATACATACATATATTCTTTGATATATATTCTCCTCCTCCGAAAATTTAATTTTAACATTATTATTTTTTTTTGTATAAGTTTCTAAAGCTAAATTCTTATTCAAAGATAATAATTATAAAAGACCAGTGACTAATTCTCGATATCACAAGGTTCTGATTTTAGTGAAATAAAGATTACCTACTGATATATCCATTCAACATAGTATAACTATAAGGTTCTTATTTTAATATAATTGAATTTTACTGATATACCGACTAATATCTTATAATAAAGTATAATATAAAAAAAACTCAATACTTAAAAAATACATTGTTCAAAATTATATTTGGGGCAAATGTCCGTAAACTATAAAATTATAATTTTTACCCTAAAATTTTTATTAATTTTTATATATAGCCCAAAATTATATGGTATTTTTAATTTGTCCTTGTGAAAAAAATTCAAATTTATCTCGCGACTACAATTAATATTTATGTAAATAATATATGTATGGGCATTACTTTATATTAAGTATAATGGCCACTATGACTAACATTAATGAATCACAAAGATATATGCCGCATCGATATGCCATCTTCTTTTTCATCAACACACAAACGCTGTCGTCATTAAAAAAAGTAGTAATGGCTGACCAAAAAAGAAAAACATATGTCTACCATTTCAACTTTGACTTTGTCTGAGACTCACCAAGTCAAAAATGATGTCCAAAAGATGGTGGAGACTCGACGCTCTGATCTGAGATTCGGCCACTCCAACTTTGACTTCGTTGGAGACCCACCGCTCCGATCTGAGACTCGGCGGCTCAGATACGACAGCCGAATATTATGCTACATTGTTATCGTGATTATTCAACTTTGTAAAAATCTTGTATACCATGGTATAACGATGTATTTTAAACCTTGGAAGAAATTATGTTAAATAGTCAAATAACTTAAAATTATAATTCAAGTATTCAAATATTAAGTAAATTGTCTAATTCGCATGTGCATGCGACTTGTTGGATATAATATTAAGTAATTGACAACTTTTTTTAAACTAGCTTTGGATGTGAGCTCACAGCTACCAAATATTAATTATAAATGAATTGTGAATGGTTAGAAAAAAAAAAAATTAGTCAAACAAAAAAAATTGAACTCTTATTTATTAAAATTTGTGTCTGTTTTTGTTTTTAAGAAGAATCTTCAAAGGAGATCAAAGAAGTCTTGTTAAGTACGAACAAGACTCTATTCTACAGAATAAATACGTTGCAAGGGAATAAATACAAAGCAAGAATAATACAAAGTTAGTTGGAAGTTTCATCTAGATTATTCAATTTCATGGGCAAAACAACTTCTTGCGGTGACATGTATCGTGTAATTATTTCATCTTCATCAGTATTCCTTGATTTACAAGTGTTGAGCTGCACAGCAAGTGCATTTGTTGCTTCTTTGCTCTTCCCACGAGAAAGTTCTTTGTTTGAACACTATTCAAAATCACACAATTTTGGTATTATACCATGAACTTGTAGTTACTGTAATAGCTATTATTATTATTATCTTCTTTTTCTTTTTAAATTGTAGATGTATATAATAAAAACAACAAATAATCAATAAAACCGTGGAATTCATTCCCTCGCTAAATCAATAACACGGACAGACACACCCTTCTTCCTATACAAATACTGAGATAAACATGCTTATCTCGGTTTTTTTTTTTTTTCACAAAATTGATACTGTAAAGACTAACGATGCAACCGAGCTTTCCCAGTTCTCAACCCTGCAAATGTTTATGAAAATCCACTCAGTGATGAAAGTAAGAAAGTGTGTACAATTAGAGAAAGTGTTGTGATCGATGATGATAAAGCAAACTTACCAGCATTGTTGGAACGTTTAGGAAGACAAAAGCGAGAGAGTAAAGAACGCACGAAACAGCGACGCCCGTTACCAAGTTCGAGACGAGCCTCTTGTCGTCTTTGCTCGGCACAAATGCTATTTTCAACGTATTTGTCAGCTCAAAAAGCCGATACGATATCTGCAACAACAATGATTCTTTCAGGTTCGTTTATCACCGATACTGACAGGATTGTAAAGACAATTCTCTATCAATCTACTCACGGCTACGTATATGGAAGTGGTGAGCATGAAGTTCAACATCGGGTAATTTGGTATCAGCGAAAGCAACAATTTCGGTTGACCGTCCGGAATACCTGATCTGCAGATCACAAAGACTCGTTCATGTTATAACTCTAAGTTTTACTACGTTTAGTGAACATTAAATATGAAACTCTGCTCTGAATTCGGATAAACAGATATGGCGTGTACCTTAGCCATATATGTATCTGCGAGATGTACGTCTCTAGCGTTATCTTCCCAAGCCATCTGGTGAATTGAGAAAGAGTTGTATAATTATACAGTGCTTCTAGAAGCTATCACGTTGTGACCAAAGATGACTTACGCGAAAAGGGTCAACGAAAAGATGCGTAATTGTTGCGTTACATTCCTCAAGCATATGTACACCCTGGCCAACACAAACAAGTATCGGAAGTTTTTAAGACGCATAAACAGAACAAGGCTTGATATTTAGTAGGGATTATTCAGGTAATGTGAACATACGTTATGGGAATCCAAGATGTGTAAGGGTGATATTTGTTGTATGTAAGCTTGTCCAACTTATATATATACTCGAACCACAGATATCCCACCTACAAATTTTAGTAGTATATATATACTTAAGAATATGAGAACCGAGTTTTGAAAGTGAAAGAACTAGAGGAAAAAAAAAGTCAATTCAAAGTATCAAATACCGTTAGTGATGTCACTGCAACAGCTGTTTTAATTGAGATTCTCCGCTTGAACTCCGCTTCCTCCAGTTTCTCCATCCACCTTTCGACCTATATAATGTCGAACGATTTAAAACCAATTAGGGAAGTGTTCACTGTTTAAAATAAATAGCAAGTTTCTTCTTTCCGAAGCTTACGGTTGGATGGTAATAAGCATATATCATTCCAATAATCCATATATATCGGTCAAGGCCCGACCGAAAATACCACTCGTGTAACGGAGAAAACTGCTTCGTTGCCGCTGGATCCTTATAGCCTGCAAGACAAGAAATCTCAATTGCCATCTTGCAATAACATATACTTTGATATAGCAAAGCTAATCCAAAAACATTGTGAAAATGTACTAACCCAGGAGAAAAGTTAATGGACTCCAGAGTAGCTCAAAAACTCCGGGTATTTCCCAGACAAATATAACTACCAAGAAGCAAGATATGATTTTGACCCCTATGACCAAACCGTTCTCGTTATGTTTGTTCGCGATACCCAAGGCTCCGTAGACCATGAGAGTGAAAAGGGTGTGCATTGGGCAGATATAGTACAACATGTAACTGTTGTTCAGAACAACGCAGCAAAAGAAAACCAGGAAATTCAGCCGCCACATCATCTGCCCGAACGTGACCGCAAAAACATTAGTTTCTAAGCGAATTAGACGATTTGTAAGACCCTAACTTTGTTGGGATTACTTGCCTGGGCGAACCTTGCGAGGCTGAAATCCTTGCGGACATAGTAATACGAGAAGTTTCCGAACCCAGTCATCCACACATACGCTGCGATAAATACTCGAATCGCATTATAAATTTCTTTTGCTGCGAAGTAATGGTACATCAAAAATAGTACCTGCAATGGAGAGTAGTAAAACGGAACATATTTTAAACACTTCGCCTCCAAAAAATACAAACCCAAAAGTGCATATATACAAAGCCATTGCATCAGATATATTCTCGCCGGGAGCGAATTAGCAAACACCACAAATATCAGAAAAGTCAAAGTCAAACCAAACCAACCTGCATCCATCCTTTCCACTCCTCTGTTTGATGCCGATTCAGATAAAGAATGGATTTTCCCGTAATAGGCGACTTGTCATTGTGCACCTTGAAAGAAGTAATCGCTGAAACTATGATGAGAAGGAAATAGAGGAACAGGAAAATATCCCGATTGTAACTCTGCAACATTGAACATAACACTCAGTCATTCATTCAACAGATATAGATAGATGAACAAATTCAACTAGCAGGCATAAAGTTATTGCGACCCACCTTTTCCGACGAGTTGAAGAAATCGGTACGATCACACACGTAGTAATACGCCAAAAGGATTCCGAATTCAGATCTACGTGCACCATAAAAACACGGGTAAGGATCGACATGTATACAATTCACGATTCGAAATATGTAAACACATACTTACATGGCTCTAAGCGTCAATCGATTTTCCATCACGAAAGCCTCGTCCATTAAAATTAACCTAAACATTTCGGCCACACAACAACATAAGCCAAGTTTGAAATATACATAACGATATATATATATATATAACGCTTATGTACCTGAGTATCGGTGACGACGTGGAAAAATTTCGATCTCTTGGAGAGGCGGTTTGAAGGCCTCCTCCGTCTTCCAACAAAACAGCTCTATCGTCATCATTAACACTCTCTTTGCCCAACTCCACCAAGTTTATATCTGAATGCCTTCTGCGTCAAAAAAATGAAAAATGATTATGGTTCGTTTCGATTAAAACGTCCTTATATTAATCTGAAGTTCTCGTATAACTTTTAATTTTCTTTGCATGCCTTTTTATTAAAAAAAATTCCATTTTAAGTTAGAAACTCTAATAGTCCTCTTCTGAATGTCATCATTAAGCTCCTCAAACATTAAACTAAATGTCAGTTTATATTCTACATACAAATTAAATATCAACTCTTTACAGTTTTGCACGGAATTAAACTTTTTATCTTCCTTATCATGCCTGAAATTGAAAATTTTGATAGCAATTCTTTTTATTTTTATTTTTTATATATAAGTTAAAACTTTAATAGTCTTCTTTTGTTTCTAAATGCATGAATTTAAAAGAATTTCCTAGATAATACAAGCACATACACTGAAAAGCAATCAAGCTTATAAGCAATAATCCGAATTCGGATTGAGAGATCAGACACTAAATCGAACTCACGTTTTAGTAGAAACTGAAGTCTTCTTGTACTCCAAATATTCGGCGTAAATCCAAGCAACAATCACTGGCACTACTCCGAGCAGAAACGAAACCTGAAACGTCGAAAAACACTCTCTGTCAACTCGAGAACCAAAATGCAGTGGAACAGGAATCGAAAGCACAAAAGATCTCGAAGCATAATAGAAATCCAGACCTGTCCAGGAGTTACGGGACCGAAGATCACCATTTTCAGCGGCGAAACGATCGCCGAGTTAGATTCGTCTTCGCCGGAGAACAATGAGAAGATCGATCAAACGAGCATCACGCGGATCTGAGAGAGATGCGAAGAGCGAGTTCGAATTCAGAAAGCGCGTGAATGTATTGAGAAATTGGGGTGTTGTGTTTTGTGTGTACGAAATAGAGAGATAGAAAGAAATAAATAACGACGGAGATTTAATGGACCGACAAACTCACAAGTAACAAGTCGAAATTATAATTAAGAGAGTAAAAATTATGAGTGTTGTGCTGAAAGTGATTGCGTCATTTTGATAGATTAATTTTACTAATCTTGTTTTTCGTATGTGCTAGAATTAGACTCAAGCGGTGTGGATTTTATTGGCTCGGGCGAGAATAATATTACGAGTATTCTAGTAAAATTATGCTTGTAAATAAAATATAGTGTCTATTTATTTAAAATTTAATATAGTGTCTATTTATTTAAAATTTACGAAACATTGGTTATTTAGTAATATCAAACGTTTAAATAAACTATTTTACTAGTGAACTTTTTAATAATTTAAGAGGGTCGCGAAAATTACAATTGTGCGTGCTAACGAAATTTTGGGAAATGTAAAATCTTTTATAATACCTTTTCTTTTTGACATCTTATCATAATTCATAACAGTGTATTTAAAATAAGTTTTTTTTTTTTTTAACTTTTGCAAATGAAAGAGATGTTTCGTATATTTTGTAACTATTATGATGTTTATACGTTTCTTTCTTTTTTTTTTTTTTTTTTTTTACTAGAAACACATCTCCTCTCAAGCTGTTAGGTTATACATAATGAAACAGGCGAATCCGACTTCTTTTTTCTAAGACTCTAAAAAGTTAAAACCCTCTTAGAAAAAAAAAAAAAAAGAGTAGTTTACTAATAAACATGCGATATTTATGGTAATTTTCCAGTTTCAAAACGAGCACCTCCTCCTTTCCTAAATTGGGTTGGAAAGATATGATTATGCATTCGGCCCATTAAAGTCCGACTTTGGCGACCGAGCGTAAGGTATTTAAACACAGGAAAGTAGAAGAAAAAACACAAACCCTCTCTCTCTCTCTCTCTCTCTCTCTCTCTCTCTCTCCGTCAGGCTTGTTGGTGAGTTTATTTGAAGCTGTCTCGTTGAGTTTTTTTTGTTATGTTTTTAATTTGTTAAACAGGACGATGAGATAGATGAATCATCGAGTATGAATTGAAAGCTTTTTTTTTTTTTTTTAAATCAAAGCTTTGATTGTAGCGTCAGAATCCAAAAAAATTCTGTGTCTAATTCATATAATTTTGGGTGCAAAGCAGAGATATGGCTATGGCGCGAAGAAACTGGCTAGCGGTACCGGAACAAACGGCGTTCCTAGCGGACGTGAAAAGCTTGTTGGTTGGGAATTCGTTTTTCGTGAACGACGTCGTTGGGCCGATCTGGGAGAGAAAGCAGTCTCTACTCATACCCGCCATAACCGACTTCTTCTTCAACCCCGCTGCAACTATCCCTACCGGTACACTACACTACTACTAGTCTTATAATATATTCAATTTTGTGCATATTTTTTGTCACAAATTTGTAAATCATTAATTTTTAATCAACCTGCGCAGATTCCATGGCAGACCGTCTTTACCAGGGTTTTAAGGATCATTCCTTAGGCGACGAAGAATCAGACGCTGTGGAAGCCATGCTGTACAAGTCTTTTTACCTTTCCGACACAGCTGTGTTCAAAATGGCGAGGTATATCAAGGTAAGATTGTTACTAATTTGATTGCCTGATTTTGATTTTGATTTTGGTTTTGATATCGATATCTGTTGCGTGTATATATAGCCGGTGGAGGATCTGTTGCGTCTTCATCGGGTACACGGTTCAGATCAGACGGCCTTCGAAGCAGATTTGGAGGTTTGTATGTCATCCTGGCCGTTGAATCGAACTAGCCTCCCCAGATACTCGTCTCTCGTGTCTGGGGATATTAAGACACGCATTTTCGACTACTTGTATATGACCCCTCCTCATGGTAAACAATCAATCTTTGAATCCACATTTGATGTAATGTAATACAAGTTACAACGAATCTAATTACTTTTTGGTATACAGATCGGACGGCTCATGGTTTGGCATCTGCAATGTCTAATTCCTTTCTCAACTGGTCCGGCGACGTCCTTGATCCAACCATATTCCTAGAGGTAGCCTTGCTCCTTTGACTTTTTTTTTTTTTTCTTAGCTTTAAATACTTATTTTTCCTTTTCTTTTTTTAACCGCAGATTGCCGATCAAATACTTCATATTTTCCATGTTTATGCCAATCGGAGTTCTCTCTAGAGACGTTCGAAGGAAATTCGCAGGCACAACGACAAACCATCCATCTTATAATTTATGCTTTCTCGTTTTTCTCCATCTTATAATTTATACTTTTTCGTTTTTCTTTTTTTCTTTTGAGGGAAACTTGTTTTAATTTTATTAATGTTAACAATGAATGTTTATTTAGAATATACCCGAGTATTTGAGCTGCAGTGGATGCATGAGTATATTTTCTATTTAAGTGCCACATTTTCTAATGGGTTTCAGTGGTATCTAATGTTAGAATTTTTCCAAATAATCAACTTTTCGTGTATTTACGCCATCAAAAAGCGCAGAGTAAATTTTTAATAAATAACGTTGAGTACGTCATATTTTTGGCTATTTACGAGATATTTATAACACGTTAGCTAAAACGCAAACGTTCATGTTTCTTTCTATGTTTCTTTCTGTGGGCTAAATTTCTGTTTTCTAATTAATAGAGGTGTGGACCAGCACATCATTGTGATTGTGATACCTATCCTATTATCTATTATCTAAAGATAAATAGAAAACCGCACCAAATATAACATCTACAATTTATTATGTGAAATAGCATTAGTTATGGAATACATATGTAAATCCATATGGGATGAAAAAACCCATATTGATAAACAAAAATGTAGTTAAAGCATAAGATATGATGCTACAAGATATACATTGTTGTAAAAATCCTTTTTGGTTGTAAAGTCATTGTACTTGGTAGTGATTTCCGTCAGAGTCGTGGTACTATTATCTATTTCAAGTTATAATTTTATCATTTTAGTTAAACAAATTGTATGAACTCAACATTTTTGAAAACCAAAAGTTAAATTCGACATTTCATTAAAACACGATATATATGTGTCATTTTTCCTTTCTTGGTCGAAAATCATGAGTTTCCCGGTGGTTTCAATTTCATTGGTAACACGCGTAATTTGCGAAAGTGGAACTCGGAATATATAAGAAATTTTCTCTTAATATCATAATTCGTATCATTACCCTTTTCTTCCGTCTATAGTTAATATCAAACCATCAATTAAGTGACCATATTTTTTGTCATGTGATTAATTAAATAACGGGCCTTTTTATAAAGAGAAATTTCCCCATTTGCCACAAATTTCATAATATTTTCTCACTTTCCACCAAAAGACTAATTTTTCCCAAAATGCCACCGAGATGTCAACATTGTTGACATCTATGTCAACAATGTTGACATCTCATAGTGAAGGGCAAAAATAGATGTCAACATTGTTGACATAGATGGTGACATTTTGAGAAAAATTAGTCTTTTGGTGAAAAGTGGGAAAATGTTATGAAATTGGTGGCAAATGGGGCAATTTCTCTTTTATAAACTTATATTTTCCGTTCAAATAAAATAAAATCAAACTTATATTTATATTCTATTTTTATTATCTTTGTAACATTACCAAATTATCCTCAAAACACACATCACGTGTACTGAACGTGATTAGGTCGTGAAAAAATATTAACATAAGAACTATATTTAACTCGAAGTAAAATTATAAAGGCACAAATACTATTTTTAGGACTTTAGGACGTGGGTCATACAAGCGTAAGAGTTGAGGGAGGCAAGAATGTAATTATTCCTTAAAAATTATAATTAGTTGACGATTTTCTGATAAATATGAGATTACTTCAGCTCCGTCTAATTTTTTTTTTTTTTTTTTTTTAACAAAGGGTACTCCGCCAAAGTTTAGAAATAAAGATAAATAGAATTAGAAACTGCAAGCACCTTCAGATTCTGATTATCTTTAGTTTTTGTTACAAGTCGCTGCAATTACGGTAACTACTTGCTACTCTTTTAATAATTTGAAAAGGGTCAGGTACAATTTACTAGGGAAAGCTTATAGCCTAATTATGATTCTCCACCAGAATTCAACACATGACTGCACTGATTTGTAGTCCAAAGCTATAAAGGTAAAAATAACAGTTGAAAGTTATTAATCAAGGAAGAAAAAAATAAAAGACATACAACAGTGTCGCTGAGATGAAGATGATGATATTTATACTATTGTTGACAATAGATAAGAGTGTTTAAACTTTAAAGAGCAATTATTGTACACAAACAAAAAGTTTCAAACACTGAAAATAAAAAAAAACTAATCCATAGTACAGAACTACAGATGAATAGAATAGATCTACCTTCTTTGGAGAACAAGCTTGTAATATAGATGAGATAATCAATGCCCAACACAGATTTACCCTCTAATTTTCTAACAAGTAAATTGCAGCAAAATCCTCACCTCCTTCAAATGACTATTATAGCTAAAAAGGACATTAAAGCTAAGAAAAAAAACACTTGTAATAAACCTAGATGATAGATAACAATAACAATAATAATGATAATAATACATGACATTGGGAGATGTACATATTTTATAATACCAATAACAATAATAATGATAATAATAATGATAAAATTGCGATTGTACTAGGGGCTAACCAAATTTTGGGAGATGTAACATCTTTTATAATACCTTTTTTTTAAGACACCATAACATTGGATTTAAGTTTTTTTTTTTTTTTTTTTTTTACTTTTGCAAATGAAAGAGATGTTTAGTATATTTTGTAAATATTAGAGATTATTCCTAAACCATGACGTCCTCAGTACTTTTGGATCAAAATTCAATATATCAAAATTAATCAAAAGATATGACTTTTTTATATTTATTGGTACAAAACTATTCTCAATGAAATATGATTTTTCTTTTGTATTTCGTCTGTCTAGTTTATTTACATTATTGTCAATAATTTACCTGATTTATGGACATTGTCGATATCATGGTTTTTTTTTTTAACCTGAAAAATCTGGAAAAAATATATATATATATATATATATATATATATATATATATTCAAGCAAACTAAACGAAAATCAACAACTACACATCCGAAATCAATCTCATTTTGAGCTTCTCTCCATTTTACCGGTAATGATTTAGATCTATTTGTCATGGTTTTACCTTTAGGGTTTGGGTTTTTGAGTTTCTTTGTCATTTTGGACGGAGAAATACAGCAGAAGAAGAAGAAGAAGAAGAAGAAGAAGAGGAATTGACGTGGAGGCGGAGAGAGACAGAGAGAGAGAGAAATTTATGTCCATATCAACGTGTTTTAATATTCCACTCCCTCCAAAACCTCGTATATACTTAATAATTTGGCAAATTTGGGAAAAAAATTTGGTTTTAAGAATCTGGAAATTCGTTTGAAGATTTATTGACATTTTGTCTTTTTATTGACATCTGTCAATAAATCTTCAAACAATTATGGAAAATTCTTTGAAGGATGTCAATAAATCTTCAAAGAATTTGGTATGTTGAAGATTTATTGACATGCATAAAATTTATTGACAACGATGTCAATAAATCTTCAAAGAATTTTCCAGAACCATTTGAAGATTTATTGACATATATGTCAATAAAAAGACATAATGTCAATAAATCTTCAAACGAAATTCCAATTTTTTTTATGATTTTCAAATTGTCCAATTTTTTTACTTTTTTTTTAACTTCACGTACCAAACGAAAAATGATCTATAACTTTGCTTTTGTGACCATTAAGTAAATAACAAAATTAAATATAAAAGATATTTTATTAAGGGTATTTTTGTACTTACACATATCACATATATAGAAGTCATACTTTTGGATTAATTTTGACCTATTGGATTTTTGTCCTAAAATATTGATATATCGACGAGGTTATAGTTTAGGAATAATGCCTAAATATTATGATGTATATACGTTTTTTTTTTTTTTTAATAACGGTTAAATTCATTACTAGAAACACATCTCCTCTCAAGCTGCTAAATTGAAGGTAATGAAACAGGCAAATCCAACTTCTTTTTTTTCTAAGAATCTAAAGTTAAAACCCTCTAAAAACAAAAAGAGTAGTTTACTAATAAGAAAAAGAGAAATTTCAAAATAAACCGACGATATTTATGGGAATTTTCCAGTTTCAAAACGAGATCCCCCTCCTTTCTTTCTAAATTGGGTTGGAAGATGATTATGCATTCGGCCCATTAAAGTCCGACTTTGGCGACCGAGCGTAAGGTATTTAAAGACCAGAAAGTAGAAGAAAAAAAAACAACCCCTAAACCTTCTCTCTCTCTCTCTCTCTCTCTCTCTCTCTCTCTCTCTCTCTCTCTCTCCGTCAGGCTTGTTCAGGTGAGTTTATTTGAAGCTGTCTCGTTGAGTTATTTTTGTTATGTTTTTAATTTGTTAAACAGGACGATGAGATAGATGAATCATCGAATTCGAATTTGAATTGAAAGCTTTTTTTTTTTTCTTTTTTAAATCCAAGCTATATAATTGTACCGTCTGAATCCAAAAAAATTCTCTGTCTAATTCATATAATTTTGGGTGCGAAACAGAGATATGGCTATGGCGCGAAGAAACTGGCTAGCGGTACCGGAACAAACGGCGTTCCTAGCGGACGTGAAAAGCTTGTTGGTTGGGAATTCGTTTTTCGTGAACGACGTCGTTGGGCCGATCTGGGAGAGAAAACAGTCTCTACTCATACCCGCCATAACCAACTTCTTCTTCAACCCCGCTGCAACTATCCCTACCGGTACACTACACTACTACTAGTCTTATAATATAAATATATTCAATTGTGCATATTTTTTTATCACAAATTGTAATTCATTAATCTTTAATTAACCTGCGCAGATTCCATGGCAGACCGTCTTTACCAGGGTTTTAAGGATCATTCCTTAGGCGACGAAGAATCAGACGCTGTGGAAGCCATGCTGTACAAGTCTTTTTACCTTTCCGACAAAGCTGTGTTCAAAATGGCGAGATATATCAAGGTAAGATTGTTACCAATTTTTGATTGCCTGATTTTGATTTTGATTTTGGTTTTGATATCGATATCTGTTGCGTGTATATATAGCCGGTGGAGGATCTGTTGCGTCTTCATCGGGTACACGGTTCAGATCAGACGGCCTTCGAAGCAGATTTGGAGGTTTGTATGTCATCCTGGCCGTTGAATCGAACTAGCCTCCCCAGATACTCGTCTCTCGTGTCTGGGGATATTAAGACACGCATTTTCGACTACTTGTATATGACCCCTCCTCATGGTAAACAATCAATCTTTGAATCCACATTTGATGTAATGTAATACGAGTTACAACGAATCTAATTACTTTTTGGTATACAGATCGGACGGCTCATGGTTTGGCATCTGCAATGTCTAAGTCCTTTCTCGACTGGTCCGGCGACGTCCTTGATCCAACCATATTCCTAGAGGTAGCCTTGCTCCTTTGATTTTTTTTTTTTTTTTCTTAGCTTTAAATACTTATTTTTCCTTTTCTTTTTTTAACCGCAGATTGCCGATCAAATACTTCATATTTTCCATGTTTATGCCAATCGGAGTTCTCTCTAGAGACGTTCGAAGGAAATTCGCAGGCACAACGACAAACCATCCATCTTATAATTTATGCTTTCTCGTTTTTCTCCATCTTATAATTTATGCTTTTTCGTTTTTCTTTTTTTCTTTTGAGGGAAACTTGTTTTAATTTTATTAATGTTAACAATGAATGTTTATTTAGAATATACCCGAGTATTTGAGCTGCAGTGGATGCATGAGTATATTTTCTATTTAAGTGCCACATTTTCTAATGGGTTTCAGTGGTATCTAATGTTAGAATTTTTCCAAATAACCAACTTTTCGTGTATTTACGCCATCAAAAAACGCAGAGTAAATTTTTAATAAATAACGTTATATTTTTTGCTATTTACGAGATATTTATAACACGTTAGCTAAAACGTAAATGTTCATGTTTCTTTCTGTGGGCTAAATTTCTGTTTTCTAATTAATAGAGGTGTGGACCAGCACATCATTGTGATACCTATCCTATTATCTATTATCTATTATCTATTATCTAAAGATAAATAAAAAACCGCACCAAATATAACATCTACAATTTATTATGTGAAATAGCATTAGTTATGGAATACATATGTAAATCCATATGGGATGAAAAAACCCATATTGATAAACAAAAATGTAGTTAAAGCATAAGATATGATGCTACAAGATATACATTGTTGTAAAAATCCTTTTTGGTGGTAAAGTCAATTGTACTTGGTAGTGATTTCCGTCAGAGTCGTGGTACTGTTATCTATTTCAATGTATAATTTTATTATTTTAGTTAAACAAATTGTATGAACTCAACATTTTTGAAAACCAAAAGTTAAACTTGACATTTCATTAAAACACAAGATATATGTGTCATTTTTCCTTTCTTCGTCGAAAATCACGAGTTTCCCGGTGGTTTCAATTTCATTGGTAACACGCGTAATTTGCGAAAGTGGAACTCGGAATATATAAGAAATTTTCTCTTAATATCATAATTCGTATCATTACCCTTTTCCCGTCTATAGTTAATATCAAACCATCAATTAAGTGACCACATTTTTTGTCATGTGATTACTTAAATAACGGGCCTTTTTATAAACTTATATTTTCCGTTCAAATAAAATAAAATCAAACTTATATTTATATTTTATTTTTATTATCTTTGTAACATTACCAAATTATCCTCAAAACACACATCACGTGTACTGAACGTGATTAGGTCGTGAAAAAATATTAACATAAGACCTATATTTAACTCGATGTAAAATTATAAAGGCACAAATACTATTTTTAGGACTTTAGGACGTGGGTCATACAAGCGTAAGAGTTGAGGGAGGCAAGAATGTAATTATTCCTTAAAAATTATAATTAGTTGACGATTTTCTGATAAATATGAGATTACTTCAGCTCCGTCTAATTTTTTTTTTTTTTTAACAAAGGTTACTCCGCCAAAGTTTAGAAATAAAGATATATAGAATTAGAAACTGCAAGCACCTTCAGATTCTGATTATCTTTAGTTTTTGTTACAAGTCGCTGCAATTACGGTAACTACTTGCTACTCTTTTAATAATTTGAAAAGGGTCAGGTGCAATTTACTAGGGAAAGCTTATAGCCTAATTATGATTCTCCACCAGAATTCAACACATGACTGCACTGATTTGTAGTCCAAAGCTATAAAGGTAAAAATAACAGTTGAAAGTTATTAATTAAGGAAGAAAAAAATAAAAGACATACAACAGTGTCGCTGAGATGAAGATGATGATATTTATACTATTGTTGACAATAGATAAAAGTGTTTAAACTTTAAAGAGCAATTATTGTACACAAACAAAAAGTTTCAAACACTGAAAATAAAAAAAAACTAATCCATAGTACAGAACTACAGATGAATAGAATAGATCTACCTTCTTTGGAGAACAAGCTGTAATATAGATGAGATAATCAATGCCCAACACAGATTTACCCTCTAATTTTCTAACAAGTAAATTGCAGCAAAATCCTCACCTCCTTCAAATGACTATTATAGCTAAAAAGGACATTAAAGCTAAGAAAAAACACTTGTAATAAACCTAGATGATAGATAACAATAACAATAATAATGATAATAATAATACATGATTTTCAAGGGCTCAACATCCTAATCCTTGTTTCTACAAAAGAGGAGATGAGTTTCTCAAGTAGGAAAAGACATAATGATAATAGATAAGATAGATAGGACATGGGAATGGAAATGAGTCAAAGTTCTCATACCAAGGTCGATCCTATATCATCGCTTGGCGGGTCTCTCGTCGTCCTCGTCATCATCCTCGTCATCGTCCTCGTCATCATCCTCATCCCCGTCACCTCCGTCGTCGGAGTCGTCTTTATCGGACGAAGCTCTCTTCCTCTTCGCAGGAGCTTCGACTTTCTCATCTTCGTCTTCTTCGCCGTTCTCTTCCGGCTCGAAATCCGATGCATCTTCTTCGTCCTCAGCACGACCCACGGGCCTCACCAGATACTCAGTGCCAATATCCTGCAAAAGAAAAAAAAAATTATAATAAAAGTCAGTTTATAATTCATAAATAAAGTTCTGACTTGAAAGAATATTTATTATATTCTGAATATGGAAAGTCTCTAAACTGAGCATGTGCTATTTACCTAAAAAGAAAAGTGTATATGAAATTAAAAATCAATCAGCAAAGCAGTCACAGAGACCAAATAGAAGCAAAGATTTCAACTAAACAAAATTAATGAAATTGAAAATCATTCCCATATATACATACACTACTGCAAAACAGTCACAGAAACCAAATCATATCAATAGCCAATTAGAAAGAGGTGTTTCAAAACAAAGGGGCAGAGATAATATTTTGCCGATAACAAACAAAGGAGAAAGGAAAATAAAAATAAACTGAGCCTATTTTGTGAAATAAATAATCTCTGACTGTGACTAACCAACCATCGACCACCTCTCTACACAGGACACTCTATGATTAGTCTTTTGCTCTAAAACGACCACACAATTCTAAGCTGACTTTTGAGAATCATGAAGCAAGATAGCTTTATAATTTGCAGGCCAAATAAGCCTCTTAATCATACACTAATCTTACTCAAGGAAATACAGACACCACCGACCGTTCTAATCAATCAATTCGCTATTTTATTTTATTTTTTTCCAAACAAAATTATGAAGAAAACGACTACCTATTTTAGCCATCTCTAGAAAAGCCATAACACAACCAGATCTGATCAAAATATTTCGAATCTGACAACTCTTCTCTCGAAAATGAATTTCTTCCTAAAATTTTACCTTTCTTTTCTTCGGCAGAAATAAAATTAACCTTATCCGTTTAGATATAGTGATAAATATGATAGCTAAACGAGCCAGAAATACCAGATCTAAACAAACTTACATAAAAAAACAAAAAAAACAAAACAAAATTAATCTAATAACTAAGCGAATTAAATAACTAAAAAATAAAGGAAAAAAAACAAAGATTTCACCTCATCTGGTTCGACCTCCTCTTCGTCTTCATCATCGTCGTCATCGTCATCGTCTCCCTCACCGTCGTCGTCATCGTCGTCGTCGTCGCCGTCTCCTTCACCATCATCGTCCTCATCATCGTCGTCGTCGTCTTCGTCGTCGTCGACGGAATGAACCGGCGGTCCGCCGGAAGATTGAACGACCTCCTGAGCATCATCGTCGTCGTCGTCGTCTTCACCGTCGTCGTCTTCATCGTCGTCCTCGTCACCGTCCTCGTCACCGTCCTCTTCTTCCTCCTCAGCCTCTTCGCGGCTGTTATCAGTCACTACGTCGTCGTTCTCTTCGTCGTCGAAAACTCTAGTTTCGTTGTCCTCCACAACCTCTTCCATGGCCTTCATTTTCTTCTGATGAGCGAAACCCTAGCGAACCAGAGAGACGGATTTTTTCTTTCTTTTATTTGCGATGAAACGATAAGATCGAAAATTGAAATTGGAAAAAAGACAGAGAGATTAGCGAGAGAGGGAGAGAGAGAGAGAGAACCAGAGAGGAACTTCTTCGTTCGCTTCGCTCTAACCAGTAGCTCTGCAACAACAGATCTGGACCGTCCAAACGGATCCTCACGCGGATTGGTGACGTGGCGAACGATCGGGCGGTGGAAGATTGTGAATTTGTATTTCTGTTGCTGCGAGAGTCATTGCGGCGCTCTCATGGACTCGGGTCACGTGCTTAGCACATGGGAGGGTAGGGTGTCTATTTTCTGGGCTTTAGGGCTCTTAATTTAAAAAGCCCAAAATTGTGGTGAATGGGCTCTTCTTACAAAGCCCAGAGTTTGTTGTTTTCTAACGACCATATCTCCAGTAAATATTTGTTAGGGAAGTTGAAATATTTTATTGATATTTATTATAAACAAGATAGAAGATAGAAGAAGTAATTCGGATTTTTGGATCAACGATCAAAAGGGCACGCGATAATGCAAGGGACGAATTCGAAATTACCACATCCACTAAAGAGATTATTTTTTTCGCTTCTCCGCTAGACTCGAGAGGACCGTGGCTATAAAATGGCGAATCCGATATCACATTACATTTAAAGAATCTTAGAAAACTAAAAAAAGAGTGAGATTTGTGTGATTATTATCATTTTTCTTTTGGACTCGAGAAGGTCGTGATTTTGAAAAAGGCGAACTCGATATTCCTCAATCTCAACGGAGCCGACCATAAAACGAAAGTTATGGTTATCTTTCCTAATCTTCATTTTTTCAAAAATTCATTTTTTGGGTCTTCGTCGTCTGCCACTTAGCAACACTCAACATTAGTTCGATGAGATATGGGCGAATAGGTTTTGACCAACATAAGATATTTCGGTTAGGTCATTGGTTATTTCATAGTGTCAGTATCTATGTGTTTTGTTCTACGTCTTTTACATTGCTCACTCATGACTCGGGTAATGTTTGGCGCTTGACAATAACGTAATCATATATACCGGGGGAAATATTTTGGTTCCACTTTTTATCTTTAAGTAGGGAATTGTCTGCTGGTAGAATGATCCAAATTTTTAGGGAATTTTTCATATACTTATATAATATTAGTTGAGTGTCCAAACTTTAGGGAATTTTTCATTGTGTTTTCCTACATCAATCATTCCCCTCGAATCGTAATATTAATTTGAAAACGCCTGTTTTTAAGTTCAAGCAAATTCATACATATTTGCTTGCCATTATCAAAACACTCAATGAACATGGCAAATGATTCAAATCTAATACATATAATGTATCTATAATTCAATCCAGAATCATTTCAAAATTTAGTTCATTCTATTTTGTAGAGTTGCTAAACGCTTCGTTTCAGCTAGTATACTTGGAGCCCTTTTAATTATATGACCACTACAAGTGATAATATGTATCATAAACATTTATTTCAACATGTACATTTTGTTCTAAAACAGTTATAGTATAAAGACTTATATCCCAAAACAATTTAAAAAAAAAAAAAAAAAAACTCGTACTGTTTATAAATTGTGTAGATATATGATATGCTAATCAATTCATAAATATGCGAATTAAAAAAATATAAGAAGTATGTCATTAATATATGACAAATACATTTCTATAGCTCCTCCACTCAAATAGGAAACGTGGAAAGTGAAGATATGATATGTTTTGAAGTTGAAAAAGACTTTGGACAAAAGAGCAAAAAAAAGAAAAAGACTTTGGACAAGATTGGTCGTCGACACTTTTATATATATATATATATATATTTTTAATGTAAACTTCATAGTATTTCCTTGGCTATTTAAGGGGATTAAAGGTAGATTCTTAACCTTATTTGTTTTGAAAATTAACTCTTATAAGCCATATATATAAATATTAAAAAAAAAGCTTCATATTCTCAAATAAGAAATAAATTTAAAATAAGAAGTAATTATTATATCTGATAAAATAGGTCACAAACTGGTTCAAATTATGACTCTCTCAAATTCCAACCTCCTATCTCTTGAATTTTTTCATCGAATAGACCCATAAAATTTGGTTTCGTGAACTCAAATTCTACCATGAACCTCAAATTAATAGCCGGAGCTTCAAACTACATTGCCTTTTTGTTGAACAAACGAAGTGAGGAAAACAACTTATATAATATATTTGAGGGCAAAAAATGTTTTCAATTTTCTCAAGTATCGATTAATGAATTATACTTGTGTTGCAAGTGTTTGTTAGTCGAATATACTTCGTTTACACTTAAATATGTTTGATTACTTAAAGACAATAACATGTCAATGTAAACGTATTCAATGATTTAAACATTTGAATAATTGAAATCATAACGTAAACAAGTTTAATAATTGTAAAACATTTTTCATAAACTTTAAGCATTTTTAAAATAATATTTTTCAATAATGTAAACAATTTAAAAAGTGAAAGCAATAAATTTCCAAAAGATAAACAATTTCAATTTCAAGAAATATTCTCATTAAAAAAATTAATAAAAGCTATTGTTGGTGTAGGACTTCGCCCCTTGAAAAAAAATGCATTTTAGACCCCAAAGAGTGTGGAGATAGCCCTGATTAGGGCTAGCTTGTATGAGGTCGACTGAGTGAAACCTGCTCGAGGTAAGTTCACTAAAGACATTAACTCGCTCTTCGCAACTCAGCTTAGGCGAACACCTTGGTAGGCGATCCAAAGATCAATTCACCAATTTGCTCAAATTTCTCAAACAAAGACTGGGCAACCGTCCTTTTCATATTGTATCGCTATTTCTAGATAGAGGAAGTACATGTGAGCGTGGGTTAGATGGAGAAGACTAATCAATAGTGATGTGCCTTCTGCAATACACAGATCTTCATATCATAGCTATAAATATATGACGCTCTCTTCATACTCACACAAATTCTATACTTTCAACTTGTTATTTCGTTGTGTTAAGCTTTGAGCTCTCCTCGATCCCGTGTCTTGTTTACAATCAAAATCAATAAAACAAAAAGCTAATTTATTATTGAAATTAATGTTAATAATGTTCATCAATTTATCCTTTTCATATACTTTATGAGAAAATTGGACATATAACAAAAGTTTTAGGCCCAAAATGAACAAATTCATTTCTTAAAGTTCGAGATTGTTTGAGATGAATTCTCACGTTAACATCTTTAATAAAAATAATGCGACAACATATATTACTTAAATTAAAATTAAAAACTCGATACTATTGAACAACATATGTAGACATACATAAAAAGAACTATTATAATGTCGAGCAATATTTAAATAAAATATAATTGAATCAAATTAAGATAAATTAGGTGTGCTCATTTGAATTAAATTGATTTTTTTTTAACTATATTCTTAGCTTTTTGTTATTGTTGATAATGATTAATTGTGGCCACTTTAGTCTAACATATGTATATATATATATGTTAGATTTTTTAAAAAGTGATGCGACTAAGATCGCAACTCAAACACATCAAACGACGTTTGATCAAGTCAACATGTATTAGGTATGTAGCAAGTTTACGAAAGAAGAGCAATTGAACGACGACATGTCTTCCGTAATACACAGATCGATACTTTTTATACATTCGCGTGCCCTTTGCTTTTTCATTTTATTTTCTCAAGTTTTTTGAGGTTTGAGCACACCCCAAGTGTATTGTTCATGGTCGATATAAATAAAAGTCCATATATTATTTAATTCGTTTATTATTTATAAATTCCTTATTAATTTCATACATTTCTCGAGCAAATCGAACTTATAACGAAACTTTGAGATTCAACATTAACAAATAAAAATTAGATTTTCATTTATAAAGCTCAAGACGGTTTGAGTTGCGCATTTACTACTAAAAAATTGTTAGAATGTTTGCACTATTTGCATTTTTACATTTCTAACTTCTCGCCACCGGCAAGCTATTTTAATCACAATTTGTTAGGGGTGTTTTAGTCGTGGCTTTAAGATTTAGCCATGCTTACTACTTATTATAAGCGATTGGCTATTAGTCAATAAAATTTGATCACGTGCTACTAATATGCCCTTAAAAAAAATGTTCACAGTAAAGAAAATATCTCATAAGCAAACAAACCGAATAAATCCCCAAAATCAAGCTTTCTAATAAAAGAGGCGTCTTTGGGTAGGAAAAAGAAAAAAGAAGAGAGAGAAAGAGAAAGGGATTAGAAGGATAAGAAAGAGATCAGATAATACAGAGTCCGATATGGCAAGAGCATGGTACACGTCAGCATCCCGGTGGCTGGAATTGGACTTCTCGGTGGGGTGGCCGGAGATCAACATGTCGTACTTGACACGTGGCATAAGGTGGTTCGATCTCTCAATTATCGTTGACCATGTTTTGTGGGTTGTGGAGTCTTTCGCTTTGCTCGCCATGCTTTGCTTCTTCTTTCTCTTCTGTGGTTGTACCCTTTGATATTATTTATAGGTATATCTATATATATATATATATATATATGCAAAGGTTGTGAAATGAATGAGTATATGATACTTTGAGGCTGCTTGGTCTTGCGTTGACCAACATATATCACACGGTCCACCTTCATAGTTCATATGTGGCAAATGCAAACATTTGATAAATCTGTGTTGGATTTATGTGTTGCTAAATTAATTGGATATATTTTAAGTTGCTAAAATTTACATATATTTCAAACCCAATTTAACTAATTAGAAGTTATAAACTGTTGTTTGTTTTGTACTAGTCAATTTTGATTATAGTAGTAATCTTAGCTATCTTTTTTTTTTTCTTTTTATTATTAATATTTATTTCAGTAGAAGCACTTATTTTCATCGCTTTTGATTACATATGAATTAATTACAAGAGTGTTGTAGTTTTTGTTGTTGCAAACTTTACGAGTGAAAGCTGGTGATTTTCTTAGAAACAAACAAGATTATTATCAATAAAATATAATTATAGTGCTAGCGTTCATAATCATATTGTTCCCTTATGTGACTCCCTAAAAATCTCTCATTAAAGTTTTAGACCCACCACTTTGTTGTGACTTATTACAATCATAATATCATATTGTCTTTTATCAACAATAATGCATATACCAATACGTAACAAACAATAAAGATATACAAACAAATCTAGTCTACTTACTCCTCTCTCTCTCTCTCTCTCTCTCTCTCTCTCTATCTATCTATATATATATATATATACACACACAATATATATACTGGTAATCTTACCACGTCATTACGATGGAGTGTTGTAATACAATGACTGTTAGAAACATATAATACGGATAACAAAATAGGGAAGCAGACATTAAAATAATTGGTAACCATAGACTATCAATTTAAAATGAAAATATTAATGTGTTTTTTTTTTATCAACATTCACGAGACGCGTGTCGAAGTGCGAGTTTGCGACGTGTATCGATCTTGAGTTGCGGGCATCGAATCTCTTATGGCTCCAAATGAATCGTAACGGGTCGAGATATCTCATGGTGTAATTTGTGTAGGAATCCAAACTGACCGGACGATCCTCACCAGACGAGTATGGGCGAACTCTTCCCTTAGAGAAAAGCTCTCTTGATTCTATAAATGGGAACCTCGACCATGTTCCCAAGGTAATGATTTTTGAGCCTAAGAACGCTGTCGAAACTCTCTGAAGCTCGTTTCTCTCATAATCAACCCCTAAATACTCAAACCCTTTAGCTATCACCTTAATTCTCATAATGTTGAGCGTCGGAGAGGTATAGAGACAACCTCTTTGTTTCTCCTTTGTAGTTCAGTCTTTCCTTTCGTTTCAGGATCGTTGGAGGACTCGAAGAACCATTCATAGCTAGGGAAGAACTTGAGGCACCGAGTTTGGGACGCTTAGGCTCGAGTGCGATCATTTGGTCCGGCCTTGGGTCGAACCGCGCGAGCCTCATAAATCGTTGTCCGATTTAAAAACTTAATTAAAAACCGATAATTTCCATTCCGGTTATAAACGGTAGAACTAGAAGGACAATTGAAAATGAAAATTATAATCCCTTTTTTTGGTACGGTACTAGAGAAACAAATAAAATGCGTGAGTTCTCACGAGGTTACTTTACTTGGGATCGATCATCAACACAAATCTAACTTTATGCACTCGTTTCGATTTGACAAACAAGCATTCCAAGAATGAATCATTAATACGGCTTAAACTTCCTTAAATTTTTCGGCAATAACAATGATGTGTTATGTGTCATTTTTTTATCAAGAAAAAATTATACCAAATTTTTTGAAAATGGTATGAAGATTGAGACATAGGCACCAAATCAAGAACCAAGCCAAGGCCTTGACCAACCGCGAGGTCTCAGCCAACTCACCTCTTTATTTTCACCAATCACACTAAAATGGCAGGGCTAAAAAAAACTCCTATCTTTAGTCGACGTGTAATCAAAGGGTCCGAACCTTATCTAAAATCTAAAAGTGTGAAACTTGTTTTATGGACTTGTTTTTGGCACAAAGAGTGCGGTGACACAATTTTCTCAATAAACATCAAAGCAAACGTGACATAAGAAAACCAAATGATTATAATGCCACATGCGCTTCAAATTTTACTTCTATTTTAAATATGTCTTTAATTCATGGACGTTTCACACATTGAAACAAAAGATACCGCTAAGAATTATTTTCAGAAATTTAACATTTGTTTTCCTAAAATTGGTTTAATGGATAAGTTTCAAAACTACATGGCCACGATCATTGTCACGTTTAATAACCTTTTTTTCCTATAAAGTAGATACATGACATGTATATCATCATATGAAATAGAAAACGTGCGTCATATGATGATACAAAGATTAAATTATGGTTGCAATTCGCAAATGCACATCTGCTTGTTTTTCGCGCCCAATTGATTGTATATGTTTTATTCACATTAAATGAGCTTGTTGTGTGACAAAAATTACTAACAAACCGAACGGGTTTCTCTCTTTAGAAAATCAAAGTCGATGGGAATCCACACACGTTTTCTAGAAATGAAACCGTTAGTTATTTTTATTCATAGCAGTCAACAAAAACGCATTTTCGTAATTTAAAATCCATTTAAAGAGTTGAATATAAAAACACGACTTGCCGTTTTTGTAATATTATTATTACCATATGTGCATCACATGCATGGCCGATAAGCATAAAATTAATATAAATAAAAGTATGTGTAATTTATTGATAGACCGCTCGTTATTAACATACCAAAAAGAAAGGGAAAAAAAAACAAAATAGAAATCAACCTAATAAAAAAGATATATTCCAATAATAAATGAGAACAATAAACACAATGACACCATATGTACCACAAAATTCCCTATAAATAGGCACAAGAAATTTGAAACTACAAATATATCAAACACTACTTCCCATCATCAAAACCCTAAATTCCTTCTTTCCAAACAAAAACAACAACAAAAAAAATGAAGAGCTTTGTTGGTAATAATATGAATATTGTTGTGACGATGATATTGCTTGTGTTTCTGTTTGCTGTACCACAAACTGAGTCAAGAATGATGACCAACACAAAAGACCTAATCTCTCAAACATGCCACAAAACACCAAGCCCTAGTCTTTGCCAGTCAACGCTCCGTGCTGACCCAAAAAGCTCGGGAGCGGATCTGACGACCCTAGGCCTCATAATGGTCAACGTAGTGAATTCCAAGGCCGAGGAGACACTCAAACACGTGAGCGATCTCCTCAGAAGTCAAAAGCAAGAGACGCTACGCCAAGGTTTGAGGACTTGTGGTAGCAACTACAATGCTGTAGTAGTCGCCGATGTCCCTGAAGCCATTGAAGGTAAATAAAAAAATAAAAATCTCGGGTCTATCTACGATCTAAAACGTTGATTTTTATTTAAAAAAAAAATGGACGACTCCAATTGATCTTTGGTTTCTAATAACAAATGAGACCTAACTACACTATATTCTGCTTCATTTTTTTATAAATCAAGTTTTAAACCTAATATTATAATAATATAAATAAATAAATTAATGACACGATTTATTTTGAGTAGGGGGACACCGAAGGAAACACAAATATGTCGATTTGGATTCTTATGTGATACCGAATTTCTTGAATATTATACCATGTCATCAATTTTTTTTCAACTTAAGTTTTAAACCTAAATGATATAATAAAATATATAAATTAACAGCGCGATTCATTTTGAGTAGAGGGACACGAAGGGAGACACAAATAAATAGATAGATGAATGAATGATCATAGTACTAATATTATTAATCGTGTATGTATATATATCTAGCCCTAACAAAGGGAGCCTATAAGTTTGCGGAGCAAGGCATGAGGGACGCGGCGTTGGAAGCAGAGTCATGCGAGAGGCAGTTTGAGACGGGAAAATCTCCATTGACGAACCTCAACGACGCTTTGCGTGACGTGGCAAACGTCGCCGTTTCCATCGTTAGGATGATCATGTCTAGTTAAACCTAGCCGTTTATATATTTTTATGGTAGTGACGCAATCAATATTATTATTGTTGCTTTTTTTGTCATATGTTTTTATTTTATGGTGAGTGATGTTATGGTATCTTGATTAATGAAATTAATTAAGGATAGAATCATCGTGTCTTACTACTTGGAATTCTTTTGGTAGGTTTTATTTTTTTTCCATCATTATAGTAGGAGGAATATCTATTTCATATATTAATGCATACCAACGACAATATAATAGATACAAACATACAAACCACAACTCATTGAACATAAAACAAAATGACATCGAAGTCTAAACATAAGAATTTTAAATCACATAAAAATATATATTGGTAGAATCAAAAGAGTAAGAACACAAGCCGTTTCAAGCTCTTAATATTAAGCATGACGTTCAAAACCCTAAAAGCTAGAGCGCCTCTGGTTGATCGATCATTAAACATTAACGATTAACGAGGTCAAAATCTTGAAGAAGTCAAATTTGCATCCTGTATCTTCTTTCCATTTAAAATTTGTTGAAAATTGACTTCAAATTGACTTAGATTTGTCACAAAATTGTTATAACACTTATGCAACAGTTCCTAAAAACGCTTTTGAGTGACGTAACAAACGTCGCCGATTTGATCGTTAGGATGGTCATGTATGGTTACAAATTATACATTTTAGAAACCTAGACATATATATTTAGTAGCAATGTGATCAATAATATTATTGTTGGTTTTTTGTCATATATTTATGGTGAGTGATGTTATGGTTCTTGATTAATGAAATTAATTAAGAAATGAATTATCTTTTCTTGCTACTTTGGACTTCACTCAATATATATATATACATATATATATATATATATACATATATATATATATATATATATATATTTACATCAATATAGTAGAATGAATATTTATTATTTACATCATGCATACCAACTACAATTTAATACATTCAAACAACAACTTTTAGAACATAAACAATATGACATTAAAGTCTAAAAATTCTTAAAAATCCTGTGAAAATGTTTATTTGCAGAGTACTCAAAAGATTAAGAACACAATCGTTCTAAGCTCTCAACATAAACATAACGCTAAAAAAAGAGAAAATGGTGGCAATAATACTCAATGTTTAATCAAATCATGACTTATATACTCAATCTTTTTATTCTTTGGCAAAAATACCTAACGTTACTATTTTGCCATCCGTTACTACTAAGTCTGTTAGTATAATAGAACAAAATAGTTACTTTTAATCAGATGACACATGTATCTCCGTTTATATACTAACAGACTTAGTAGTAACGGATGGCAAAATAGTAACGTTAGGTATTTTTGCCAAAGAATAAAAAGATTGAGTATATAAGTCATGGTTTTATTAAACATTGGGTATTATTGCCACCATTTACTCCTAAAAAAATGAACAAAATTTTCGTCTAAGTAAAGCTAGAGCGCATGTGGTTGAATGAGCATCAAACATTCACGACTTTTTTTTTATTAACTTGGTCAAAATCTTGAGGATTTCAAATTTGCATCCTCGTATCTTCTTTCCGTTTAAAATTTGTTGAAATCCGACTTCAAATCGATTTAGAACTGTTACGAAAATCCAAGTCCGATGGTCTTTATGCGACTATTCCTAGAAACTTTTGAAAAATGGCACAATCCAATTTGAATAGTTTTTTAAAAAAAAAAAAAAAAAAATTATGTATTTTTTGTATTCTAATCCGCCAATATTAACCCAAAAACACATATTGGATATAAAATGAGAAACAATCTATGAGCAGACAAATAATACTCATTCTCTTACAATATGCATGTTGAAGGTGATCAAATCTGAATTTGAAAATAAGATAGACCCGAAAAGAAATCAATCAGGGTCGTCCATGTTGTGATCAACGGTTGAAATTGTACAACACTCATATTATTGTATTAGGAGCCTTAATTTCCTATGATGTGGTTTGTAAGAAGAAGAAAATAAAGGAAGCTCACATGTGAGTTGTGAGTGTGACCCAACACAAGTTCTGATCTTTACAAATCTAACAATCAATGAATGGCTATATAATAAGATATCTTAAACACCTAACTCTCTCTCTCTCTCTCTCTCTCTCTCTCTCTCTCTCTCCTCAATTATTCAGAAGATCAATGATCATGTGCAAATATTTTCAGTGGACGTATGTGCATTTGAATTTGAAAGAACATGACAAGTTTGGCTTCGTACCAATTTTTGTTGACAATTTTTTTTTACATGACAGATATTGTAAAGACCAAAACTTGACTGATATTAAACACGGCAGATATTGTAAAGACCAAAACTTTTAAGCTTTTTTTTTTTTATCCCTTCAGAGTTCAGACCAGCCAAACCAAAATCAATTAGCTTGCTTATCATCACTATTGTAAAACAAAGAAGAAGATAAAGAAGATTAGATAAAAACTACCTCGTCCCGTTTTGATTATTATTCACATAGCCGGGACTCAAACTTTTTTTACCACAACCACATTCAGGTAATTCTGTCTACACGGAAAACAGACAGTCATGGAAATTCCTTTTTCTTCGATTTTTTGTTTTCTTTAAAATAAATAAAAAAAAGCCTCTCATTTATACACCAAACATATCAACATCCTCATCTCGTCGCCTTTTCTTGCGGATCTGCCCCCGAAACTTGCTCTACCATACTGCAAAAACGACTAACCCGATTCAGTTCTCGATTACTCAACCAATCGCTTCAAACTTTACTTTTCCGATACAGAGATAAAAAAATAAAAATAAAAATAAAAATAAAAATAAAAAACAAAACATACTTTGGAGACTCGGAGCCGGGTCCATTGGGAATCACCGCCGAGGGAATCGGATAGAACTGAACCGAGATCAATCCGCTATCGTTCGGAGATTCTTTCAAGTTCTCCGGGGAATTTCTGCACGACATCCCTGAAAAAATCACCCGAAACCAAATCAGAAAAACAACACCCAAAAAACAAAATATCCATTTTAGCCGAATAGCCAAAGTTTTCAGCTTTTTAGCAAAATAACCAAAATTTCAGACTCCCCTCTATAATTTTTTTTTTTTTTTTGGTATCTACATCTGACAAAATTCAAAAAAATTACCGACACCTGGTACACGCACATTTTTTTGTAAATTTTAGCAATTTCAGTAATTTTAGACTAAGCCTGAGCTGAGCTATTTCGCATACGAAGAGAGAGCTACGAACGAGTGTTACCGTGAAAGAGAATGAGGAGACAGAAGAGGAGAGTGAAGACCAAAGCGAAGAGGCTGGTCCCACTGGACGATGACGAGGACGATGACTTGGAGGCTTTGATCTTCTTGATCCTGTCGGCCCGGGCCCGCTTCAGCATCGCCAGCTCAGCGATCTCCCTGATGAGCTTCTGGTCCGCCGCGTCCAGAGACGGCCCTCTCGGCGGCCTCGGAGGCTTCTTGTTGTTGCTGTTGCGCTTTTCCTTTTTGTTCTCTTTGTTGTTCTTGTTCTTGTTCTTGTTTTTCTCCGGACCCAAATCTTCTCCGATTCCCATCATCGGCTTCGAACACAAATCTTCATCGCTGTTCGTCCCCAAACCGCTCTCGAGATCGATATCCCTCGAGCTTGGATGCTCCATTGTGTTATCAGAGCTCTTTGCCGATCCGAATTGTTACCAAAGTTTCAATCTTTAAGACTCTTTGACCAAGCCTTTCTTCTTCTTCTTCTTTTTAAATATTTACAACAAAGTAAAATTTTCAAGCTTCTTTTAATTAAAAATTCTTACAAAAAAAAGGCCTCTCTATTTGTTCCTCTTTCTAATTCTCCAATCACCTAAACCCTGATGTGATTCTACACAAACAAACAAACAAAACAACAAAATCAATTCTCAAAGCTACAAAAAGGGAATAATGAAATGTAGCTTCTTCAAGCCATCAAAATAGACACCGAGTCAATAAAAAAGAAAAAAAGAAAAAAAAAAGAAAGGAAAGCCTTGTGTGCTTTGTCCCAAATCAAAGCCAAAGCCGATCATCATGCAATTCCCGTGAACTTATTATTGATTTTATATTTTTAAATTCGCTACCGGAGAAGAATATACCTTCATTCATCTATAATCAAAGCTTCTACGGCAAGCGAAAAAGAAATAGGAAAACGAGGCGTTGAAATGTATCAACAGAACAGAGAAATAATAATATTTTTATAAATTATAAAATAAAATTATAAAAAACGAAAAGAAGTCGCAGAGTTGAAACAAGTAAACACGAAAGAAAAGGAAAAGAAATTACCTTTGTTTGGACGATTGAAGAATCGGAGAAGAAAAAACCCTCACAGATCCGATATCGCCATTAGAGAGAGAGAGAAAGAAAAGGAAAGAGAGAACCAAGTCACCGTTAATATCGGAATTCCCCAATTTATTTATTAATGCAAAATTATATTACATTTATTTTTTCTTTCAAATAGTCTTTTATTTTATTATTCAAATAAATAATAAAATAGATAGAGAGAAAAGGAAAACCATCACGAGGGCTTCATGGAAGGAACGAGCTACTAAAGATCTTATTTATATAGTTCACTTTAATACGAAAAATCAAATTATTAATACAAAATCTAAACATATACTATACATTATTTAAAACACCAACTATATATATATATATGATAACTGTAACCACTGGAATTTAGGAATCTTTAATAGTTTGTGCCATCACCGACAGTTTTCTTATTTTGACACGTGGATTTTCATTACTTATGGACCTACTCTTGGGGTTTACCATCACCTAAATAATAAATAACTACCTTTTCTTTTTCTATTTTCTTTTTTGGTTTTGGATTAAATTAAATTAATAAAATCCGTTTTGTTTTGGATTGTTCGTTTTTTGCGTTTCGGTTGATAATGGTTTAATGATTTAGTGCAACCTTTACGGCCAACTTTATAACTTATAATCAATCTTTGTCCTATATATATATGTGTGTATATATCCAATTTGGTATTTAAATGTGTAACATACTATACTATGGTCGTTGCTAATGGTTGGTTTGATTTAGTGTTATAGAATTAATGGTATTTATCTACAATTTGGCAATTTCAAATTTGACCTTTTTCGGCGTTGCTAATAATAAAACATTGGATTTGCCACTGAAAAAAAATGGGCTAATAGAATATTCCAAAGTATTTTTTTTTAAATGTCGAGATATTCATTTTATGCGGTGCCTAAGTTTCAATAATGCATAAGCAACGTAATAATAATAATAATGCATGGGCGTGTATTTTTGTATTCATTTTATTGTGACAAAATGAAATACAACAAAATTCTGTGCCTAAATTCTAAAATGCATCGAAAAATATCAATGTATTGTAGCTGTCTTGTCCAGCTGGATGAGGATGGGGATATACTGAATCTGTATGTATATATATTATATACACAGAAGAATTGTATTATTATTATTATTAACTCATTGATTCACAATTAGAAAAAAAAAATGAAAAGATAAACACGAGAGATTGTGGGCCTGGCCCATAAGGATGACATTGGATTTAATTATGGGCTCTCATTGCTCTGTTGTTAGGGAGCTTATTTAGGCCCACAGATTCCTGATTAGATTCTTTAATGCAAACGACTCGTCAATTCGTTTCTCTCTTTGACTCTCTATTCCTTTGCATCTTTGATATTTGTTGTTCCATGGGGACAATTATTTATTATTAGGGACCTTATTACTATTGGTTTGCGTGATTTTATTTCAACCGCTGAAAATCATCACAAGATGGTTTAAATCAATGACTCGAGTCAACCATTTTTGGAATTATCTCTCTCTCTCTCTCTCTCTCAAACTTTCTCTATTTTTTCTCTACACTTAAAGATGAACTTTCTCTCTTCTCTCTAAGCTTAGAGACGAGCCAAAAATCCACGACCTCTAGCAGTTAAATCACCCACCTCAAATTTTCACCAATATTGATATTGAGAGTCGGGTGCGCGTTCGAAAAACATTTTTGGCGCGCAAGAGAATATTCGAGACTTGGAAGACGAGCACAAGAACCGATGCCTTAACGTACTCATTCACTAGGAATCTTAATTCGCATACATCGTGCATCAATAATCCTTAACAATTCTCAATTCTCAATTCTCAATTCTCAATTCTCGCTAGCCTTACTTAATTTCAAATAATAGCAGGGACTATCCTTGCTATTTATACGTCTACATTTCATCATGGACACTTTGGTAGCTATCAAGAAGTCTTCTTATGCTTTGCTTATATAATTTGGATACAAATCCAATTCCTTTTTCTTTCTTTTTTCTTTTTCTTTTTTCTTTTCTAAAACGGTGACGCCGCATATGCTGGCATTTACGGCTACAAGTAGTTACAAAATGATAAGATTACGTAGAGAGTTGTAAGCCATTCTTCGAGGCAACTTAAAGTAATCTATGAGTTGAATCAATTAACCTAACACATTCATTCTTTATCATAAGAATGAGTTGTGACAACTAAGTCTTGCCATGGAATAACTAGCAATACAGGAAGAGTCAAAACTTTGCATATCAAACTCTTCTAATAATTATTTAAAATGGTTATTCGCAATCTTATGATCAAAAGGGCATTTGATCTTAGTATTGATTGTTAGGAGAACTTGTGATGTCTTGTTATGAGACATAGATGGTTGGAGACCCTATAGTTCTTCATAGATATTTTATAGAAATATTGAATAATACAAGTGCATTTCTAAGAGTATATGCTTACACCATATAACTCTTATACTCTTAGAATCACTATGTATGAAAACATACATGTTACCTTAATCCTGAAATGAGACATAATTACTTGTGATGAGTCACTCTCACTTGATGAATTGATGATTAAGGTACTTCAATACGAACCTTTGTCTGGGCAAGTCAGTGAGAGGACTTATTCATAAGGGTATCATAAGACTCATAGATATGGAATTCCTGTATAAGATTGTTAAAATACAATATATGTCACCTCATGCTTTGTTGATGAAAGTTTGAATTAACTAATTAGGCCTAGTATTCAATTGAATTTACTCATTGAATCAAGCATTGTGAGATAGTTGCTCATCTCACAAAAAATGCATGTGCTTATTCACAATCAACAAAGACTATGACGGGTGAAATGGCAATTTGCAGGACCGGTGAAATGGCAAGTTGAAGGAAACTATAACTAGATGGGTGAAATGGCAATTTGCAGGACCGGCTCAATCATGCACGACATAGACTATGACGTTTGGTGATGTTGAAAAAGATTGTCATTGGCAAAGGTACACTTCAAGTGAAAGACTTGCCACAACTTGAGAATATTTTTCTGGTTGAAAGAAAATCTTATCAGCATCAGTCAAACTGTGTGATAATGATTATTTCAAACTCTATTTCTCAACCTATGTCAAAGTTAATAATCAGAATTTTGATAAATGAAATAAATGTCTAATATACCTCCTCATTGAATATAAAGAAAAATGAATAATTTGACATGCAGACTACTCTTTTACCTTGTACCAACACGAAGCAATCAAAGAGACAATTATTTTGACACCAGTAAATACATACTTCTCATACGCAATAATTTTTTAATCTATGGTCAATAAAATATCGACTACATTCGAATTTTAAAAGAAAAAGAAACTAAACATTTTTTTTTTTTACTTCATCCCGCTTACCACTTTTTCATAAGGAACCTTTGCTACAATAATAAAAGAAAAAAAACAAAACATTATGTTAATTACATTGCTACGTCAATGTATACACCAAATGAGCTTTCAAGTGAGACAAGGAACATATTGGAACCCATTGACACGCTTTTACTGATGAATAGCTTAATGTGTCTACACAGTCTAAATGCTCTGTAGCCTTGCAATGTACAGAGAGAGAACATACCTATTCTATATGTTACTCAATTGCATTTTGCGCATCACATACTTGGCCATTACATCATTGAAGTCCATGACCCAACAAAGGACCTTAAAAACTCAACTTTAGTATATAAATAAATATATATATATATAAAAAAACAAAACACTCTCTCTATCTCTCGGGTTCACTAGAAAGAGAACTTCCCAACCTGTTCATCTTCATCTTCATCAATGGCATCATCATCATCGTCGTCGTCGTCGTCACTGAACATGACAATCTCGTCTTCCTCTTCATCATCGTCTTCCATTGCAGATTGCTTATCTTTCTTCTTCAAATCGGTGCTCAGAACCACAGTTTGTCCGCCCGATTTTTCCATGTCCTTCCTCAGCTTCTCCATGTTCTCCTTCTTCCGCTCCTCCTCCAACCGACCCTTCTCAGCTCGCCGCTTGTCCAGATCAGCCCTATAATTTTTTAAATTTTATTTTTTAAATCAGAACGAATCATCAATTGACATACCCGAAGGAAAACATGGGTTCTATTCTATTCTATTCTATCTGTACTTGTAAGTTTCCATGTACTCGTCGGCGCTGCTTTGGATGGCCTTAAAGAAGTCGTCTATTCCGGCGCCGGTGACCGCGGACACACCGACCGAGCGCAGGTTGTTGTAAAACTCGTCGAGCACAAGCGATAGGCTCTGAGTCAGAGTGCTCGAATACGAGCTGTCCGAGCTTATCGCCGATTGAAATGCCTCAAAATCCTTCATCCACTGTCATCACACCAGAAACTTTAAGCTAACAAATACAAATAATGAAACCCTTTTGATCTCTCAGCTGTCTTAACCAAAGAAAGCTTCTAAATCACAGACAGCTGAGATTTCGCTCTCTCCTGTGCTGCCATATAAAAACGGTTTAATTATTTTTTAAATCCATTGGCTCACAAAGGAAAACAGCGAGACTTTGAATGTCTTTATCTAAAGAGTGATGTAGCTAAATAGCAAATTTAAAGTTATGAATTTGCAAAATAACCAAGGTTTGTCTTAATTTAGTGAAATAGCCAAAATGTGCAGTAATTTGGTTTCAAAACTTTTTTTGACCCCAAGCTCAATTTTTTTGAAAGTGATAAATTGCTTATAATAATCGTCAAAAATTTTAATCTTAAAACTTTCAAAAAAAAATTTGAAAACGTAAATTTGGCTACTTTGCTGAAAAGTTGAAACTTTGGCTATTTTGCTAATCAATAAGTTTCAAACGGTTATTTTGTACAATTTTTCCTTATTCTAAATTATCTTGTCTTGATGGTTTACTAATGCATATAAGCATCAATTTTTCTTTTTATATTTGAGGCATAGCTTCTAGTTTGATAAAAGAGAGCACAGCAAAAAAGGAGTGACCTCTAAAGCGAATTCATGTTGAGCCACGTCGATCTTGTTAAAGGCTAGGACGAGTGGTAGCCTAGTCTTGTAGAGGATACTACAAGCGTAGAGCATGTTGCTCATGAAAGTGACCGGGTTCGAGGCTCGAGGCGTGTCCACAACGTACGCCACCACCGTCGGAAACGTCGACGCAAAAGCTTCCGTGATGATCGCTCCCGAGGCTGACCACGTGAATATCTCTATCTGACCCGGAGTGTCTACCAGCACGTAATCAAGATGGTCTGCTCGTTTCTCGATCATCGAAACCACCTGAAAGATTTGTGAATTGTATATCATTCGCTCAGATCGAACATAGATTTAGTAACGGTGATACGATCTAATATTTTTGGATTAATTGAAATATAAATGAAAAAAGAAATACAATAGGTGATATCAGACTTTCCCAAATGGGGATTTTATCCCCACTCCAGTCTCCCATACAATTTCCATATCTATTCTCTACTATTTTTTGTTACTTATAGACTAACTTAGGTAGTGTTTGGTATTCCTCTCAAAAACAATTTTTCAGTTTTTGAGTTGAAAAAATTGAAAACATGTTTGGTTTAAGTTTTTGGAAAAAAATTTCAAAATTTTTTGAAGTTGTTTTGGAAAAAAGTAAAGAAAACTGAAAACAAATAAAAAGGTGTTTTTGAAAAAAAAATTCTTTCTCTTCTCTCATCTTTCTCCTCATCTTCTCTTTTCATTCTTTCAAAAACAAAAATGAAAACTATACCAAACACTTTTTTTCAGTTTTTTCACTTTCTCAAAAACAAAAATGAAAACTGTACCAAACAGCTTTTTGAGAACAACTACAAAACAGTTTTTCAGTACAACTACAAAAATTAGAAAACAGAAAACAAAAACTTTTTGAGTTAACTACCAAACACAACTAACTTCTTATATTTGAATTCCAATCGTCTCTTATTATTCCCATAAGGCTTATCATCTACTACTAATGAACCGGAGCAACTTAAGGAGGTTTCAGAAAATTAGACTCTACTTCTTGAGATTGCAAATACTTATTTTTTGACGCCGAGGAATAATCATCGCTGATGAGAGATAGCATGACAAAATTTTCACGGGTACCAATAATTTCAAACCACCAAAACAGAAACAGAACGCGAAGCAAAAGACGCGTTTGATTAACATACTAATTATAGATCTCGTGGTCGCGTATTCGCGTCCTAAAACTTAAATCAGGATTACGATAGAAGTCGCAGTAAACCCTAGAATTCTGTCAAAAACCAAAGTCTAGATAGTTTTCAAGAACGATTATAACCAATGTCTGATTCTAGTAATTCAGATGTACACCAAACAAGCATGTGAATTGCAAGCGATTGAGTTATTAGATAAGATCGACGTTATTGTCGTACCTCGTCGAACTTTGTGGCAAAGAGGTTGAGCGAAGTGAGAATTCCTCCGTTGGGGCCGAGATTGAATTGCTTCATGACTTCCTTGTATCTAACAGTGTCTCTGATATCGATGTTCGCAGCAAAAGGAAGAGTCAACACAGCAGGATCGAGATTGATGACATAACCGCGAGCGTTTGTGGATTGCGTTTGGTACACCAATCGATTCATGAACGTCGTTTTACCACTTCCTGATCAATCAATCAATCAATCAAACAATCCTTTTTTTATTATTATTATTACCTTTGATTTGCTGTCAAGATAATTACAGTTTGTGAAAGAAAAGAGACAATGAAAGGAATTCCATTTAATTACCTGCCATTCCTATAACAATGATGATAACTGGCTTTTTCTTGAAGTTATTAGAAGAATCCCCTGGTTCGATACCGAGTTTGTTCATCGAGTCGCTGAGATCTTCCTTAGCCTTAATTCACACACACAAATACTAATTAGAACCCTAAGTTGCAATACCAAAGTTCAAACGATATACTTAAGCCTTATCATTTGTTTCTTCTTCCGAGGCAGACGAAATTAACGAATTAAAATGTGCCAAGCTATTCTTACTATCTGAGCTAATCATCATATTTTCTTCTTAACGCCGTGTTAGACACATTTTCGTTTATTTATTTATTGACGAAGCATTTAAGCCTTGGTTTTGCACATAGCTAAAGAGAAAGAAGAGAGAAAAACCTGAAGTTCCGGAGAATCCTGAGAATCCATCGGAACCGAATCATGAGACTTTCCCTTGTTGTCAGAATCACCATCAATCTCCATTATTTCTTCTTCTAGTCTTCGAGCGGCTCTGTTTTGGGCGGTGAGAAAAAAATAAGGTAAGGTTTAGGGTTTAAGAGAGTCGTAGTTTCTTTCTTCTGAGCAGACAAACAGAGAGAAGAGAAGAGAAGTGATAATAAATACTTGAAACCAAAAATCAACGAGCGTGGCGAAGAAGAAATTGCTATGAACTCTGTTTTTTACAGTCAAAACCACCCCATTTTCATGCTTTTTATATTTGAGCCCAAAAATAACAAAGCTATCACAGACAGCAATTGGGCCTATTGGGCTTCTACAGTTGAATTTGTTAGACAACATATCTTATTGAGAAAATTACATAATTAACCTAAAACGTGTGTCACTTTGGATAAGAAAGCTTCACTCGTGATTCGACACGAGGGCTTCGCTCGATAATCCATCGCTCCCAAGTTTTTAATGAGATGTTAACCTAAACTCGTCTCAACGTATAGAGCCAGTGTCATTAGGCCTCGTGGGATGACCCAATGCGGTGTGATCCCGATTTTTCGATGGAACTCCAAATTTCAAATTAAGGTGAAAGGACTCCGAACAATAATTTTAGTGATAAAAAATAGAAAAATCCTTCTTAATTAATAATAAAAACAAATTTTCCAATTTATCATATTTTTAGAATAATCTCTTGACTATGTTCTTGAAATTTTGTGAAACATGTAAAAAATTTAGGGATTATTTTGCCGACTAAAGAAATCTGAATATCTCAACAAATAGTGAGTGTAATAGATAAATGAGTCATTAAACCGATTTACTATAACTTGTAAAAAAAAAAGGTGAATTTTTTGAATTTAAGTAAGCTAAGGGTGAAACTGTCAATTCGGACATAGAAATGAGACAAAATAACAATTTAACAACACAGAAAGGGTATCTGAGAGAGAGAGAGAGTAGAGCTGGATATCGTTTCTTTCTTCTTTCTTCTTCTTCTTCTTCTTCAAAACTGAACAATTAAAAGATTTCAGCGACAGAGAGAGAGAGAAGAGAGAGAGAGAGATATTAGGGTTTTTTTTGTGAGTAACGAAGAAAAATCAGCAAAGCTGGATAGGCACAGAGATCACCACCAACTCCGCCATGGAAGCGACGGAGGTTCCGAGTACGAGTTCGAGTACGACCACCGTCACTCCAGACCTCCCTCTCGCCGGAGTCCCCCGTCCTTCCGCCGCCGCTCTCCCGCTCCCTTCGCCGGCCAAAAGCGAGCCTATCCTTTCTCCGATCGCACCGGACATTTTTCTCCAGGTAAACATTGTAGAAACCAATACAATTCGATCTGATTCAGTGCCGAGCGCTTTCCTTCTGTGAATTGGTTTCCAATTCGGAGGTATAGGTTATGCGTTCTTATTCGTTGAGGAATCGTATAATTTTGAGACGACGATCGTTTCCCAAACACTGAGAGCCAGAGCTATTTTGTGATTAACCATTTATTTTTTCGCTTATATATTTCATAAATTCTTGAGCTTTCTTTCCTAGGGGTGTGTCTCATAACGGAATTCTCTATCCAATTATCCATGCTTGGTTTCTGAATCATTATAGAGTTTCGAAGTGGATATTTTATCTGAGACTGAGAGTCAGCGTTATTTACCGATTAGCCTTTTTTTTCATTCCAATTTATCAAAAATTTCCGAGCTTTTTGTTTTATTGTTTCTTTCTTTGTCGTTTATCTGATAAGGGAACAATTTTTGCTGTACAAATGTTTCAGGTAGAGGTGGTTTTGCAAAACTCTTTGTTGGCTCAGTTCCAAGAACTGCCACTGAGGAAGATGTAAGTCTATCTGATCATTCTAACTAAAATAAGTGATGCACTTTTGTGTCTCGGATCATCCATTTGAAAAGATTTCATCGTTTTTGTATCAATCGATGGTGTTCTCTATCGAGAACTCGGCCGGATCACTCATGGTATTTACTATTTTCAACCCTCTCATAACTCTGCTTATGCATTTCAGATTCGACCGCCGTTTGCAAAATATGGAAATGTGATTGAAGTGGCTCTGATCAAAGACAAGAATACGGGACAACAGCAAGGTATGTTGGCGATTCTATGATGTTTTGGAGACCATACACACAAACACACACTTTCTTGTTTCGGGTCTTCTGAGAGAGGCTGATGGGACCAACTGAAAGCTCATCCTCCGTCTCAGTTTATTTCTTGTTACGAGTTTCGGGCTTGCTGGATTTGCTTGCAACCCGTTTTTTCATGCCTGTAGTGTCAAACAAGAACCGCGGTACACATAACTAGGAGAAAAACCAGATTTTTTTTTTGTGCATAGACATTGGATCTTCGTGAGCGATTAGATTCTGTCCTTATAGAATAGAAGTTATCGGTTGTAAAGGGAGTCTGTTTGGAAGATGTAGATTTTATTAAAAAAATTCCACCAACTCTTGTACAGAACATAAACTTACTCTACACATACGTGGGCTATTGACATTAAGAGTTAAATGGCTTTAATTCGGTAAAATTTGTTTGGTTTACTAGACCGAAGAATTTCGGACTGCATTTGAATGAGTTAGAATGGTGTGTTGATACAAGATGGATTATGAGTATTTTTTTTCTTCTTCTAGATGATGGATGTCTGTGGGTTATGTTATGCATTGGCAGAATGGGATATGCACTGGTGTAGGTAGATAAATATTTATTTTTAATTGGTTAAGTCCAACCAATTTAGTTTTTCGTATACCTTCTTGAATGTGACGCTGAGAAACTATCGCAGAATGATTGAATTATGATATGGGTGGGATACACAAGTGGTTATTTATGAAAGCTGAAATTCTGTGTATGTGTTTTTTTCCTTTCTTTTTTGGGTATGCTCGGAATTACATCATGTGTTTTTATGTGTTTGAAAATGTGATCCATTTCTCGTTCTATGATGTGATCGATTTCATGTGTTTGAAATGTATGGTCTCGCTGGTGAATGCGATGAATGGGATCAAATGTCTTTTGTATAATGAATGTATGATCTCGTGGACAGTTGTTACACCAACTGTGTTGATGAATGGGATTAGTTATCTCTCTACTGTTGATGTGTGGTCTTGTGGACAGTTGTTACAACCAACTGTATGTATACATGAATGAGTTTGATATTCTCAATAATGGATGACGAGTATGTGGACTATCGTTACAACAATCTTGTTCATGTGTTGATGAATGTGACCATTTCGGTTTCTATTGTTATGTATGGTCATCTGGATAATTGATATGTTATTACCCTGAGTAAAACTATTCACCAATTCAATTGTGTACTATCTTATTGGTTGATGCGTTCATGACACGAGTGAATGCGTGGAATTATTTAAATTTTGTATATCCCCAATCGATGTTTTAGGAGTTCTATATGTGATTTGGTAGTGAGAGAGGTTAGCTCAGCGGTAAACACATCTAATCCACAACTAAATCAGATGTGGGTTCAAGTCACGGAAATGTCATAAACAGACTCGAAATATGTTTTTTGTTTTTGTTTTCGCAGTTTCTAGAAAGTTGGTTGGCTGTTTTGCAAGCGTGTCAAACGTTAAGCTCATAGAAAATATATGCTGGGGTTTATTGTTTGAATGCTTGAGAAAGATTGGGACATGATTAAACGATTTTTTTTGGATGATTGTATATTATCTTCGCAAAATTATGGCTCGAGCACTTACCAGTTATTGATGTGTGTCCTTAATTCGAAATCATTTGTCTTGTATGTCTTTCATAAATATATGCATTGTATCGCCTCTGCGATAATCTGCATTTTGCACTCAGGAATGTTTTTACAATCTTCCAGCTTTCAGAGATCACGATGTTTACGCTTGCCTTCGTAATAGAATAAAGATTGGAACTCTCTGCTAATGCAGGCTGTTGTTTTATCAAATATGGAACTTCGGAGGAAGCTGATATGGCGATTAGATCTTTGCATAATCAATACACTCTTCCAGGGGTGAGCTTTGCTCAACGACTCGTCTTTTCAATCTTCTTGTGCTTTCATGTATTTATTGTTCTCCAATATATTATCTTTCAGGGACTAGGCCCTATCCAAGTTCGGTACGCAGACGGTGAACGAGAGCGCCTTGGTAGTCTTCGTCTTGATTCTTTTCGGATATTCCGCAACTTTTATGAAAATTTTAGTTTTGCACATGGCAAAAAGTGTATGCTTGGACATATTTCATTTGGTTTCTTGTAGCTAATATTAATCCTCTTACCCTAGGTGCAGTGGAGTACAAACTGTTTGTGGGGTCGTTGAACAAACAAGCTACGGAAATGGAAGTTCAGGAGGTTGGTTGGTCATCTGCAATATTGTTATCTTTTAACCGATGAGCTTTCCTACCCTATTCATTACGAGCTTTACTTTTTCACTTTGACATGAGCTCTGAAGTTTCGACTTTTCTTTCTTTCCCCTTTTGTCTAAATTTCCACACGGCAGATATTTTCGCAATTTGGACGAGTAGAAGATGTATATCTCATGCGTGATGATATGAAGCAAAGCCGTGGTATGTGCTCTACCTTGATCTATCTGGAAGAGAAAAGTCCTATGGTTTTTGGGACAGATTTTCTTTGCGTCTCTTTTAGTTACGGGACTTACCGAATCCTATAGACGATCGTGGTTACTTTTTGTCAATAAAGGGCATCACTGTCTGTCTGAATTATGCTTTAATATCGTCTATAAAAGAAGTTTCACTGATTATATATATATATTTTTAATATTTACCTTGAAGGATGTGGATTTGTCAAGTATTCTCACAGAGAAATGGCATTAGCAGCTATAAATGCTCTAAATGGATCCTACACAATGAGAGTAAGTATTATTGTTTCAGAAAGACAGGCTCGTCGTTTCTGCTTGTCGAGTGTGTAAGTAATAAATTTACGAAAGAATATTCTTTTTGTGCGTCGCAGGGTTGTGATCAACCATTAACTGTTCGGTTTGCTGATCCTAAAAGGCCGAGGCAAGGAGATTCAAGGTCCGATCTTCTACTTCCCTTTCTTCTCCACTTGACGCCTTGTAGTTTTTTAATTTTTTGATATTATGTCAGTCAATGAAGCCCCTTTTAATTTCACTCGTTATTTTTCTTGAACTGGTTTCGAATATTATGCTCGTAGTAAAAAAACAATGACATTATTAATTGGATCTTTTAGCTATATAGCCATTTGACTTATAGCGTTTTGTATAATAGCCAACCTTTTGTAAATTTTCTGTAAATAGTCACCTCAACTTATTTACGGCACTCAAAAAGACAAAAAAAAAAAAACCCAAAATAGGCGGGAATGTTTTTGGGTATTTTGGTATTTTTGAGTGCCGTAAATAAGTTGAGGTGGCTATTTACAAAAAAATTACAAAAGATTGGCTATCTAGCAATTCTTAGACTTTCGGTGGTTTATTTGGCTAATTTTCTGTTATTAATCTATATATTTTTAGGGGAATTCCTTCATCAGGTGGCCCGGGTTTTGGCCGTCAATATCAAGGACCACCAGCAAGGTACTTCATTGTTTCATTCATTCTTATATCTTCATTTCTACATTTTTCATTTATCATTATATGCTAATCTACACAAATTGTTTCCCATTCATGTTTATCAGACCAGTGGCCGACCAAAGGGACCGAATTTCGCCTAATGCTTGGCAACCAATGAGCCCACCACCGAACATGGGCCCGCCTTCTAACCCCAAGTTTCACGGCTTTCCAAGACCGGGCGGTGACGTGGCATTTTCGGGAAACACCGAATATGTAAATGTCTTTTTTTTTTTTTTTTCCAATTCGCAATATTCCCTTAATTTAACATGTAAATGACTCGACTGCTTTCTCATCTGTATCTCTCAGGGTGGTCCTCCAGACAGCTCTTTATCAGCCCCGTCTTCCTCTTCGATGTCACAACAACAACAACAACAAATGCCAGCTCAGCTTCAGGTCGTGTCGCGGGGCCCGCAGAGCTCTTCTCCTCCTCCGAACGTGGGGTCCGAGCTCGCTCAGATGCTGACTCAGCAAAAGCAAGCTCTTCACGCGAGCTTTCAGTCGTCGCAGCAAGCCTTCTCTCAGCTCCAGCAACAAATGCAGTCCATGCACCCCTCCCTTCTGCCTCGCCACAATCAGGTAAAAAAAAAAAAAAAAAAAAAAAACCGTAAATAAACCGAGACATTCTGCGAATGGTAATTTTTTTTTGAGCGCTTTTGTGTTTTGCTCTCGTGGATTCTTCAGTGGGCCCCGCAGGGGATGGCTTCTTCCGGAGCAGCACCGGCGGAGGCGGTGCGTCCGTCTTTGACCGCGGCGGGTCCCGCGAAGTGCACGTGGACCGAGCACACTTCTCCGGACGGCTACAACTACTACTACAACAGCGTGACCGGCGAGAGCAAGGTGAGAAGAGTTTTGTGGTTGACTTTGTTTGTGGTTGACTTTGGCTTGAATTGAACGAGCCTGTGTTTTAGTGGGAGAAACCCGAGGAGCTGAAATCGCACGAGCAACAACAACAACAACAACAACAGTCAATGGCATTTGCTCCGCAGACTAACCAACAATCGGTTCCGCAAATTCAAACTTCGCAGTTTCTTCAACCACAGTTCCAAATGCAACAACAACAGCCCTCTTTATCTTCAACAGTTAGTTCATCTTCTTTTTCGAAGTCATTTTCGTTCCGTGGTGGTTTCTCATTCGTTGCTGCTCGACTTTTTTTTTTTTTTTTTTTTTTTTTTTTTTTCAGTACCAGGGTTCGGGGATAACTGGCCTCCAAACCAATCAGGTAAAGCATACATTCATACATGTAACATCTTTTGGGTATATGTGGTGGTGCCAAAAAGCGATAATGCGATTGGCTAAGTTTTGTTTTTGTTTCGTGGTTGAAGGGCTATGGACAAGTACGAGGAACGAGCAACACAGTAAGTGAAAGTGATGCTTTGTAATTCCAACATGACTTTGGCCGAAGAGTTTGATCATGAGCTGACTCTTTAATTTTTTTTTTTTTTTTTTGTGTGACGACAACAGGGTTCTCAGGAATGGATGTGGAAGAATAAGCCAGCAGGTTGGTTCTTTTTTTTTTTTTCATTTTCTTGGAGGTAATTTGGTAAAATGTGACCAATGATATCAGAAATTTGAAAAATACTGACTCTAACATTCAGCCACAGACTGTTTTTTTTACATACGGCGACAGATCAATAAATCATAGTTTTGTCAAGTGGTTTGGTATTCAACGGTATTTCGGTCAAACACGTCATATTTTCTCAATATTTGACACTATCATTATAAAAACAAAAATTTATATGTTATTGGTCATGTTTTACTAAATTCAGCAACTTATATATATATGTGTGTGTGTATAAAGGAGTTATTAATTACAGAAGGTAATAAAAGGTCGTTTTGATTTTTCAGGATAAAGGAGGAGTTTGATCGGAGGAGGGATAATCTGTAGCATATAATTGTAGCATTCATTAGTGTCCTTTTTTTTTTACTTTTTTTCTTCTTCTTGATCTTGGTCATTATCGTCTAAATTTTTAGGCAACATGTTGTGGTGATAGATATCTGTTTAGATGTCATGTAACATGTAATCTCCGATTAGCGTTCTGATAGATCAACATTTGCATATGTGAAAAATTATAGTAAATAAAAATAATTCTTAAATTAAGACAGTAGACCTGAAAACGCACTACGGAATGAACGTAATTATTCCCTAATCTAATATATTTGTGAACATGATACATACGTAAAATGTAAAGGAAAAAGTTAATTGGGAAAATTACCCGAGTTTTAAGTACTTTTTTTTTAGAATACGCCCCTTTTCATTTTGTTTTTTTTTTACTTTCTGTTTAAATCTTGTTTAACAACCTCATTAACCTATTAATCTTATTTTAGTTTACAGAAAAATCAACTCAATTAAAAAAAATAAAAAAACCTAAGTTTATAGAATATTTGAAAGTTGGAAATATTTAGCAGATTATTATCTTCAAATTTGATATTTGTGGAATTTCCCAAGGTTTTTGGCTGTGTAGCGGTTTAAATTTTTTTTTTTTTTTTTAAATTTTTAAATAAAAGAAGAAGCTTCCCGGGCTTCAAATTTCTTGTGTATGTTTAATACTTATTTGTGCTATATGACATAGCAACACAACAAAGCATACTATATGTTGCTAAATAGTAAATCCAGATTCCTAATATTTGTGAGCGTATGTATGGCTGAAAACGTTGTGATACTTTGAGATTATTCATGTTAATACTTCGTGTAGTTAATAGAAAAAACACGAGGTAATAACTTTGAGTAGTTTGCTCTATCAGTCCATCTACATTGCATTTATCTATTATTTATGATCACATCTAACATTTTTTTACTTCATTTTCTAGACGAAGAAAAAAAAAAGTTGCGAGCTGACATCTATGTTTTTGTAATGTGGTCATGTCAAATTTGGTAAACTAGTATATAGTGAAAATATTTTGTTTAATTACATGTATTGCCCTTCGAAATTGAAATTATCGGTTCCGAAAAGGGGCAAAGTTGTCAAATAAATTAATAAAGTTACGTTAATTAAGATAAATATGTAAGGATGGATGGCACGCAATTATATTATGCGTTACAAGAAGAATCTGCTTTTTGACTAAATTGCAATTTAAAAGTTTTTTTTTTCTTTTTGCTTGTATAAAGTACATATAAAAATACATTTCTCTACTACTAGTTTATTTTATTTATTTATAATAATGTAAGTGGGAAAATGGATTGGAAGCCAAATTCCAGTGGGAAAATATAAATACAGCTAATTACAATATATGTGATTCTTATAAGTAGATGTACATGAATATAGACGATTCACATCTTTTTTCCAATAATCTTTATATTATATATGTGTATATATATGGTGTTTAGAAGAAGTAATAAAACAGCTTTCTGGAGAGAATATTCTACGTTGTTGTTATGACCAATTTACACCCCAGAAAATAGCTGTGTTTTTGTCCTCTCTCAACCCTTGTTAGGGTTTATTTCCTAGCTAAGCTGATCAAGCTATATATTAGAATCACAACTGAGGAGCCAAATTAATTTATATAATTAAAGGACTAGCACTAATCTATTGTACGCTTTTCATATGATAAACGTGTATTGAAAGCAAACTATATAGCAGAAACTTTTCTCACGCATCTTTACAAATTTTGATCAAGATCTCATCTTTACAAGTACGTTGAACTTCATTCATTATAATTTATAATACATGTGTATGATACGTAATAGTATTAAACACACATAATCACCATTCACCTATATTTGGGCGAAAGGGAAAAAAAACAGGAAAAAAAGAAAGAACAAAAAAAAAAAAAAGAGAAGAAGAAGTGGTGTTTGTGCTTCATGCATCTCAAGCCACGTGCCTTTGTCGTGAGAGAGCATATAAACATAAGTATGATTTTCCACTAGCTCAAATCAAAACGAAATATAAAAATAGAATGACATATTTCTAAAGAAAAGAAAAGCGATATATATCTATCTATATATTATCAAGACACAAAGTAAAATGTACGACGTATAATATTTATATTCCAAGTGAGTAGATCATGTATATATTCATATTTCAATCCACAGGACATTTCTATATATTATATATACCCCGCGCTATATACTTTAATCTTTCAATATTCATAATTATCATTGCTGTCTGTGTGCAAGTAATACATATACATACATACATGTATGTATATCTATATATATCTATACAGCTACCCAAAAAAGGGTATAAATAGCTTACAGTTTTCACAGAACTTACAAGAAAAGAAACACACATAGGTTTTTATATACATAATTTGTGTATGTCTAAATGTGTGTATATATATGTTCCCAATTGCGAATCAATGAATGCACTTTTTCGAATTAATTCTCTGATTTTCTGCATGAATAAATACTACACATACATACTAAAGGCCTAAGTAGAGTACGTAGCTTGAAATTCCGAATAAATTTGCAGATATATTACACCACACACACACCTATATATATATTAATATATATATATATATATATATATATATATATATATATATATATGCTTATACAGACACGCTTTACGACAGTGCAGTATGGACAACAAAATATAACCCAACCCTATTTCTGCACTATCGAATCTCACACCATTAATTCTCTCAATCTAAAAACCTCTAAACCTATATGGTTATATATATATATATATATATATATATATATATATATATAAAATATGGGCGAAGTAATGTTCCGGCAGCGCAGGCTAACGCATATGTTTCCATATCTAGCTAGGGTTTGGCAGAACAACATTGATCCATAATTAATTAACTAAAACACGCTATAGCCAGAAAATCGAAAAAAGAGCCATAATAAAATAACCTTCTTTTTGCCAGGGCAAAGATAAACCCTAATTATTCAATGATCCTGCATTTGCACATTGCTACAACTAAAATAACCATGAAGTACCATATAATTGATTATCGCGTATATATCTATTGATATAACATCAAAAGATGAAACAAAGAACGAGAATGATTGAAGTAAAGTAAGTAATGTGTATTGAACAAAAAAAAAATATCTGAAAAAAGATATATTATACAAAACCCCCCAATGTGTACATAAGCATAAGAAGAAGGAAAAAAAAAAGAAGCTTAAACTAGTCATTAATACTTGGTATATATAAATCTCTGATAATACAAAGAATAAACAAAAACGTTCTAGCTACATAGGAAAACTAAAATCCCTCGGTGAATAATACAAGAGGGAAAAAAAACCCCTGATAGATAGATAGCTAGAAAGAAAGAAGAAAAGTAATAATCACTAATATAATAAAGCTAGCTATAGTATACGAATTAGTTAGAGAGATGAAGTTCATACCAACATATATATATATGTATATATATTATAGGATCAAATAAACAAGCGATATGATCAATGGTCATCACTCAATTGTCTGGGCACAATGTCCTGAAGAAGCCCATGATCTCTCACCATCAAAGAAACGGAAGACGGCGAGTTATTCGACGAGGCATGATTATTAATGTAGTTAAGCCTCTGATGATGATCTTGCAAGAAACTAGTATTAGTACTATTAGAATTAGGATTAGGATTAATACTATTATTAGTTTGGAAATCCGAGCTCATCATCATCGGACCAGTGCTCATGAGAGAAGGGCTCGTGTTGAATAAGGCGAGGCCGTGGTGGTGGTGGTGGTGCTGATGTGGCATCGGGGCGGTGGTGGAGAAGTGGCTGGGAGAGATGATTCCTAGGCTGCCACGTGGCGTGATGGGACACGGGTGGGTGTGTTGGCCCTCGTAAGTGGTGACCACCGTGGTCGGCTCCTCGCACGATCGCTCCACCCGCTTCTTCACGCCGCACCCTGCGCTCGTGCACCGGTAATAGCTCCTATATACAAAACACATTAATATAATTTTTAAAAACGATCATTATCAAAATGAATTAATTAGTGGTGCATTATTCATCATATATATATACTAATATCGATATGATGCCGGAAATAGACCTGTTTGATATCATCCATAATGGTTCAAAAAATTCAAAAAAAAAAAATTAATTTTAGGAAGGGGTTCTTAATTATATATGTAATGTGTTAATGAGAAGGTATGGGTTAGCATTTAAGAAATGTATAGAGAAATTTATACATGGTGATAACTACTCAAAAGGGGACCATTATATCTATATATTGGATAGGCGAGGTAAAAATAGGGGTGACTTGTTGTAAGATTTTTATATACTTTCATACATATTGTACGTACAACTACAAGAGAGAGAGAGAGAGAGAGAGATGTGTGTATATACGTGTATATGTATATATATATATATACCTGGGATAAGGGCTGTTTTTAACAGCTTTTTGACCGTATTTTCTCCATCGATAGCCATCATCCAAATGATCCACTTCGCTCTTTGTCATGAACGCAAATCTTGGTTCCCTTTGCCTTTTCTGATTCTTCTTTTTCGCCTTCAACCTAATCAATTTATTAATTTAATTAGCCCCCACCACCATATTTTCAAATTTCAATAAAAAAAAAAAATTCAAGATATCACTCACACTATACAAAATCTCAATTGATTGAACACATATATATATTTATATATATATTGCAGGTAAAAAAAAGTTGACAAAGAAACAACACCTAACTATCCACAATTCAATAGTGAAATAATATATATATAAAAAAAAAAAAAAAAAAAAAAAAGAAGAAGAAGAAGAAGAAGAAGAGGGTTTTGTAGATGAGATTGAGTTTCTATCTATACTTACTGTTTGCTGGTGGATTTATCCTGATCCTGATCGGCGACGAGAGTCTGCGTGGCAGTCTTTGATTGGTCGTTGCTGTTGTTGTTCTCGTTGGAGGAGGAAGAGAGTGACACGTCAGAGTTCGGGGTGGTGGGAGCGGTGTTGAGAACCTCTGACGTGGTCGTCACTTGATCGTCCGATAAAATGGACGGCTGCGATGAAGCCGAAACCAACTGCGGTGGCTGTGGCTGTGGCGTAACGATACTCGCTTCGCAGTTAGAACTACTAATATTAATATTATAATTATTATTGGAGAAGAAATCGAATCCGAAATCCAGGGGTTGGATTCCCAGCAAGTCCATGAAATTATTATTGCTCATCTTCTGATTCTGATTATTGTTATCATCGTCGTATAGCATGTGGTGGTCGTCGAATATGGTGGAGAGCGAGAAGTTCGCCGGAATATTCTCCTCCGAGAAGATGTTGATGCACGACGGTTTATCGTGACCCTCCGGTGATGACGTGGCTCTCTTAGTGTTTTCCATATAGAATATATATATGTATGTATATAAAAATAGCAGCACTACTGATGATCTCTATTGAGCTTATAATTATTGGCACATATTCTCTCTTTCTCTTCCTCTTCTCTTCTCTTCTCTTCTTTTTTTCTAAATGATATTTTTTGAACTTGTTCTCCAAGTAGCTACCACCTAGATATTGTGTGTTTATTACAATACATATAGATATAGAGAGAGAAAAGAAAAGAAAAAAAAGGTGGTAGAGAGAGAAAACACAAAGAGACTTCTATTTTGGGTGTCCTTTCTTTTACATATATATTTATTTATTTTATATAGTTTTTATTTATTTTTGTGTGTGTGTGAATGGGAGTTATTCATAATAATAATAATAAAAATAGGATTTTTTTTTTTTTTTTTTGAGGGGGGATTTTGGAGAACAGGTTGGCTTGGAGAGGTTTCCCACCACCAGGTCCTCTGGGAGACCGACACGTGTCGGTGGTGAAGTTGCTGTACGGAAAATGCCGACGGGACGGTGCTCGTAATCAATGCGAGGAAAGACCAGTCACCCGTGGGACCCACCTCTTCCCAAAACGCGCATTTCTGACCGGTTTTATCGGTTCCGTGTGAAAACCCTCGCTCTCTTCTTGTACACGTGGCAACGTGTGTGAGACAAATACCATTTCATCTTTTTATTTTTTTTTTTCTATTCTCTCTCTCTGTCTCTGCATGTGATTTCTTATCTCTCTATATATAATTTTTTTTTTTTTTTTTTTGGGTTTTCCTCTTCTTCTTCTTCATTCCCGCTTTCTCTTTTTTAACTTTTAAATCCTTCAAGTACAATAATAATGCTCAACTTCTATTATTTTATTATTTATTATAAAATCAAGCACGTTAATATTTAAATTACAAATTTGAAACACATTGGGGGCTTGTTTAGCCTAATCAAATAGATATGAAGATACAAAAAAAAAAATGTACCTTGGCAATGGCATTGATGTACTAGTTTATAGGAAGAAAAAAAAGAAGTTATGATATTTAGTTCTTAAATTTTATATGAGCTATCACGTCTTTAAATGCAATGACTTTGTACTCCATAATATTGATTGAACCCTCCTTGATGGTTTATTACTCACATTAATAACCAAACTTTATATATATACAATGAGTTACTATATTGAATTTCTTTTATTATAGATCTTTTTTTTATGATGTACTAGTTTATAACTTTTTTTTTCTTCTTCACACAACTTGCATTTAAATAAAATGACATTATTGATTTGAATTTGATTAATTCAATCCACCTAACTCCCAAAAAAGGAAGGTCAAGTAGACGTTAAAAAACGAAAATAAAAATTCAGGAGCTTTTTTTATTATAAAATACATTTTTTTTTCTTTCCTTTTTAGGGTCAATAGATTGCGAAGTCTGTTACAATATATATTTAAAACCTCCACGCATTGATTTTTTGTTTTTACCCATATATATATATATATATATATATATATATATTTGCTTGTTATTCTACGTATATATTTCAAGAAAAGAAAATGCTAGAACCTATAACTGTAACATGTTTATATGTTTGTTTGTTTTTTTTTTTTTTTTTAAGAGAAAAGGCCTCAACGAAATAATGTCATACAATAAGATAAATGTCCTGAAATGAGGTACCGGTACAACAAGAAAAGGCCTCAACGGAAATATAAATTTGATTGATTATGACCATACAAAGATCCCGGATCGAGACGGGTACCTCATACAACAAGATAAATGTCCTGAAATGAAAAATGAGAAGCAGAAGACGGCAAGGCAAAGCAAAAGAGTCAATGTTCTATTTTGTATGGAACGTCGGAATCCTTCACGAACTCCTCGGACTCCTTCAAATAGATCTTCTGAAATTCCTAGTCAAGCAAGAATACTGCCAAAAACAAGTCATAGCTCGAATCTCACGCCACCCTAGATAGGTCGAGAGGCCCCACACAAACAAAACCTTGGATAGATCGATCGAATCTCACGCCACCCAAATCTACATCTCGTCGGCTCTCCAAGAAAATGGCTACGGTGTGTTATTAGAATGTCCCACATCGATTGAGTACTTGAGCAATGTGCTCCTTATAAGTGTTTGGCATCCCTCTACTCTTGAGCTAGGTTTTGAGTGTGAGTTAGGCTCACACTTCTAATATGGTATCAGAGCGGGGCTCAATTTCGATTGTGGGACCACCCGTAAATGTTTATTCTCATAAATTTCACGCTCCAGTTGTTCATCCTGAGCGCGAGAGGGGTGTATTAGAATGTCTCACACCGATTGGGTACTTGAGCAATGTACTCCTTATAAGTGTTTGACATCCCTCTACTCTTGAACTAACTTTTAAGTGTGAGTTAGACCACTTCTAATATGTGTCGGGGCAGAGGCAGAGGAGAGGCCTTGCGCGACAGTGTCGATAATTGGGACTAGGGGTTTTTTCACACACAGAAAATATGAGGAAAGAGAAAAAAAAAATCCCAACACTTTAGAGCTTGTGTTTATATGTTTGTTGTTGCTTGTTAATATATTATGGCATATTCTCTCTAACCCAGTGATCTAAAAAGGGAAATAATAAACATCCCACAAAACATCAATTCAATGTATTTCCTATATTACATAAACAAATAAATAAAAGGGAAGATGACGTCATAGAGAGGGACAAACCAAGACAAACTAATTATGTATATATACACACAATATAACAGAGGAAAAGCAAACGGAACAAGCTATGAAAAAAGCTGACTACTTTATAAAGATATAACATTTGATGAGGAAAAAGAAATGAAAATGAAAATGAAAAATGGTGTTATTATTAATTACCGCATAGAGAGAGAAAATAGTTCTTTGGCACGTGTGGTCCATGGGTGACACACGTGCCACGTCAGCACATCGCCATCGTTGCCTTCTTCCCCGACAAACCTAAACACCCTTCCTTGACCACTACCGCACCATATATATATATATATATATATATATATATATATAAATATATAAATATATATATATATATATATATTCATTATTTTACATGTCACCTAGCTTTTTTCCTCGTCGTCATTTTGATGATCTGTTTTCCGGTTATTTCTGACGTGCGTAATATATATTATCATTTATATACAATGATCAAATTTGTTCTAGTGCCCTTTTCAATTAATGAAAGAAAATATAAAGTATAAACAAGCAATAATGTATTGTTTCTATACAAATCTACTGCTACTAGTGCACACAACATATTTACACGTCCATAGTATATTAACTTAAATACAAATTTCTGAATATTTCTCTTTCGTTGTATATATGTCATGAATATTAATTATATATAGTAGCACTTTTGCATGATGTGGGCATCTTAAATTCAAATATCACATTTCCATACACGTTATCATTACATACACGAAGCTATTATGGTTATTTTGAAGTACAACCATCTGTCTACGGAAAAAAAAAACCTATTATTTACTAATAAGAAAAATCCACACGCAAAAAAAAAAAAAAGAAGAATGGGATTTTCTCTCTTATGGGACGCTACTTATCTAATAAATGTAAAAGGTTTTTTTAGGGATAAAAAAAACATTATATAATTATTCGCATTTTATGAAAACGATAAAAATAAAATAATTACAAATCGGCCTTTTGGTCCCCATATGAAAGGCCAAAAACAATTGGATGTAGAAGTGGGGGGTTACGCTTACGTGGACACTTGATGTCCTTTCGATCCACGAGAATGATGATCGGACGGTCGTGATTAGCTGATCAAAGGGTTTTGAAAGCACATGCACTTTAACGCGGTTTTGGTATATTCTACGGAGTGGATTGCTTCCAATACACGCTCTCTAGATCTCATCTATTCTCTATTGCCTCTTTCCCAATAATTTCCTATATATATCTTCTTTACTTCCACTTATTTTACATCATTCAAATTCAACTTTTCAAATACACTATTAATGCATTGTTGACGACGTATTTGCTAGTATCGATACCATATCGCTACCGATATATAAAGCTGGTCTAAAGTTGATCGTATGACATCTCATTTTCCGTATTATTAATATCATATAAAAAATCAAAAAAAAAATTGTATTATGAAATGTGCTATCAAGACTTTTATCTCAAAATCATCCAAAAAATGAGACGGAATTGAGATCTATGTTTAGTACCATTTAGTACCATATTTATAAAGTATATTTTTTTAATTGAAAATATATGAATTTTTTTTAAAATATATTTATGATTAAAATAAAATGAAATAAATAAATATGAGAAATATGAGAATCTCGGAACCGTGAAATATGATTTAGGGATTTCCCGGTACCATTTTTTACGGTTCCGAAAGTCCAATTTTCCACAAAATATGAGACGGGACCAAGAGATCCCATTTCTCGATTTCTATATGGCAAGCTTTACCGATATATATATATATATATATATATATATATATATATTCTAATTTAACAGAAATATTACAGATATATTGACAATTATTTCATAATTAGTTAAAATATCGATGTCGATTTTAACAATCAGAATTTAATTAATAAGATATCGACGGATATTCTATAAAATATTATAATTAATAATAAAAAAATTCGAATAATACATATTATTTTTCTAATTATAAACAAAATTTAAATATAATTATCAAGGAGCTTATCGATAAGTATTTTTTTTAATAAAAATATTAAATGTTGAATATTAAATTGAAAAATACTTGTTACTTGCGTAACTGGAAAAAATAAGTTGGGGCTGCATTTTATGATTTATAGTTATGCATCCAATTCAAATGGCTTGCATCAAAAGATTGAGCAATATTAATTATGGAAAAAAAAGAAATAAAAATAGATAGATATATAGATCAGCTCATCAGCATTGATCAGAGAGTTTATCAGATCGATAACCAACATGCTCTTCTTTAATTGGGCAACATGCCATTAATATTGACCAACTAATTCATATTATTAATCCATAAATATCCCTTTTGCCACTCCCGAAGTACCACGCACAATGAAAACCTTGGGCTATAGCTTGTTCTTTTTTTTTCTTTCCACTTTTTTAAGATGGAGTTGGTAATCTCGTGATTCATATATTATTTATTTACCCCACTTGGGAAAATATTCATATTATAAAATGAAAATCAAAATGTTAGATATCTGACCAAAAAAAAAAAAAAAAAACTGGTGAAGTCTCTTTCTCAGGAAGTACATTTTTGGAGCCCCTGAGAAAGGGAAAAGAAGACAGACAAAAAGGTATTAATACGTAATTTAGGATTCTATTCTAGTTCTCTTTGACACGGTATATATGTAAATAATTAAAATAAGCCGCTTTCACATGCAAACATACCATATCTATTCTAATTCACAATTATTTTTTTAAAAAAATCTTATTCACAACTGAACTGTGTTGAACAAAGAATTAATACAAATTAAAAGAAGAGAGCCAGAAATATCAATCCATATATAGTTAGTTAACAAAAACCTGTACTAATTATATATATATATATATATATATATATATATATAATATATTTGTACCTGTGTCTAATTTGTTCAGTCTGGGACACAATGAACACCGACTTTATTTTAGAATTAATTCATATTATAATCTAATTTTGTTGTGCTAGTCATGTGTGTAGTCTGAAAAAAACGCAGAGGTCAAACTCTTTAAAAAAACAAAAAAAAAAACTGGGATCTAGATATATATTGAACAAAAATGGCAGTCCTAGAATCAAGTAATCTCAACAATTTTACAGTATTGTCTAGTATTAATTTACTCCTAGATCAAACCATAATATTTTCATTACTAGAACCACGACCTAGATTTACCGTACAGATTACAGGTTAGTACGTAGTATAAATTATCATTATAAATCTGAAATTAATTAATTGTCAAGTGGTAGTTTCGGTTTTAGCCTAAAATTAATGTAATTTCACATCTCGTTTGTACTGAGATATTCAGATTCAATTTTTGGTAATTGTGTGTCCCTCATCCCTCATAAATTTATGTGATTTTGTACAGATATATATAGTTCAATCACATTAGTGAATATTTATGTATTGTGGATATTTAATCGTAATTTTGTTTGCACAGTTATTATTGTGATATTTATTAATGTTGCTCATATCTTACGTACAGCATGAAAGTGGCCATAATTTTTTTGAATACAAAGTGGTACTGCAATACCTAAAGTTTAGTGTTATTATCGTGTGACACAAAAGTTAAAATTCTATTTATTCTATTTTATGATCTATTTTATTTCTTAATACTGCACTTCGCGTCAAATTCAAGAAGAAAGAATCATTTAGCGGCTACATGTTTGTAAAAATAATTATATATGATTGTAAGCCTTGTTTCAGTTATGATCTACCGAAATAGATTCTGTCGCCGACCACATTTTATTTTACTAATTATAAGATGAAGAGTGATATTAAATAAATAAAAAATTAAAATAAAAAGGTTTCAAATGTTTTGGGTCATTTATCACTTGTTGGACATGGTTTAAATGGAATATTATGAGGTCATGGTCACTTCCTTATTATTTTGACACAAATATTCCTATGGAAGACATCCCTAACTATATATTTACATATACTCAACTTTTTTTTTTTTTTTGAAATGGCATATTGAGCATATTATTGATCAATTTACCGAACCCCTTGCATTTGTTATAATAACGGTCAATATACGTGTGACATTCGTTCATATATGTAATATTAATATACATGATGAATAATCATATGCTACGCACTTCTACATACATAATAAATAAATAAAATCATCTACATACGTCCAAAATTATGTTAATTAAAGCAAAATTTTGTTCTTTTCAGCCAATTGTCCGTCAACATTCATGATGAACTCTCCTATCTCTTTTCTCACTTTGACAATATCATAAAATGACAATCTTTTGTACGTCTATTTATTTATAACCGTCTTCGAGGACCAAAATCTGTATATATATACATTAAGGAAATAATATTAATATAATATATATATAGACAATATCATAAAATGACAATCTTTTGTACGTCTATTTATTTATAACCTTCTTTCAGGACCAAAATCTGTATGTATATACATTAAGGAAATAATATTAATATTAATATAATATATATATAGGCAATATCACAAAATGACAATCTTTTGTACATCTATACATTAAGGAAATAATATTAATATAACACACACACACACATATATATATATATATATATATATATATATAATTTCATGAGGTAATGCATTTATATTTTATATTCATGCTAGAACTTATATTTATATAACTATAATATATATTGACATCATCCACTAATGGCGGTTCTGAACTGAACTTTGCAGATTATAATTATCAATATATTTATTCATAAACAGAAGAAAAAAATAAATAATAGTCGTCTACGAGCCAACCACTAAATATTCCGTCTATGCATAAATTATTATTTATTTTATAAGCAAGATCCACTAAGGATTTCCGTTGATTATTTATTGGATTTCAAATGTAATAATACTTAACCCATAGACTATATATAAATGATCAACGTTTACACCTTGAACTTATCCTCATCAAATTAACAATAATTAAAGGCCACAACGCACAAACATCCTCTTCTTTTTATTTATTTATTTTTATTACAATCCTCTCTCTTTATAGACGGTTGTCTAATATGGTCCTATTATAATAGTCAACTCCATCGCTTTGACCATCATCCACAGATTTATTTGAAAAAGGTCTGTTGATCTAGACATCATAAAAATGTCGACTCGACTCATTTTCGGACCCAACCGCGTATATACTTTATATATATATATATATATATATTTAAATTTAGTAAAAAAATAAACTTGTTATGCGTGTATATTTATGTATATTAATGCCTGTATTCACAATCTATGGCAACAAAGAAAACATAGTAATGAATAAAGTTTGTAAATTTTAAGGTGTTTATAAAAAGTTTCTGATTCATAGTGACAAATAAATTAACAAAAAAAAACAAACGTGAATGTAATTAAAAATATAGTATGAACGAGTATAAAAAAGGAACCCAAAGCCTTTGACTTTTTGAATTATTCTGGAAGATTGACAAGTGAGAATACCTCAGCGCTGATTGCGGCCATATTAAGGTTACACTCCTATTGTGTGTGTGTGTGTGTGTATATATATATATATATATATTCGATAGTAGATTAGTGAAAAAAGTAGAGGGATTTAAATTTTTATTTTATTTTGGGGGGTGTTATTATTTATTTGTGTTAGAAAATTGGAGGCACATGGGCGGGTCAAGGTCAACAAAATTGTTAATGAATTAGGGATCTCTAAAAAAACAAAGCTAAAAACGCGTAGAGACACAAATGGACAAAAAAAGGGGTTCGATTGGAAGAGAAAGGACAAATCTGCCTTGGATTGCGTGCACGTCTCTCCATAAAAATTTGTGATTTTTAGGGTTTCGGCTTTTTGGGACCAGCCTCTCTATCTATGTCATCTATGTATGTATGTATGTATGTAATGTATGTGCGTGGGTTAATATTAATATTTACATGATGATTGCCTTTTTTTTTCCCTAAATAAAAATATAGGGGTAAAGTTTAATTTCTCTATTAATCCAATAGAACCCCTTTAGTGAAGCTAAGTAGTAAGTAGTGTAGCTCTTCCTTTATTCCATTTTTGTACTCTTTTTTGTTTAAATGTGTATATTAATTAAGGATAATATGGAAGCAAACCAATTTGTGGGCCCGGATAAATTTTTTTTGAATCCGTGCATGTGTATATCAGTTATATCGTGAATCACAACGAGGGTCTGATTAATATGGCCAACTCGATCATAACTAAATGTGATGAGCTGGCAAATCTTATAAGTAAGCTTTGATGAATTAGATTAGAGGGTCTACTTTATAATGAGGGTATTAATGCAAAGGTAATATATATATATATATATATATATATATATATATATATATATATATATATATATATATATATAGGATGTTGAATTTTTTTTTTTTTTTTAATTTTTGTTGTGGTGATATGGCTTGACCGCAAAATCACATGTAGTCAATAAGATCACTTGGAAAGGAATGAGTCATTTAAGATTGGGTCCCTCTTTAGAAGGTCAACCGAAATTGTGATCATTCATTCACTTTCACAATTAGACCCCTCTAACTTAAATTTTGGAATCTTGACCATGACCATGAGAGATTATTAACTATATATGTGTTTTGAGTATGACCATTTATCTCATTATTCTCAAAACTAATGCTTGTAGGACCTATTTCTGCGTAACTTTCTCAACAAATCATATTGTGAAAGACTGATGATATTATGGAAAACGAAATAGTTGGAATAGAAGTGGATTGACTTGGTCCGTCCAACAAATGAGTCTGGATTTGATGTAAATAAAAAGGGCAATTTTTTTTATTAAATTTTTTTTCTTGAAGAATTATTGAGCTTTTCTGGGAGAGCTTGGTTCACAAGTCCAGGTACTAACATAACATGCAATTGTCTGAAGGAAAAAAAATAAACTAATAATAGACATAAATTCAACATTTCATACCACTCCAATATCAATAAAGGATAACGAACAGAAAATTATTTAAAAAATAATAACAGTCAGAGAAAGAGAGAGAGAATAATTGAGAGATAACTAACTGCCAAAGGTTTTGACTTTTTGGACACATGCACCGACTTATCAAGAGCATGTCTGAGAGATGCTCTTTGTGAAAATCTATGCTTGGAATTGAAAGAGCCTTTCTTTCTCGTAAACAAAATAAAAAAACAAAAATAATAAATTTCATTTTCATGAAAATAATTCAACCTTGGACTCTCTCTTCTCTAGGTCCGAAATGTTTAAGACACATGAACCCACCAGCATATAGATATATGGGTTGGAATTGGAAAGAAACACAATTTAGTATATTTAGTGATTTATTTCTATAAGAAGACAGAAATGTTGTTAACAATACACGATAATTAAGGCCTATTGGCCCTAAAAAGCCGAGAATTATTCAATCGTGAATCTTCTTCCCATCCCAATTTCGATTTTTATATTTTTTTGGTTAAAAAATGGATTTTTTTTTTTTTTGCTTAGAAAATAAAAATGGAAGAGATTCATGTCCTTGTTTGACTTACGTAACACAACTCAAACGTTAACATCATGTCATTTCTGACTCGTCAAGAATATCTAGATATATAAAAATATATAAACAGAGGATCTCGAATCTCAATCCTGTTCTCTGCATTTTGCCGACACACAAACACACACACACACACAAACACATTTGCTTCACATCCCAAAATGTCTTCCTTAATTTCCTTTCAACGACACAACCAGTGATTAAGAAAGAGAGAATTTAACGCTCACTAAACAAATCCATCAAAATCGGACTTCAAGTGCTGATTTTAAATGTTACAAACTCAGGATAACTTAAACCCCTCTAATCTGATGTGAAGAACCACCAAACACTGGGAATATTCTAATAAACAAAAATAAAAATAAAAATAAAAATATTGGACATTCAATTTTAATCACCTTTTCATCGAAGGGAATCAACTTCTTCCTAGGGTTTTCACGAGTCTTTTGTGGCATCTTCGATGGATTTTCGAAGCCGACGTTGATGAACATCCCAATTGTAGACCCGAGCTATCGTTACCTGCATAATAATAATAATAATAGTACTCTGATAAAGTACCTTTGAATTCCATTGATAAGTGACAGAAAATTACAATTAAACCCAAAGGTAAAAGCCTAAACGCAATACTAATTTCCCCTATATGAGCATTTCCATCTAGTCTTATTTATGGGGTTAATCATTCACAATAATACCATCTCTGACCCTAAGAATTAGCTAATGTTCTATTGTCTAAACTCCTACTCCGATCAATAAACTGCCTTGTCCTCAAGGTCTCCAATTCCTTTTTAAGAATGCATAAAATTGACAAGCTAATATTCATGGATTTTGAGAATGAATATTACCTGGGTAATCGTCACTTGGTCCCTCAAGAAATGTAAGTCAGCCACAAGTACTTCTAGACTCGCCTTCGCGTTTTCCAAATTCTTTTGCAGAAGATCATTGGCCTGCCACCACATCAACAACGTACAAGAGTTATTTTGAAGCTATTTCAAATGGGTGTATTAGGACACTAAACAGTGAATTAATTGAATTTCTTCTATTGGTTCGTATCACCGACCTCTTCGAGAGAATACTCCAACATTACGTTTGCTCCGAGCCATAAACAAACGGAGTCAGTGTCGTCAATGGAAGCCCGTGAATATATGCCTTCCGACACTTCGAAATCAGCAATCAGTGCCTGCATTAATTCATTCGGTACATGGCATTGAGTCACACAAAAATAAAGGACTTAAAAAGATATTATTTCGCGTACTTATGAGCGTTTTGCATTACATAACATTCTCTCAAACATAAAACGGATTTAACATGGGATTGAGGAAACGGATATTATGTAATGCAGGCTTTGCTTTTCCTTTTTTGTTCACAACCATTGTGATCAAATCTTATTAATCAGTACTTCTTTTTTGTTTTCTTTAAATGAAATTATATATGAATCCAAAATCATAGAGTAATTAGATCTTTCTTCATGACTGAAAGTCACAACCTCTTCGGTAGTTACCTTTCTTGTCTGACTCTAATAATTGAGTTGGGAATTTCAGATTCGTTTGCTTGAAGATGAGGCAACTAATATTCTTATTATTACGGATAATCTGTGAACAGTTATCAGTTTATTTCCTTTCATTTTAGTATCGTTTTAACATCACCGCATCTAACCATACCGCACAGAATCGGAATTAAAGACTAACAAGTAAATCGGCAAACATAGTGTTTCGCAACAGAATAATGGCATTGAAATCGGTATTGAACATATATATGTATATATGTATATGGTTGTAAGTATCGGATACACAAGATCAAAACGAGCGAATAAAAAGCAAATGAAATCGAATAAAAACACACGAACCTCACCGGAACCTCTCTTAGCTTGAAGAGTTGCAACCACGTCTAGGCATTTGTCAATATCAGGAATCTTCGCCTGTGAGTCAATCATGATCAGATTATAACACACTTTGACAGAGTATTGATTTATGTGACTTACAAAAAAAAAAAGAAACAAAAAAAAAAAACCTGAAGATCTCTCTGTTGAGCAAGAAGTTTCATCTCCACCACCTTGTACTGTTGAAGCCTGTAGAGCCGCAACAAAAACCACGCTCATCGTTCAATTCAAATTTCAATTCCATTTCATTTCTCACAGACCATTGATATCGAAGATCAATCCAAATATTTAAAGAGATCTCAGTGATTAAATAGTCGACTAATATAAACGAAAAATTTAAGAGCTATTGAGAATTAGGTCAATGGAGTGAAAAAAAAAAAAAAAAAAAAAAAAAAATCGACAGACCTTTCTTGGAGAAAAGTTAGGGCAGAGTTGACATCCAGAGACAATTGAGAGAGAAACGTCTGTACATCTTCCACGAACTGAGCTCCTGGAATTCCTCTTCTCTCTGTAATCGATGAAGAAGAAGCCATCTTCTCTCTCTCTCTCTCTCTCTCTCTCTCTCTCTCTCAGCTTCAAGCTCTCGAACTCTCAAAACTCGTTAGAAAACCAGTGAGAGGGACTGGCAAATCAAATTCCCGAGAGATCTGAACGACAAGATGATTATGTCGTTTATATCTGTTATGGGCTTCGTATTAAACCCCATTGATAGTTAATTGAGCCTGTACATAGCCCAATCTTCAAATAATAAAGTTTAGTTCGTTTAAAAAATTAAAAAAACAAATGGCAAGATCATAAAACTAATAGTTATGTAATCTAATAGAAGAATTCTAAAAAAGATAGTATTTATTATCACTTAAAAAAACCAAGTAAGTTGAGATTTTCAAACGAATAAAAAACAAAAGTATATTAAATTTTTATTGACACGGTAGATAATATGTTTTATTTTAATAAAAGAGAATATTATCTAGTAAATTTAAATACAGGTATTTAATATTTATGTTACTAATTAATTATACATATATATATATATATATATATGTATGTATCAGAATAAACATAGATAAACAAAAAAAACTTGAGTAGTGAAATAAGGTTTGTGGGAGGAATAAAAAAAATACGACAAACCTATAAGAAGTAATGAAATTCAAAAATAAATACTTTCTCCCCCCTCAAGATCTCGTGTTGAATCTAGAAAGAAAGAGTTAGCCCACACGACTTGGAAGACTAAAGTGTCGGTTCCTAAAAGAGAAGGAAGCCAAAACATCCATAACTCTCGAAAATCAGAGACGTTATCAAGTATTGGGTTTAGTGCCAACAAGTAGATGTAGAACGATGTATTTACATAAGTGCAATAGATTCTTTTACATGGTAACTTGATGTAATGACTAATAAAATATTAAAGTGAATTAGTAATTCTTTCTTCAAAGTTTGTGTTCTGATTATAATATTTTTGTCCTTAAATAGGTTACAACACAAGTAGAGTCACATTCAATTATGCATAACAAACTCTTCTAATGGTTTTTTGAAAAGTAATATTCACAATCTTAGGATCAAATGGGCATCTGATTCCAACTGACAATTGTTAGAAGAACTTGTGATGCTTGGTTATGAAACGTAGAGAGTTTGAAACTCTATACTTCTTCCTAGATATTTTATAAAGGGAAAATAACACATTTATACCCTATGTTTTAGTGAAATATCGACTTTAACCTTTGGTTTTCAAAAATGTCGAGATCATACCTTCTGTTTAACTAAAATGACGAAATTATACCCCGAAATGGATAATAGTGTCACAAATCTCCCTTTCGTTGATATTAACTCTTATATAAGAAAAACATAATCAAATTCAAAACAGTATCCTAACTTTCAAATTTCCAATTTTGAAATAAAAATAGCCTTAAATTGAAATTAAATAATAAAATTCATATCTCCCAAGAGATGACTTCATTCTGTGTTCGAATTGCAACTCTGAATCATGGGTTCTCTGTTCGAATCTGTAATTTTGATGACTATCAGCTGTCGATTTTTACCATTTTGCCTCTTTTTGTGTTCTTCACGATTAAGAGATTGTTGTTTATTTTTTTAGTTTTTAAATAAATTACATATATGACGCGAATGAATAAAGATAATTGGAGTTTACATATAAATATTATAGTCAACGTCAATGAAAAGTCAATAAAAACAATATTTGTGACACTGTTGTCTAATTCAGGGTATAATTTCATCATTTTAGTTAAACAGATGGTATGATCCCGACATTTTTGAAAACCAAAGGTTAAACTCGACATTTCACTAAAACACAAGGTATATATGTGTCATTTTCCCTTTTATAAATATAGTGAATATGACTATCGGGTGTATTTCTAAGACTAACAACTATAATCATTTAACTTTTATAGTCTTATAATTACTATGTATGGATACACTCATGCTTACTTAAATCTTGAAATGAGATATAGTCATTTATCGCTAGTCATCTTCATTTCATGAGCCAATGATCAAAGTTCTTTATTAATTCTAATCAGGCAGTTGGTGAAAATGAATTAATCCATCAACTTGATGTGAATAATGGCTTCCTCTGAGGTGACTTGGATGAAGAAGTCTTCATGAAATTACCACCTGGTCTTTGTTGATGTCGATTTCGGGATTGTCAACAATCACAAATAAATATACGATATATTTGTTTTATTTAATAAAAGGTATCAGAAGACTTTGTATAAGAAACAAAAATGAAATCCCGATTTAATTAAAGAGAAATATTGATACGAAATATGAAAGGAATGAGATTTTTTAATAATAAACGTTTACAAAGGGGGGAAGTGACGAGATCAAGAGGCGAACTCAACAAAGATCAAGAGAATTTGAATTAAAATGAAACATAGAATTGAAGCTTATGCGTGTGGCAAAAATGAATACAACAGTCATTATTTATAGGCGAATAAAGAATCATCTCTTGCACACGTGTTGATCAGCTCATCCTCACCGCATCGCAGGTTTGCAAAGTCTTAGATCCTGTCTTCTCGGCGAGGTTTCAGCTTAACCACGACTTCGCTCCCTGATCGGGTCAACGTGGGTGATCGGTTCTCCTCAGTGAGTTGGGCTTGGGCTTCTTGCTTAGAGCCGGGCTGAATCACTTATTGAGCTTTGGCCGAACCAAAACCCAATAAATAATAAAAATATTTTAAAAAAAATTATACCCCAACAGTCTTTCTCATACAGGTGACACTCGAGTGTGTAAGCTACACAAATCTCTTTTTGGTCTCAAACAAACCTCTCATCAATGGTTCTCCAAACTTTCATCTACCCTCATCTCTCGAGGTTTCCGTCAATCAACTTCTGATCACAGTCTTTTTACCTATATTTGTGGCACAATCTCTGTCTTTGTCCTTGTCTATGTTGACAACATTATTGTCACAAGAAACAATGACTTTATTTTATAAAAAAAACAAACAAAATTCCTCTTAGCTTCTTCCTTCTCAATCAAGGAACTTGGTTGTCTTCGGTACTTCATTGTCAACGAAAATATATGCTCGATATTTTCATTGACTACGGGTTGCTTGGTTCTCGTCCATCTTTTTTTCCGATGGAACAAAATCTCAAATTTCGCCCCACTAACGGAACTCCCTTTCCGGATCCATTCATTTTCCGACGTCTCATTGGTCGCCTCCTATACCTGGCTATCACCCGTCCGGACATTCAATTTGCGGTCAATACACTTACCCAATTTATGCAAAAACTCCACTCGGTTCATCTCGACTGCGTGCTTCGATACTTAAAAGGTACAATAGGCCATGGCATTCTCCTCCTTGCCTCTCGTTGGGTTTTCAAACTCTGATCGGGTGTGATGCCTTACTACTCTCCACTCCACCATAGGATATCTCACAATGCTCGACTAAATCCTCACCTCTTGGAAGACTAAGATACAACCAACGATTTCAGGTTCTTCTGTTGAGACCAAATACCGTGCTCTCGATACCCTTACATCTAAACTTCAGTGGCTTCACTTTCTCATGTCGAAACTTGATTTTCCTAAACTCACCCGATCATTGTTCATTGCGACAACAAAGCTGCAATTCATATATATATAATATTACGTTAACAAGATTAAAAGTATATTTAAAATAACCGCTGTTTTTTGAAATATGGACGATGATTTTAAGTCGATTGTCACTAATTTTGAGTATCAGTATGATCGGGCTAAAAAAATTAAGACTTTAAACTAATGCCATACAGATTAAAGTGGAAAAACTACAAGAGTGGTGTTTTAAAATTGCAATATTTCTAAAATAGGGAGTGTTTTAATTTTTTTAATCGTAATATTTTTTTTTTCTAAACTATGAACAAACATATTTCTTATAAATAAAACTTTAAACAATAACTAAAGCTAAATAGAGAAGAAAAAAAAACATAAACACAAACGGAAGTGATTGTTTATTATTTGAGAAAAAAATATTTCCGAGATAAAAAAAATTTAGGCACCTTATTCTTGGGATACTACCATTTTTTTTTTTTTGAAGAAAGGATTGGACGTACCATGTATAATTATCAAAGAAAAAAAATACATGGGGCATTTTTTTTTTTTTCAAGCGCGTGGATCGATTTGACCCTAATTTACATCTACTTTTTTTATTTTTTATTTTTTATTTATTTATACATTGTATACTTCATTACATAGAATATCTAATCTCAAATTACAAAGAATTTTTTTAAATAATGAAGAGATAAATCGATATTTTAGGGGATTGAACCAGACTTCACCTACAAGAGATTATTTAAGTCAATTCGATATCTAATTCAATTCGATTCTCTTATAACGTTATTATATAATAGTAATACTGATAACCGTACTAATGTTGAAAAGTGATTCGGTTAATCAAATCGAAATTTTAATAGTTGACATGCTCATTTTTTTTTTTTTTTGTTACGTATCAGTTTTAACTTCTTTTTTTTACAATATTCTAACTATATACGACAACATTTCAAGTCAAACCAAATGTACCACACAAGATGAATTTTGATTATGATCACTTGTCCTTTGAAAAAGTGAAAGCTATACACTAAATTGTACGTGTAGCTTTATTTAATAGCTCGTAAAATTAGTAGCGGTGGTCCTGATATTAGGTTAGTATATTAAGTAAAGTTTTTGTTACTTTAACATTAACTAACGACAATAGTATACATAATTTAAGATGTTCGATGTCCCTAGATCTCATAGCTTGGTCCTATTATATATATATATATATATATATATATATATATATATATATATATATATATATATATATATGCTAACATCACTTTCTTGCAACTATTAGCTTAGGAATCATCATCATGTGACGTTAAATTGGTAATTTTTTTTCACCTGATGACTAGTCCTGTTAATATATTAACTGTTTATATAATTTGGCAATTCTACATCATGGGTTTGTTTGTGCACTTAGGTCAATCTTCTTTTGCTTTATTATCAGAAGAACTCGGTACAAAAAATTGGATATTATATAAGTGTATCGCGGTTTCGTTGCCAAGCATATAATTTGGGATCTAAATTATATGTGTATGCATTAATAATTGGAATTTGGAAGACAATTCAAGCTTTAAATAACTTTAAATCATGCTTAGCTTTTGAAGTTCTCATGATCACCTCATATGAATTTTTAAGTTTTAACTTATTTGATTGTTTTGCTTCTCGATCGATGTTATATATATATATATATATATATATATATATATATGTATATATGAAAATTAAGGAACAAAAATATGAGGGGGTAAAAAAGTGAACCAAAGAAAGTGAAATCTGATTGACTTTTGTGATGTGTATATATGACACATAACAAAGAACTGTTTTGTGACGATCCTGTAAATCAGGAAAAAAGAAGAGGTCGGTAATTAGGCATCAAGTGAACGAGAGAATAAGGATATATCTTTATATTTTGAAGAGATTTTATATGATCAGCCATTTTTCATGCAACATTAATATGGAAAACGTAGACAACCCTAATCTATAACCCCTATGCAAGTTGTATATTCTTGATTGACAATTATTGGAGTTACTATTTCTCGTAAAATCTGCAACATTCAAGAATATATATATCCGCACGCTTTGTCTCTATTATATATATATATATATATATATATATATATATGGATATATACATATATATGTACTAGTGACCTTAGTTATTCTTCTAATTAACCCATCGTTGTGTTATCAAATATGCATGTCTAACACATGACAAATATTCAATAGGATTTTTCTTCACGGTCATGGCCATTTTCTTTAATGAAAGTTTTTTTTAATTTTTTTTTAGTTAAGATTTTTTTTTAACAGTTATAGTGTTTAAACCTTTATTCAAGCATTGATTGAAATTTGAAACCATATATAAATTTTAGCCGCTAGAATTTTATTTTTCTTGCTAGTAGTAAAAATGTTGATTGCGATAATAAAAGCGTTTCTTTGCAAGTCACAATAATTTAAACGCATAAAATACTATAAAGATTGAAAATAGATAGGAAAGTCACATTCTTTTTTTTTTTTGAGTTCTTGGTTATAAGGAAACGTAAGATTATATACAAGAAGGAGAGCTATATACATACATATAAATTTATCTATAAAGTGGTGTTAATTATATAGTATAGTAGTAGTGGTAGTGGTGAGCATATGGGTTTGCCAACTAAATTTATATACTTTTTTCACTTTATTTTTCTTGGAGTTTAATGGGCAAAAAACACGGTGATGACCCCTCCATGTGCTCTAAACATGCTTTTTCAAGCCACACTGTGCAACAAAATATTCTCTATAATACTAAATAATTATTATTATAATATAAGGAAGTGCATGTGCTTTTCTTTCATGCCATTTTCTTGTGTACTCACTCACATCACATCTTGGTGAGCGTGGTAATTCAATTCTCATATTATATGGAATTAAAAGAAGAAGAATAATGAGGTTTTTGTTAGAAAAAAATATTTAAAAGGTGTTAAAATATGCCGTGACACACATCACATGCCACTAGTCGTTTTACCCTATTAATTAACATATATATATATATAATATTATATTATATATATATATAATATATATACATATATAATATTTTAGCTCAATTCAATATTTTCCTATAGATACAAGTACAACTACAACTCGTTCATCTCCCTTTGTTCATTATTTCAGTCATAGATAATATCTTCAGCATATATTGTACATAAAGCTACTATTTCTAATTAATATACTTATATAGGAAAATTAAATGAGAACTGTGACGAGTGGACTATATAAAGAGTGCAGCTAAAAATATTATTTTAATTAATTCTCGTTTAAAAACCTAATTAACTTTTTTCATCTTTCTATACACTTTTTTTTTATACCATGACGCTCCTATTCGTACGTATTATTCAATTTTCTTAGTTCTAACTACTCAAAATCACACAAAATTTCATTGAAAGGATACACACTTCATTAACGTTCAAAGTTAATTCTATAAACTACATTAGAGTGAAAATAAAAAAAAAATTATATAAAATATTTTTCAACCAACAATCACCATATCTTTAACAAATCTAAATACATGTTCATTAACTATCGAAGTAAAACTTCCATAGTTAATTTTATCAGAGAATCTAAGATTCTCACCAACGCGAATTAAAGTGTGTTTTTAGGTGGTGGCATTTTATTTTTTAAGAATAATTTAGCAAAAATGTTAATCTAGATAAGATTTTTTTTAGAAAAAGCTTTAATGTAGAGAAGTTAAAAGTGTGTTTAATTATCTACCTTGTCCGAATGAAATGTTATATGATATATAAATGTTTCATATACATACGTATTGGTGTCATGTGTGATACAAGTTCTTTGGATATATTAAAAAAAGATAATAGTATGGTATGTATATGTATACTCATTGACAGTTTACTAATTATTAAGGGAAAATATCACATTTATACCCTGTGTTTTAGTGAAATGTCGAGTTTAACCCTCGGTTTTCAAAAATGTCGAGTTCATACCCTCTGTTTAACTAAAATGACGAAATTATACCCTGAAATGAATAACAGCGTCACAAATCTCCCTTTCATTGATATTTACTCTTATATAAGAAAAACCAAATCAAATCTAAATCAGTGCCCTAACTTCCAAATTCTCAATTTTGAAATAAAAATAGTCTTAAATTGAAATTAAATAATAAAATTCATACCTCCTAAGAAATGACTTCATTCCGTGTTCGAATTGTAACTCTAAATTCTGGATTCTTTGTTCGAATATGCGATTTTGATGACTATCAACTATCGATGTTTACACATTTGCCTCTTTCTGTGTTATTCACGATTAAGAGACTGTTGTTTATTTTTTAGTTTTTAAATAAATTACATATATGGCGCGAATGAATAAAGATAATTGGTGTTTATATATACATATTATAATCAACGTCAATGAAAAGTCAATAAAAATAATATTCGTGACACTGTTGTCTATTTCAGGGTATAATTTCGTCATTTTAGTTAAACATGGGGTATAATTTCGTCATTTTAGTTAAACAGAGGGTATGAACTCGACATTTTTGAAAACCGAGGGTTAAACTCGACATTTCACTAAAACACAGGGTATAAATGTGTTGTTTTCCCAATTATTAATTATATAGAAATATGTTCCTCTAGCTAGCTAAATAATCGTACGTTGTAACTTGTAACCCCATATTTGCAAATAAATATAATAAGAGAGAAAAAGAGGTGCCAATAATAGTTAATTTAGCTTGACAGTAAAGAGGAAGTCACATACTCGGGTGACTGATGTGATGTCAAAAAATGAAACCACCGCAATATATGTTTTCAGTCTCACCTCACAACCAATTAGTGATTGATATCCTTAATCATGATTTGACTTCACCTAAAGTTTGTGCTAAAGTAATCGTCTATGTTTAATAAAATCTCGTTGCGCGCCATAATTAATTATCCCATTAACCATATGATCAAGTACCGAATGCCCACATTATTCGATCATATTATTACTAATGAATTATAGTTAGGAATATTGCTACCTAGTCTCTACGTCTTTTTTTTTTCTACGTATTTTATTTGTTATTTTGCACTTTTTTTTCAACTTAAAGAAAGGAGAGTTAATTTTGTTTATATATAAAAAGAAAGGAGAATTTATAGTAATGCTTTGATTATATCTGGCAAATATATGTTTGTGCTTTACAAATTGCGTCTACTAAAGATATAAATAATTAAGCTTATTTTTTTTATAGCTAAAGTTTGGTGGTCGATGCAAATCCTTGGAAGGAGCTTTAGCAGTTGAATGTCGGCTATTTAATGGAAATATATATATAATATATATATGCGTGTATTGTGTGGTGTATATATGGTTGCTTAATCCCATAGTCATATTCTCATCCGTTGTAAAAAAAAATAATAAATAAATAAAACCCCCCACATTCTTCCAATGCTTTATTTGTATTTGTTTTCATACTCATATATGTAACTTTTTTTTTTAACAGTGCTTTTACTTCAATTGAATTAAGTTAACCATGCGGAAAACAAATAAGAGGAGAGAGTACAAAAGTAGCTAATAGTTATATAAAAATAAAAGAAAAAGAAAAAGAGAGGTAAAATTCAGTTAATAATTTGTGTACTTTGGTAACTAGTAGTTTGGAAGGTGGCGAGTCGAATTTGGGTGAGAGCAAAACTGTTGGTTTTTCTCCCTCTTTTTTTTTTTTTTTTTTTCTTTTTTTGAAAATTAACCATTGGTTTTTCTCTTGGGAAGGGAAAAGGAAAAGGATGAGAGGCATAAATAAGGCACATGGTGGGTTTGAACTTTGGATCAATATTTGATATACCAAGGACCAATTTATGTGACGTTTCATGTTTGTTCATCAACTATCTTTTTTTTTTTGTTCAATTTCTAACTAATTTTTACACACACATATTATACATATATAAAGCGGTCCTTATTTTCTCTATACTATTCTTTTACCATGTACCAATTACCAATTACTAGCATTTCAACAACACAAAAAACAAAACAAGAATCACCCGAATTTTTTTTATAAAAAAAGTATTCTTTTTATATTTGATGGTATGATTGATATCACGTGTAATAAATATGTAGAAAAATGCTCGTTCAATAAAAAAAAATGTAAAAAAATTGAAAGAAATTAAAAAAAAACTCTCAAAAAAATATTTTAAAAAACATAGGCCAAGTCTCTCTATATTTCTCTTCTATCTATATTTATATAAGTGAATGTATCCAATTTGAGAGAGCAATACAATATATATATATATATATATATATATATATATATATATATATATATAGTGAAATAGTGATAGCGATGAATGTAGGAACACCCGTGTGGTTTAGGGGACCTGAAAGTTTTTGACACACGTGGATTCATGCCCTTTGACGCCGACTTTTCCCTCACTACATTTATTATGTGTGTGTATGTATATCTTGTTGAGTGTATTTGTAGCATTTGGTATTAATTAAGGAGAGAGTGAAAAAAAGAACTCTAGGGTCAAACTCAAACGCACGACAAATTATTATCGACCACTAATATATAAATATATAGCATGTAACGTCAAAATATTTACGTGGATAAACTTGACACGACAAAATTAACCTTGCATGTCTAGAGTGGAAATGGTATGAATAGCATCAATAATGTACACTTGTACTTGGTTGGTAACAAAGAATAGTATATACCGTGTATTATTGTACTTTATCAATAACAAATTTAAATGAAAGAAAATGTGGAAGCTAGTTTGATTAAAAGTAGGAGCGAAGAATAGTAAATAAATTTGAGGTTTTTGAAAGAGCGAAAGGTTCTTCAATCTTGTGTTTGAACTTAACATTAAAGCTTTGTCAAAAAGTGTTTCTCAAGTTGAATCATGTGGGATTTTATTTAAAAGCTCATCAAAATTGGTCGAAAATTGATTTAGTAACGCTTGAGCCTTGAATCTATTTTGAGATCCCTTTTAAGTATCGGTTTGATGTGCTGACACGTTGTATTTATGTCTTTCCACGATGATAAAAAAAAAAACACCATATAACAATACAAATCATTCTTAATTTACATATTTACGAAGAGTTTTCAACTCAAAATGTAATATAGGAAATATACGATCAAGTATATGCGAATGTTAACGCTTTTTGAACATGCATACCATTTTCACTCTTTTAACATAAAGATGCCATCAGTTTCACTTTTTTTTTCACACTTTTTACTAATATTATTATTTATTACTCTAAAAATTTATAAATTAACCACATTCTTAAACTTTTGTTTTTTCTTTTTTTGCATGTTATAGCCCCTAATTTATATTTTTGGTCCATTTCTGATCACATTCATCATATCCGACTCAGCCTCTACTATGCTCTATGTCGCGACTTAAAATATTGTTGATTTTTGCCTATAGTAGAAAAAAAATTCCAAATTTTTTTTAAATGAAACAAAAAAAAAAATTGTCGATAATCCAAAATCATAATAATACAAAAGAACAATAGAAACTCGAAATTCAATTGATTTTTGTTTATTTAAATACTGAAATGTTCCATTCCAAAAAAAAAAAAAAGATTTCGTCAAAACTAAAAACATTATGACAATTTTCAAACTAACATTTAGACATTTATAATTTCCTCTCAGATCTCTCCCCTTTTCCTCATAATTTTTTTTTAAAATCATTGATGATGTTTTCGAATCTTGTTTCTTTCTTATCTTTTGATCGTTGTAATCATATCGCATAGTTTGTCAGCATTGTTTGTATTCCATAGTATCTGCAATTTGCATCGCATTGGGTAAGAGAGTGAGAGACTAACTGACATAACCCCCAGAGAGGCTAGTCCTCTCATTTCAGTTTCTATATTTAGCAAGTTGATAAACGTAATTTAGAACGACATTAATTCCTTCATAATTGTTATTTGTCACGCAAACTGACGATCAGAGAGGATATATCCGGATCTCGTCTTTAATTGCCAGTATAGAAGACGTCACTCACTCACAAATTGATATTTAAAAATAAAAAATAAAAAAAATTAGAAAAGAGATTATATTTAACGAGAGAAAGAAAACTGATAAGTAGTGGAACAGGAAGATATACATATATATATAAAAAAAAAAAAAAAAACTAAAAAATCAAGAAGAAGAAGAAGAAGAAGCCGATGGGTGAGCCGAGCCGGCGAGCCGATTGAGGAGTTCAGTCATGGCTCGGATCTGCATCTCGAGAGCCGGTATGTAATCCTCGGCTTCTTCCAGAATCACCGGCAGAGATTCCTTCCGGCAGCCGGGAACGAGGCGGCCGAGGACTTTGGCTTTCCTCTGGACCGCCGGCAAGTTCTTCGCCTTCAGCCGGAGAACGCTCACCCTGGGCCTGCGCGATCGGCCGGAGGAGTACGCCGGCGCGTGGCGTTTGGCGACGGATCTGCGGCGGCGCTTGAGCCGGAGGCCGCGCGCGGTGAGGATCGCGCGGCTCCAGCGCGTGCGGCCACGCGCGGTGGCGGCGAGTGCTCTGTCGGCGGCGTCGCGGACTCCTCGGCCGTTTTGGGTGACGTGGCGGAGGGCTTTGAGGAGCCTGGTCGAGTAGCTCCGTTGCTGAGCCTGAGATTTCCAATTCGACGATGAATGATTCGAAGAAGAAGAGGAGTTTTGTGTGAGCTGTTGGAATTGCTTCTTCTTCTTTCTTGATCTGGCTCTGCTTCGCTCGGTGTTCACGGCGGTGCTAACGGTGGTCGATGACGCCATGGAATCTCTTTCGCCTCTCTCTCTCTCTCGCTCGATCCGATTCTCAGATGAACAGAAACGAAAGGTGAATTTGGAGAGATAAAGAGAGAGAGAGAGAGAACTGGATAAACGTGACGGAGTTTTGTTGTGGTGTTTGTTTTGGTGGTAAAGAGAGAGAGAGAGAGAGAGACAATTGGGAAGAGAAAATTAGAGTTATATAAAGGAATCAAAACATGCCACGCCTTCTCTCTTTTCTCTTCCTAATTGTTCTTTTTCTTTTCTTTTTTATGGATGTAATAAAACTCTTGATTTTCTTTAAGGGGTAGTTTCGTCATAACAATTTCTTCTGCTCATTTTACGCTTATAGTTTCTTAATTATTTTATTAATTTTTTAGAGAATTGCTATTGGTTTAGTTTCTTTAAAATACAAGTTTTAGCATTCTAGTTTTGCTAGGTAAGCTACCACACCACTTTAGAGGTAATTGATTCAATTCAACGTTGAGTCAAAGTCCCTCCTAATATAAACATACAAGCTATGATAAGTTAATGTGTATTATGTTGTGTAAAAAATCTTTTTTTTTTTTTTTTTGCAATGGTAAATTGAACTTCTTGTTGTAAGGAATTTGAATGAGATAAGATCGTCTGAAATTTACAATTACACGGAGGATCTTAACTACAAAACTGTAAAAATGAGATTGGTTAAAGAGTTTTGCCCTAATGAACGCACATTTTATCACTCAATACTTAAAATATGTTTGCATGACTAATAAGGTGAGGACAGGAGATCAATAATTTACTTAAGAGCTAAAGTTTGAAATTGCGTCTTTTGAGGTGTCTCATGACTATTACGAACACTCAAACAACTCAACTCGAGTGTCAATGTAACTGCATGTTTAATATCAATCAATCTATTTAATAAAGGAGTGTAACGCCTTGTAACAACCAGTAATGGTATGAATATTACACTTGATATCATTCAAACTATATCATTTATGATGAGAGCATTGACCAGGTCGATAGGATTGTCAAATCGAACATATTTCGTAAGTTATGGAGTTGTGATGACATCTCGAGATACTTATAATCATAATTGATATTATTGATTAAATTCAAACATTACTTCGTTAAAGAGATACTTCTACATAATATAGTGTATGCGTCCATTTTTTACTATACTTTTAATTTTTAAGTAGTTCGAGTAAATTTTTTAACTTAGGTGGTTTAATGAATTATATGCCTAATTCTCTCATAATATATAAAATGTTAAACTAAATATTACCATGTATTATATTTACATATAAAAATAATAATCACTAGATAATGAAAGTTGAAACATTAAAATAAAGATATATTCGTAAAGTATTTCATTGGATGAAAAATATAGTGGAATGCAATTGAATCATAATTTCAATAGTGCAAAAGTACTATTTCTTAATGCAAAAAATTTCACTAATTTTGAGTTAGATTTGAGATGCTCTTATGCTTATGCTTGAGCATCACTTTGTATCTTAGAATCATATTTTACGTAGTGCTTTAGTATTTCATGATCCACTTTACCCTTATATATTGTTTTCTTAGCATCAATAATTATCGAGCCATTGGGTTTTATTAGTGAAATACACACAATGAGTCCACCTTTTTTGACCGGGTCATTCAAAAACACATTGTCAAGGTGGTAATGTATTATCCTCCATTCCTAATTTACCCTTTTACATTAGAACTAATTACAAATGTTTAGAAGTCACATGTTCAAACGAAGCAAAAGACAACATGTCAACATATACATTACATACAAGTCCAAACAAAACACAAGGACAACATCACTAATCTACTGGGCATCTCAACACTAGCAAATTACATTACATTCCAACAATTAACTAGTAATTACCGCTCATACACTACCCATTTACTATAGCCAAAGCACTCCAAAAATGAAAATTGGATGCTACGTGGCGCAAATTTATTGGATTAAAGTTCGAGCGACGGGGGTGGTGGTGGGACCCGCTTGGTATTGTTATCATTCCGTGCTATGATTATTTGGGTGGCGATACTAATTATTGTAATATAAATAAATAAAATTAAATATTTATTAAACAAGAGAAATGCATGTGCAATGTGGGTTGTTATTCTGGCACTTTGCCTATCTCCTCTTGTTTTTGTATATGTTTTGTTAGCTCTTTTGGATTTTTATGCTCTTTTTATTTTTTTTTATTTTCTCTTTCTATATCGCTTAACATAAATTTTATTTTGATGGCACCAATATGTTACCATAAGCAATGGGTATACAAATCTAAGCCTCTTTTTAATCCATATATATTGCGAACGGCCAATTAATATGGGACCATTTTCAACCATAGTACTAAACAAAGTTTATTTATTGCAAACTTGAAGCTTGAGACAAATTTTTGAGTAATGAATTCAAGCAAGTCAATGATAATTCCTACTATATTTCAATTTTATTTTTATATATAATATAAATGAAATTGTCAGGGTAGTAGTGTATATATTATTCAACTCTATCCATAGCAATTACCAAGTTCAACGGACAAAAGCACAGAGTAACACACATCCACATGTCAATTATTGTTGGGACCAAATAAACATTCATCCCATAAACAAAACAAAACAAAACAAAACAAAAATTAATAGAGCAGCAATGACAACCTGACATTTTCGTACCTCAGTAATTTTTTTAATTTTTTTTATCATGTCTTTTAATTAAGTTTTTATTGGTAATCATGAACCTAATCCTCATCATCACCAAAATGATGGTCACCATGTGTCTACAACTCTACCCTATAAAGAATTATTTGGTCCTCTTAAAAAAAATAATAATAAATAAATATTTGGTCTTATTATATGTTTTTAATCTTATTATTGATAAGTAAATAAAGAAAAAGAAAATAAATAAATAAAAAACAAGCCAACACAGGCGTTATGATCATGCTTCCCCGGAAAGAATGCCTCCCTTGTGACAGACATAAAAGATAAAGAGATTATTCAAGAACGTCAATTTTTTTTTAATGGTGGTTATGGTCTCTCTCTCTCTCTCTCTCTCTCTCTAAATATACATATAATAATAATTTAGCTCAATTATTCTCACTTCAATGAAATGTTTTACGATATAAAAAAAAATGAAATGTTTTTCAATCACATCTAATTGGCTAAGCATGATTGATATTATATAGTGTGTGGTATATAGCATATGTGTTGCATATAGTTTTCTTCCCTATACATTATTTTTGTTTTTGTAAATAAATAAAGATTATATACATACAGGCTGTTATTTTTGGCAAACCCCTTTAAACGAGTTTAGCTAAACCAAACACACTAACAAATGGCTAAGCATGATTGATATTATATATTGTGGCATATGTGTTGCATATAGTTTTCTTTCCTATACATTATTTTTTGTTTTTGTAAATAAAATAAAGATTATATACATACAGGCTGTGACCCATATTCCGTAAAAAAAAACAAATAATTTTTGGCAAACCCCTTTAAACGAGTTTAGCTAAACCAAACACACTCACAAATTGCTTTTAAGTTTAGAGAGAAAGCAATATAATCACATGCATAATTGCATATATATGTAACCCCACAAATGAGTAGACATATATATATTTTAGGGAAATGTTTTGCTCAAGTACAAAAACCAGCAAATATCAACATTCACATGAGGCAATATCTATATATATATATATATATATATATATATATATATATATATATATATATATATTCTAACGACTGTGGAAGAATTAAGGAAGAGAGTGATCAGAAAGGTGAAGCTTGGTAATGGGGCTAATAATAGATTATTTGTATTTCTCATATCGCTTTTGCAAGAGGTAAATTTGAAATGAAAATGATATATAGCTTAATGTAAAAGCTGAAGCATTAAGAATATAGCTTTGGTGGGATTATTGTTGCTATAATTATTAATGTGTTATCCCCACATCATGTAACTACTGTTGATTTTCACTATATGATATATTCTTTATGTTTTCCTCATAAAGCAATCAGATAATTCCGTTATTAATATATCATATTTTTCCTTGATAAAAAAAAAAATTAAGTAACTAGTCAACTAAAACGTTTGAGATTACTATATAGCCAACGTTTCGTAAATTTTAGATAAATAGTCATAAAAATGACGTAGCATTTCTGATTTGCGTAGTTACATCAATTTACGCATATAAATACATGGATGTCGCTATTTATCTTAGATTTGCGAAATGTTGGGATATATCTAATGGACCATTAAAAAAAAGGAAAAGGCCAATAATTCCAATCAAGCGAGACAATAATAATATAAGCTAAATTGAATAAATGAATAAAATTGATTTGTTTAAAATCCATGCACCCAATTGATTTACAAAATGCTTTTGTAGTACTGGAGATAAAGAGAAGAAAATGGAGGTGGTCATGGCGAAAAATTCGAGACAAAGAGAAGAAAATGAAATGACTTAGGTTTTTTTTTTTTTTTTTTTTTTTTCGAAATCTTAAGTCTAAAAAACTGTTTTAAAGTCCTTTTGTCACAACGTAAAATTTTCAAGTCGTGACGAGAACTGACTCAATACAACAGGCCCATTCTTTCGCTGTATAATCATTAGTCCTGTCGCGACGTGAGATTTTTACGGCGTAACAAAACTAGAAGAAATTTTAATTTTTATTATTTATTTAAATTATTCAATGACGGGTTATTCTTCCGTTGTAGAAACACTTTACATCACGACAATAATTTTTTACGCCGTGACGAAACCGGAAGGAAATTTTATTTTTTTATTATTTATTTAAATTATTCAACGACGGGTTATTCTTCCGTTGTAGAAACACTTCACATCACGACGATAATTTTTACGCCGTGACGAAACCGGAAGGAAATTTTAATTTTTTTTTATTATTTATTTAAATTATTCAACGACGAGGATGTTTTCCATCGTAGAAGCACTTCTCGTCACGACAAGAATTTTTTGGTCGTCACGAAATCTTTGTTAACAACACTTTTATCATGACGAAAATAATTTATGTCGTTGAATAAACACCTTTACCTTTTTGGTCACAAAGAAAAAAATATACGTCGCGAATAAATACTCCAAAAGAATTTTTTTTTCACGACGGGACTCATTTTCTTTCTCATCATGGAAACTCCCCCAACTATAATCTTTCCACGACGGAAACAAAAATCGCCATGAAAAGTTAAAAAAAAACACACTCTTTCCATGACGGTTTCAAAAACCGTCGTGTAAGGTGGCACATCAGGATTTTACACGACAATACTGAAAATCTTCATGGAAAGTCCGTCATGTAATCGGACATTAGTAGTGTAAGAAGTAAAGGAAAACACCGTTTCTCACACTTCAAACTTTGATTTCTTCTCTACCATCTTGGAAACGAATATACAAATTCAATGGTAGTGTTATGTAACTGTGAGGTTATATATTAGGAGAAGTAAAACATACATAATGACGTAACAAAATGTCATTTTTATCTCTGCAGCAGTGTGACCGACATGTCGTTCATATGAGAAGTGAAGTGACATATATGTTGGAGTGATAAGGCCGTTAATAAAATGATATGGGAATTCTGATTAATATATATATATATATATATATATATATATATATATATATATTATGGGATTAAAAAGATATAACGTTCAATATGACTACGCATTGAATAACAGTTCTGTATAATAATAAGAAAAAGTCAACTGGTTAAATATATATGTTACTACGTTGTATAACGTCAATTCTCCTATACAAAATCGCTTCATATCAAAATATAATAAAGCTAGTTTGACCCTCTTAAAGATACGCAAAACGTGCTCTAAAAGAATAATTAAAATAGTGCTGGTCAAATCTGCGGTATAAAATTAAAATATAAATTTAAAAGCGTTTAATTTATTTAGGGCATCTCCAACCTATTATATAATTAGAGTGAGAAGTGAAAAAATAGAGTTTGATGTTCTAGAATTCAATACTATTGCCCACTCTAGTTTTCTTCCTTAAAACAATTTAGAACAAATACGAGAAGAGGCATGAATTACCAAAAAATATACTATTATTGAGATTTATTTCATAAAAGTGTTGAGTTTCTTAGAATTCTATGGATAATTAAACAAAATCCTATTAACATATTCGTTGTTTAATTTAACTTTTAAGTTGAAAATTCTATTTAAATTATGACATTAGTGCATATGTATCAATTTAATAAATTTTTAAATTTTTTAGCTTTTTTTTAAGAGGGGCATAGTGTGTGGTGGGGGCCTCGGACAATTGTCGCTCTTGCCCTCCCCTTAAACCGGCTCTGGACATAAATATATAAATAAAAGCCTAAAAATAGATTATCAAACATAATACTATACAAGAAAATTAAAATTAAAACATTTATATTTAAATGAAAAAAACATCTATTATGAGAGTTCATATGTATTTAAGAATCTATAAAATTATTTAAAATTAATGTTAGCTATATAAGAAATAAAAAATAAAATATGATTGGATATAAAAGATACAAATTAAGTATATGTGAGCTAAAATGTAATATATAAAAAGTTGTTAAAATTATTAAAATAATAAAAAATATGTTTTTTTAGTGTTAGAAATAGAGTTTTGAATTGGAGATAAAATACTGTTTGATTTAACATAAACGGTATGATAAAATGAGAAAAGTTGTAAATAGAATTTTGGATTGGAGATTATCTTATCTCGCTGATTTCAGAAATACATTGGCATCACCGATACAAACTTAGAGACCTCATAGTAATAAAGTCTTAACCTTCCTTAAGAAAACTAAAAATAATAATAATAAAAATCAAATCTTAGCATTATCAATACTATTTTATTGGGGCCCGTTCTTACCAGGGAAAATAATATATATATATATATAAAATTTATTTGAAGAAAAAAAAACAGTGCCACATGAAAAAAAGAAGAAGAAGAAGAACGAATAGTAGTAATAATAAATTTTCAAAAACAGTTGATATTCAAGTATCATATAGCTACAGTTTTGAACTAAAAATTATTATATAATAGCCAATTAGAGTCAAATGATCCAAGTAACGAAACAGCAAATAAACTATCAAATATCTAATGGGAAATTACATATAGCTTACGTATCCAGAGTTGTAAGTGAAGCTATATATATATAAACCAATTTCGAAAGTTCCATGCTATTTAGGCCAGGATTGTTTATTATTATTTAAAGATGTATGTATATAAGGATGATCACTTATAAGGAAGAGACTAGCAATACATTAATAATGGCATATCCACTTCATTTTGTTCCTCCATGGTGCTACCTTCAAATATCTAAAATATAATCATGACAAATAGAACTACCAATTACTTTGATCATGAGAGGACCTAGTTTATTTTTTTTATAATATATATTTAACTTTATTTTGTTTATTAAGCCGAATCTCAAGTACAATTACATGAACCTAAGCCGAGAACATTGACGAAGATCAATCGACGTTCAACTAGTCGGACACAAACATATCAACGACAGTTCGTCGCAAACGAAGCATCGACAATAGTTACATTGTAGATGAAGTATCATTGGTTACATCGCAAACATTTCAAATAATTCATACTATAAGATGATAGGAATTGCACGTAGTTATTTATCAAACTCATCCTTAGCGCCATGTGCATGCACCGTCGGTGGTTATTTGGTTACTAGTTTCAACAACGCGAGTCAACATAATTATTATTGTTTTTAAACAAGAAGTGGAAAATAAAAATAAGGAAAATAGACTAAATTAAAGACTTTTAATTGTATTAAATTAAATTTAGCAAAATCGTTGTCAATGATTTTTAAAAAGTAATAAAAGGTAGAAAAAAAAAACTCTTTTATGATTCAAAGTTTTTCAAAATATTGCATGTTTTCCTATCTGTCAGATTTCTTAGAAGTATTATGGACAAAAAAAATTTAGGTAAATAAAAGTTGAAGTTAAATTTTGATAAAAGAAATAAAAAAAAAAGATATAGAGAAATAGAAAGTAAGAA